>NC_088923.1:17545000-18145000 GCF_038396675.1 Hydra vulgaris
AATAATAAAATAAAAATAAGAAAATAAGAATTAAAATTGATATTAAAATATACATAATATTATGAAATATATTACAAAAGCTGTGTATGTGAGTTTATTTAATATATTTCATATTATGTATATTTTAATATCAATTTTAATTCTTATTTTCTTATTTTTATTTTATTATTTTTTAATACACAAATAATACACATTAACACATAAAAAATATTTTAAACAACATTAAACATATAACTATTTCACAATTATTAGCCAACTAAAAACAAATTAATAATATTATTAACCTAACTACTAATCAATTTCTGTCCCATAACGATCTAAAATACAAATATAAACCGTAACGTCCACTAAACAAATCGTAGCAAAATTAAACTTTTACTACTTGCCTGATGATTGTGATAACACATGAAACTTAGAGTTGCAATATTAAATTATACTATAAACATTAGCATTTTGCTAATTCCTGGTACTGCGAGTAACAGTAACATATATATTATATAGCTCTAGTTTATCTATTGAGCACTCTTTCAAGTATACAATATTATACATGATAATATAAAGATATTTTCTTTATTCATATATATACACTTACGTATATATATATGTATATATATATATATATATATATATATATATATATATATATATATATATATATATATATATATATATATATATATATATATATATATATATATATGTATATATATATATATATCTATATATATATTACTGATTTCAAGATAGGCAGGGCTTCAATATAAACATCAAATGAGATTTAATTAGGGAGTATCTAACTATAAGAACATCTATGGGGATAAACAAATTTATTTGTTTTGTACATTGCATTTGTATGTTTCTAAAGTCCAAAAATAATGTTAACAAGTTTCATGTTTCATTTCAACACACAAACATAGTTATTTATTTAATTTATAAGTTGTTTATAATGTAGTTTTTTTAAATTAAAAAATAATGTCTTTGTCTTTTTTTTAAGTCAATGATGGTTCTTTGATAAAGAGTCGAGAAATTTACTCTGGTATGTTAAATGCTTTTTCTCAAATCATAAAGAAAAGTGGTTTTCAAGGATTATATCAGGTTTATTTTTTAATCCATATGTATGTGTCAGCAAAATTGCTAATTTCATGTTTTTTCAATCAATGAAATTATGTGTCTCTCCAAATTACAACCGGAAAGAAACATAATAGGAAATGTCTAAACTGCGCTAAAGCAGTAATACATCCATTAAAAAAAAAAGCAAAAGTACTGCTTTTGTATGGGCTTATAAGTAAAAAAATATGAAAACAATTTATGTTTTACAAGTGTTTTTGTATATAAAAATGCTTTAAACACATTAAAATTTTAGTTTTAAAATTTTATATAACAATGGTATTTTAAATATTAAAAGTAAACAATAAAGATTTGTTAATAAATAAATTTTAAATGCTTTCCTTTCTTTGAGCTTGCCACTGTGCAACTTTGACCTATTAAATGAAAAAGTTTTCTGCTTCCCCTTAAATCTTTGCTAGGTGGCCTTTTCTATTACAGTAATTGGATGCAGTTAACATCTGTTCAAGATAAGTGTTTTTATTGAACACTATCTTAAGCCTTAACTCAACCTCAACCAAGAGCCCCAAAGTAGGGATTATTTTAAGTCATATTTAATTTCTCCTAGGCTTTGCCTAGAAAATCCTACAGTGCAGCAGGACATGAGGCAGGCTGGATTACATATTAACAGTAGTCTGCATTTTTTTTCTAATTTTTTTTTTGGTACAAGTTTATTCTACATGTCTTAGGTTTCTTCTATTTATGCAGCAATAAAGTCTGTTATTTTATAAAGTCTGGTGTGTCACATATGATAAAGAAAAACTATTTGAACTTTTCTTAATGTTAATATCTTTATTTTGTTTCCTTTTGAAATTAAAAAAGATTTGTTTCTTTTTCCTGTTAAACCATTTTCTTTAAAACAAACATTTGAGAAAATTTTTATATTTTATACAATAGATTTTAAATATAAAATTTAGAATTCAGGATGATGATTTCATCATATGGGGTTTAATGACAAGACAAACAGAGCATACTTTTTTCCCCGCTCATGTAAATTTTTTATTCAAGTGTTGTTATTGTTATCCTTAAATGGTGAAAATAAAATAATAATAAAAAAGAGTATAGACATTGTATTATAGGTTTTATATAAAATTTATGTAGAATTAAATGTTTGTTGAGTAAGTAATACTACCTGTCTCAATTAGGAGGTATGCAGGTATTGGGGGAGGGGCATACCAAAAACGAAAGAATGCATACAAAGGAGGGGGTTATGTTAAAGACAGTGAGTATGTGCACTGTTTGACTACCTCTCATTCTATATCTCTTCTTAAAAATTTTACTTTTTTTTTTAACAAAAGTATTAAATTTCACAAGTTTACAAAAATCAATGTTATGCAATGTTACAGAAATGTTTAACTAAATTAAAAAAATTGTGTTTTCAATGTTTTAAAATTTTTTTTGATTGGAAATAGAAAAAGGTTATGAACCTTTTTTAAGGATGGTTCATGATAAAAGATTATAAACCTATTTCTAGGATAGGTTCATGAGCTCAGCCCAACTTAAACCTTTTTGATAAATCATCCTTAAAACAGAAAAGGACCCTTATCTACCCCAATTTTTTGATTTAAAATTATAATTTTTTTTTTTTATTGGTTATTAATATACAGAATTGTTTATTTATTTGTATTTTTCATATTTATAATATTTTAATGTTTATACTCAGCGGGGCCAAATGTATGTGGAAGTTTATACTACGTCTCATGGGCGTTACAAGTCTGTAGGAAGTCCCTAAGACATCCTGCTGACATTCTGTGCCCAAAGCGTAATATTTTAAAATAAGTTTAATTATTTTTAATTATCTTGATATATCTTCAGAGCAATTCCACGACCGTCACAGCGTGACAACCGTCTATTTTTTTTGTCTTTAGCCTTCAATATTTTATTATTAAATAGATATAAAAAGAATTTTTTTTGTTATTTTATTAGCTCATAATAGGTGCTACAAGAAACAAGAAAAAAAGTAGGGTGGATATATTAGCCTCTTGTTCATGCGAGAAAATATAAAATGTCACAGCGCGACCAAAATTTTCTCATTTTTTTTTTAGTTTTTAGATCAACATCACAATTCAGCTAATATAGATGAACTGAATTATTTACTTGGCATTAAACAAAAAGTTTAGACATTACTCTTAAAAGTTTTATAGCTAAGTAACATTTATTTAATTAAATTTCAAACAGGTGCACCTTTAATTAACTTGTGTTAAACGTCACAGCGTGACCAGACACATTTGAATAATTATTAACCAGGTAAATGGGCTGTTTTTTTAAATAAATTTAAAACTAAGTAGAGAAGGATTAGACAAATATATAATTACATCTTCATAAAAATAGTTCTTACATAGTAATCTTCAGAACACGCCTATACTATATTAGTGTCAAATCGCGTCCATATTATATTGCTGTCATATAAACAACGTTTTAAAGTTTTTCGGTTATTTCGTCTGAAAACGTAAGTTGTTTCACTAAATACTTGGCACTTGAATAGGGTCGCATTTCTATTTTCCCATTATTGTTTTGAATTAGGTGCGCTGAAAATATTCCTGGTTTTGCTGGTGCTTTTGTAAATAGCTCATCAATTTTAAATTTTTTTATTGTATTTATAACATCTTCCATAGAAACAAAATAGACATTGAAATTAGTCTCATTTTTAACTGCTTCATGAAAAGTTATGGCATCAGTTATTATAAATTTTCTCTGAATTATTTTTTGCGTTGCTATTCTTTTAACGGTCCCACCTATAGCATATACTGGTCCTTTCCCATGTGAAGCAGCAAAAAAGTTCCAGAATAATTTTAAATCATGCTGTTCTTCCAACCAGGGTATTGCTGATGCAATAAAATGATTTTTAAATTGATTACTTGGCCCGTCTGTCCAAACCTGTAGTATTTTAACACTTGATTCAATATGCTTAGATAATAAATTATGAACAAATACAAGAATATATTCTTTTGAATGGCTTAAATCATCTGAAACTATGACAGCTGATGAGGATGAATTTTGGTACCAAAATACAGCAGTAAAAACAGTAACTTGCTTCTTGTGCCACTGTGCTGACTGCACTTCATCTTGTCACAAAGTTGAAAAATTTTCAGCAAAATCCACTTGAAGAACGGCTGTGTCTGGATTACTTTGAAGTTGGATCTTATGATCACGATGTCTTTGATTGTTTCTGTTTAATAAAATAATGCCAAAGAAATGAAGGTAAAGATTTTGAAAAGGTGCTGTAAAGATCATCAACTCTTCCCTTTTTTTCAATTTTTTAAATATATTCCTTTCCATTAACTTCTGCAACTTTTTCCCATTGGTACCATGTAATGCATTTATTCTTGTCAATTTCATTGAAGGCAATTAGATTATGAAACTTTGCAGCATCTTTACATGTTGTACACATATTATTATAACATATGTCTTTTTCACTATCACATACAATGCAAACTTGTGCAAGGCTTCAAGGATAAGAATTATATTTTGATGCTGTTGACAACAACAAACGTTTCTTGACATTGAACTAGACAAAAGCACATGTGGTGGGCGTAAACTAGCAAACTTTGATTTTCCGACTGATTCTTCAGGATAATCACTTTTAAAAACAGCATAAGCTTCATTAACATTCATATACAAATGACGTTTTTGCACAGTTTCTTTCTTGTTCTTTAATCTCACCACAATGGTGTCTCTTTTACCGGGTGCTTGACGGGATTTAATATCACGCTGATAAAAATCAAGAACCAATTTTACAGTTAAAGCATCTAATGCATTTTTACTAAGTATTTTTTCTGGGCTTGGGATTTCATTCATTTTTGTTAAAAGTTTTTGTACAACTTTAGCCCTCTTTCTGGGTGATTTTGGTAGTGCTGACTCGGCTCTCTTAACAGCTTTTCCAAGAGTGCTTGCAGATTTGTAAGGGGGTGATGTAACAGCTACAGATTTTGATTCTGCTCTTTTTTGTCTGCTCTTTCTCTTTCGCTGCCTTTCTTTTTCTCGTTCAGCCTCCAAATTAGCGAGTCTTCTTTCTTTTTCTTTTTTTGATTCTTTTTCTTTAACTACTTTTTCGCCAAACTTTTCTAACTGCCTTTCACGATATTTCTTTTGACGCTCAGCATGAGTAAGAGGCATATTAAACCCTATATAAAAAAAAATATGGAATTGCTCTTCAGATATATAAAATAATATATATATATATATATATATATATATATATATATATATATATATATATATATATATATATATATATATATATATATATATATATATATATATGTATATATATATATATATATATATATATATATATATATATATATATATATATATATATATATATATATATATAAAAAAAAAAAAAAAAAAAAAATTTACTTTTAATGTCTAAAGTTTCAGTTGATTTGTCAAAATATAATATAAATTTTTCAATTTTTTTTTTAGGGTGTTTCAGCTAATGTTGCTGGTGCTGGATCATCATGGGGTTTATATTTTTTCACGTTTAACTATCTAAAATCAACTTTTAAAGATGTCCAAAAAGTAGATAATCTTTCTCCTGGTTATCATCTTCTCTGTGGATTTATTGCAGGCAAGATGTATTAAAATAAAAGTAACATAAAAACAATTTTTATAATAGAAAATAGCTTATAAAATCTCACTTTGTAATAACCTTAAATGCTTTTGTAATAACTATGAATGCATTTTGTATGTTAGCCAGCCCAATGCCATCACGCTCACTGTAAATGTCCCAGAGGTTTAAAATTCCCAAAATTCAATGACTTTTCTATTTCTTTTTATTTTGAAGTAGGACAATGTCAATAGTTTTGTAGAACAATAATAATAAATATTCCCAATATTGCAAAAATAGATATTTCCATTATTGCAAAATTGCGATAAAAAGTATATTTCGGGCTAGCAGTGTTAGCCAGAAATACATTTTTTAAAATAGAAACATGCCAGGGTGTTAAATACCTGGCTTTTTATTTGTACAACCTTCTGAATCAAGATATCTGAATTGAAATTATCATTTAAAGCTTTTTTTTATTAGAAAAACAAAATATTTTTACTTAAAATGAAACATAAAAAAAAGAATTGACCACCAACAAGATATCAACAAAAAGTAAATATGCCAGCAACATAAAAACATCTTTTTAGAGTTGCAATGATGTAAAAGCATTTTCTTTTTTCTCCTCAGTAGTCCTTATATTGTAAAAATTAAAAAAAATAATGTAAACAGGGCTCAAATTGACGTAAAAAAATCTAATCGCGATTTTTTTGTTGCTCATAACCCTTCCTCCACCATAAGATGTCATAACATTTACGTTCAGCGGTTGTAAAGTAGCTTTAGTTATAATTTACATTATTACTATTATTATATTGCAATAAATCTAACGGCTGTATTTTTGTAAAATCAATGAACTTGATATAATCTTCTTTTAATTAATTATTTCATTTTCTATTTTATTTACATATTTTAAACTGTTTAAAGCAACTAGAATATTTAATTTTCTATATATTTTTAACAGTAAAAAAAATTATTTAAAACTCTAACAAAACAATCTATAAATTTGAAACAGTTATAAAAAACTATTAAAAATGACGAAAACATTATTGTGATAAAATGTTAAAACTTAACATTTTCACGAAAACCTGCACAATCATAAACAAGAATGATAATTAAATTCTTATTAAGTAAGTTTTCTTATCTAAGTAACCTTATCAAATTCCCATGATATTTCTATCTATTGCTTTTTCATTCAATGTATTTTTTAATAAAAGTTAGCGTTCACTTTTTTCATTCAATAAAATAAAGCGAAAGAAAAAAAGTGTTTAAATAATAGAATCTTTTACGATTTTTGATTTAAGTTTTGCCAAGTAATACCCAATATTAAACTTTTTCCGTAACAAGTCAGCGTCTTTTACAGCCATTTTACGTAAACCACGCCCAATTGGAGTATTATGAATAACATGGTTAGATAATGAAACTGAACCTAATGTTGTTTGTTGATGAATTTGCGTGGCCTCTTTATGTTGCACACTGCTTAAGTGTGATGCCAGTGAATCTTTTTTTATTGATATTGTTCCTGGTTTGATCCAGGTCATGGAAAACAATTTTGTTTGACTTATCCGTTTTTCAAATTGTTTACATAAACTGCATCTTAATCTTATAACTTCATTTCCATTTAAATCGTATTCTAACTCCCAATTAAAATGTTTTTCCCACTTTTTAACTGTAGATAATCTGCATCTGTGGTCCTTATTTGCATCTATTTATTGCTATTAATTTAAAATTAGCAAGTGTACTAACAAACTTTAAAGTTTTTTTTTAATAACTATTTAGAGTCTATATTGCCTTCCACTATTCTTCGCAAAATAAACTTATAAAAATATCATTAAATTTGTTCATAATGAATGAGCTAAATCGGAATAAAGCCCTTGAGAATTCGAGTTAAGAAAGTGACTTTTCAATCAATTAACTTTATTTCTTTTTTCAATCAAAATCTATTATTTCTTGATTCGAATAGGTGTTTAATTGTTTGTTTTTTATAAATTTTTCCTTCCTTAAACAATTGGTCTTTTTCCTGCATTTGAACATTTTTGCTAATTGATTATTTAAATCTTTTATTTTTCTTTCTTTTACTTTATGCTCCGCTTTAAAAAAAAAATTATTGTTACAGAAGTCACTGCAGTTTTATACTGTAAAAGAACACTAAATATTCGCAAATAGAGTATCAATCTTCTAAAATAAAAAACGAATAATCACGAAAAAAAGAAAGATCCCGAAAAAACAAATTTTAAGAAAAAACTAATTGCGAAGGTGCGAAAAGTAATCGCAATACATTTAATTTGAGCCCTGGTAAATATGTAAAGCTAGAAATAAAATATATTTAATTCTCTTTATCATAAAAACCTGTAATTTCTTAATTGAGTATAATTCTTTTTTACTCTTGCAGGTGCATCCACTTTAACTGTAACAAATCCAATATGGGTAATAAAAACAAGGATGTGTTTACAAGTATTACCAGAAACTCATTCTCGTATGCAAAAAGAGTATTATACTGGAGTACTTGGTATTTAAAAATTATCTTTTTTTTTTGTTGAGATTATCTTCATTTTAATTTTTTTTTTTTTTTTTTGTAAATAATTTTTATAAAAATTTAAAATTACAACTTCATTTAGATAATTTTCGTTTGATGATGGTTTTATTTAATTTCATTTGTTTCATTTTAGATGGTTTAAAGAAGTTATATAAGTATGAAGGCATACGTGGATATTATAGAGTGAGATATTCAATATTTGCTTATAAATAATAATATTTTTAACCTTTTTTTTTGTATCATATTATTTCTTATATGTTCTACATTTTATTGTTATAGATTTGTTCTGCATTTTATTGCTATATATTTGTACATATAGTTATTTGCCTAATATTTTATTGTTATTTTTGTGTTCTATATTCAAAAGTAACTTGGTGTTTATTCTATTTTTGTTAATAAGGGATTTGTTCCTGGTTTGTTTGGTGTGTCTCACGGAGCTATTCAATTTATGTCATATGAAGAACTTAAAAAGTTGCGTAGCAAAATTACAAAGAAACCTGTAAACTCAAAGCTAGTACGTTTTTATACAAGTTATATAATGTGTAATTAACATATTTGAAAATCTTTTGCTAATTGCATCGCACCATTTAACTTGCGCTTCTCCTATTTAACTTATAGACCTGAAATCTAGCATTTTCTTTATATATAGGTATAATTTGTTTAAGTCATAACTTAGACAAACAATATCTAAATGTAAAAATCTTTGTGTTTATTTGCTAAGTATTTATTTACTTTGTATTATTTCTGATCTATGTATTTATTTCCCCTTTCTTTTTCTATTTCAGTTTGTATAATCTAGACCTTAGTCCGCAGTATTAAATATATATATATATATATATATATATATATATATATATATATATATATATATATATATATATATATATATATATATATATATATATATATATGTATAAATTAGTGTTGTCACGGTACCAAAATTACAGTATTCAGTACCGATACCAGTGAAAATCCACGGTTCTCGGTACCAATTTCGGTACGAAACCAAAGTTTAATTTAGACTAAATTTGCCAATAAATATTCACGATTCTTTGTATCAAAGCAAAACACAAAAACATGCTAGCTGAAAAACACACTATTTTTATTAATAAAGTTAAAAAATGCCATTCTTCATACTTGTTTAAAATTGTGTTTCAACTTTTTCCACAAATAATAAATGAAAAATTACAAACCTAAAAAACGCAATTTTTATAAATTAAACAAAATATGCCATGACCAACAAGTAATAAACTAAAATATTATGATAAATGTAAAAAAACAATGGCATAATTTAAGTATTTCAAGCCAAGGATTGTAAACATTTAAGTAATTAAATAACTAGATAAATAACAAAACAATAAGCCATGACTGAATAATCACTCTTATTTATAAACTTTAACATTTTTATAAATTAAACAAAATATGCCTTAACTGAACAACAAGTTGTAAATTAAAATATTATTATACATGTAAAAAAACAAAACAACAACGGCATAATTTAAGTATTTCAAGCCAAGGATTGTAAACGTTTGAGTAATTAAATAACTAGATAAATAACAACATTTTCCACCCAAATCAATACTGGTCTACACAGTTATTCCTTAAGTTATTTTCTTTGCCATTTCCAGATTTTCAGATAGAAACACTAACATATCAACATGTTCCTGACTCAGTCTTGAGCGTCTTGGGCTAACAATGTACCCTGCATTACTGAACACTCTTTCAGATGAACAGCTAGATGCAGCAATGCAAAGGTACTTCCTGGCAAACTCTGATAGTTGAGGTAGAGTACCCATATTTGTTTTACACCAGATAAGTGGATCATCCTCAGCACTGACCTCAGGCATCTGATCGTACACCAAAAATTCACCATTTATCTCGCCACTTGCAGAAAGAGGTGCATGACTTGAGGATGCTGGCTCTCCTTTTTCTTTCTTTTCCCCTTGTATGGTGGAAAGCAGAAACTTTAGGTCATTTTTAGATTTTTTTGATGGTCTGACTTCTTTACTTGACAATCCTCTAGACACCCAAGATGCAATTCCTTCTTTTTCATTGCCCATTTTTTTCACCTCATCCAGGAGACTTTGCTTCACATCATCCTTTAGAGAGACAAAGCTGTTCTTAAATCGTGGATCAAGGCAGGTTGCAGTGTTCAAAAGAAACCGTAGCTGCAGGTCATCATAGCGATGCTGAAGATACTCGTGTATCTTTTCCTTCATCTCTTGGGCTAATGCAGAGTCACTTTGTTCATGACTGAGTGCATCAGTAAAGGGACTGAGTGGCTTAAGAACTGCTTTAACAGTTTCTAAAACTGTAATATCTGAGTCTTTTGGCATCAGATGCCATTTTTTCCTGTCTTCAGCCAGGACAGTACAAACAACCTGCTGCTGCTCCAAGAAATGTTCCACCATATCGTATGAAGAATTCCAGCGAGTGGGTTCATCATGAATGAGTTTGTGGTCTGGAGAGGACAGATCTTTCTGTTTCTTGGTCAGCTGGCGTGAAAGTTTTGGGGATCTTGTAAAGGCAGAAATAGTTTTTTGAAGCCTTGACAGCACTGCAGACACCCTGTTTATGTCTAATGCCTTATTTACAGCAAGGTGGAGATTGTGTCCAAAACAAGGAATCCAGGTGTAGTCCTCAAAAGCTTTTTGGTTATTTATGGCATTGTCTGTTGTGATGCCTGACATTCTTGCAATGTCCAACTTCCAGTCTTCAAGTTTTTCTTCAAAGGCCTCCTTCAAACTTTCAGCAGTGTGGTCTGTGTTGAGACCACAACAGCCAAGACACCAGGATTGCAATTCCCATGATTTAGTAATGTACTGCAGAGTTAAAGACATGAAAGTGTCTGCAGTTCTACTTGTCCAAAGATCTGTTGTGCAGCTGTAAAACGATTTGTCTCTGAGATGCTGGATTATGAGGTCTCTGGTGTCATTGTACATGCGGGGAATCTCAGTGTACATAAAAAAGTTTCGACTTGGAAGCTGGTATTTTGGGTTGAAATGATGGAGCATTTGTTGGAATCCACATTTTTGAACTGTATAAATGGGCACTTTATCAATACATATGAATTCAGCAACAGCTAGGTTCAGCTTTCTTGCCTCAGGTGAGTTTTTGTCATATTTTTGTTGCCACTGAAAAGCTTCTGTAACTGTTACCTGTTTATGAGTTTGCGGGGGTGTTCCATGGTCTTCCTCAGCTTGCAGCTGTAAAAGGAAAATATAATAAATATACTTTATAAGTATAGAAGTCAAAAATGGGCTGAGTCTGAACATATGAAACATTAGTTTTTCTCTAAATAACAAACCTCAGCTTTTATAATAGCCTATATAATAGCCTATATAAAGCCTATATAAACAATTTTAATAAATAATTAGTACTTGTAAAAAGATTAAATATTTTAAATTTTGTTAAAAAATACTTTTTGTATAAAATTGTTTAATCCTTTACACGGTAGGTAATTACATAATTTCTATTAGTAGCACCATGGAAGTAAAAAAGTAAAGGATTAGAAGGATTTTCCCAATAATTAAATATAATATATGTAGTTTTATTTATTTTATAAGTATGTATTTTTTATAATAAATTTAAAACTATTTCTATAACTAATTTTATTTCCATTTTTATAATGCGATAAAAACCTTTAATACTTTAATCGAAAAAACTATACATAAAACTTTATTCGCTAAAACGTTTTCTTCGATAAATATTTTTTATTTTTTTGGAATTTTTTTATTTATTTTTTTAAAGAAGGAAAGAATCAGCAAAAATATATATTTATATTATCTTTTACTAAATTATAATTTTTTTTATTAATTTAAATCGTTTAGAACTATTTTTAATATTAATTTTATTAACAACAACGACTTTATTCAAAACATTGAACGTTGTTCAAAACTTTTAATGCTTAAACGTTTTAATTAGAAGTCACTTAAAAAGTTACATTTCGCTTTTGAAGTCACCAATTTTATTTTCTCTGTAAAGTCATTCTATTAAAGACATCAAAATCTTTTTTACAAAAGACTTTTTACAAATAACTTTTTACAAACGACTTTTTATGAGCGACTTTTTAAAAACAACTTTTTTCAAACGACTTTTTACAAGAGACTTTTTACAAAATCTTTTTTTGAAAAGACTTTTTACAAACGACTTTTTACAAATTAATTTTTATAAGAAATACTTATTAAAAGAAAAGTCTTAACAATAGGTTGCAAAAAAACGTAAAAAAAGTATGTTTTTTAAATTTAATTTTTAAGCTTATTATTGTTATTTTAATCTTTCTGTAAGACTTATTTTTGGCTGTTTATTTCTATCCGACTGGTTCAGACATTCAAATTAAAATATGATATATAATTCATAACAGAAGCTCTATATCTGAAATTAGTTTGAAACTTACCTGCTTGAACTCTTTCATCAGATCCGGGTGTCGGTCTTTGAGGTGTTTTATTAAGTTCGATGTGTTTCCTCCTTTTGAGTGAAAACTTCGGCGACATCGTTTGCAAATGGGTTTTTGATTATCAATGATATTCCCCTTGTCATCAGCCGCAAATCCAAAATATTTCCACACATGGCTCTTTCCTCCTTTTTTCTCAACAAGTGGATTTAGAGCTACCACATCAGCTGCACCACCGGTCGCCATTTCTCAGCAGTTTAATAAAGAGGACGCGCTACTGCACGCATGCGCATCAAGGAATCGGGTTTGAACGGGTCTTCGGTACTACCGGTACTTAAGAAAACTTGGTACCGTGACGTTTACATTTTTTTAGTACCGACTTGGTACCGAAGTACCGGGTCTTTTGACAACACTAGTATAAATATATATATATATATATATAAATATATTGTTTCTTTAAATCATTTTTGTATGAGACAGGGTTGAAAAAAAGAGAGAAAAAAAAAACGTCTTTTTTTGGTTTGCATACCATTTTTTCAAAAGAAGCTATTTTTAGTTAAATTTTGATTTGAATATAAGCAATGTGTATTTTAATTAAGCAAATTATTTTCCTTAGTCATTGCAAATTATCTTTTAAATATTGAAAAAGTTATGTAAAGGACGTTATGTTCGAAAGTTATGTTCGAGGCACCATTCATGAGATCTGTTAGATTTATTAAAAATTGCTCAACTAGCCCTGCTCTACCCTACTAGTTTCTTAAAATAGGATAGATATTTGAGTTTCAAAAGAAACTCAAATATCTATCCTACTTTCTAAAGTCAAAAGTGCAGTACTGTTTCATCCTTAAAAAATTTTATTGACTTTGATAAAATAAGCTGTCATAAGCCGAGCAAAATAAAATTTTTATAATCAATTGCTATCGTTAAACTTCGGATATTTGAAACCTTTTGATGACAAAAGCTGTTTTAATATCAATACAGTGACCACAACGCTTAAGAACACCACCCTATGTAAGCAATGGACATTTTTATACTACAGATCAGAAAATCTTTTATTAATTTCATCAAGTAATAAACGAAATTCACAAAGATTTAATGCTTTTATTAATTTTACTACCAAGTACTTTCACAACTGGAATCTTGAAGGGAAATGTTTGACAATATTAAAGTGTTGTTTAAAAAGTTAGCCAGGTTAAACGAAATTAGATTAATTTCCATTTCTAATCTTACAATACTGTTTTCCCACTGATTCTATTTATGTTTAAGCATTACATTCAGATTAACAATTTTTAAATATAGTTTTGACATTTTTGCCTGTAAATCTTTTTTCACATACTTTTACAGAACTACACCTGTAGTTTAGCAACTCTATATAAATAATTAAGTTCTTTATTTTAATATAACTTTCTGCAACTTCAAATTGTTATTTTATTGCATTAAAAAAATTTCCAAAAAATTATTTTTATTATAATAAATTAAATTTGTTTCAATAAAAGTAAAATAAATATAGTTCAGATATGTTAAAGAGCCACACAATTTGGGTAAAATAACTACATGGACTCGTAAGCTCAGTTTCTCCACATTCACCCTTAGGTGCTTCTGAACACAGCTTGATCTCTCTAAAACTATCATCTCATTCTTCTTCATCATCAAAATACCCCTATCATTGTACCTTAAAGCTGACTGGGACTCTTTCCTTGATTTTTCCTTTATGGCTGGCATGAAATTTTTTATTCCCTCTTGACAATTCCAAGTCAAGCCTCACTCTTCTCTATGGTTTTCTTCACATTGTGCTGCTGCAATTTCCTATTGAAACCATTGCTTCCATATCTATCAGCAGAATCCATTGTAAAAAGGTTTTGTCTGATGCAAAAGCGGCATCTGTTTTCCCTATTTTCAAAAATTATGGAGAGCGATCTGACTCGTCTAACTACCATCCCATTAGTCTTCTTCCTATCATAACCAAAGTTTTTGAATCTTTAATTAACAAACACTTAAGCTCTCATCTTGAATCTAATAACTTACTTCCTGATCATCAATATGGATTTCGATCTTTTCATTCTTCAGCTGATTTGCTAACAGTAATAAATGATAGGTTTTATTGTGCATTAGATAGAGGTAGAGAGGTTAAGGCTATCGGTCTTGAGATTTCTAAAGCTTTTGATAAAGTTATACATCCTGGTCTTCTCTGTAAGCTTTCTTCTCGCGGTGTATCAAGTAACATCTTTATGAATATTGAATCCTTCCTTTCCAATTGTAGTACAAAAGTTGTCCTTGATGGACAGCACTCTTCTTCATATCCTGTAACTTCAGGGTTTCCTCAAGGTTCTTTTCTTGACCCTATACTCTTTTTAATTTACATTAATATTCTTCAAGATATTCTCACATCTAAGGTGGCATTGTTCGCTGATGATACTACCATTTATTCTTTTCTTGATTGTCCACACTATCTTGCTTGGAGGGGGCATTTGAGCTTAAAAAGGATCTCACTTCTGCTACAGCATAGGGCTCACAGTGGCTGGTGAACTTTAATTCAGATAAAACCCAATTTTTTTCAGCCAATTGCTATTGCAATAATTTAGATCTTCTTTTATTCATGAACGGCAATGTACTCAATGAGTCATTTACCCTTCGTCTTCTAGGATTAACTCTTACTTCCAATCTTTCTTGGAAACTGTATATCAAATCCATTGCAAAATTAGTATCTGCTAAGGTTGCATTTTTTTATCATGCTTGCCACTTTCTTACTCCGGATTCTATTCTTAATTCTATAAATCTCAACTCCGTCATTGTATGGAATAATGTTGCCATATCTTGGACGGATCTTCTAATGATGCCTTTCTCTTTTAGACAAGGTGCAAAAATGCATTGTAAACATAGTTAGACTTGCTCTTGCAGCCAACCCCCAATCATTATCACATCGTCGTAATATTGCTTCTCTTTCTCTTTTCTGCAAATACTATAACAGGCACTGCTCTAAAGAGCCAGTGTCTCTTGTGCTATCTACTAAAATTCATTCTCGTGTCACTTGTCATTTAATTAAGTCTTATCATTTTACTGTGACTGTTCCTAAGTGCTTCAAAAACTCTTATTCACCTAGTTTTTTTCCTCAAGCATCAGTTCTTCGAAATTCGCTTCCTTCATTTTGCTTTCCTGATTCAAATAATTTGTAATCTTTTAAGTCTTCTGTCAATAGTTATCTTGCCCTATAAGCTTGATCTTTTCTCTTCCAGTAACTTCCAACTCTAATCAGTGGTTGCTTACACCCTTGTTGTAAGTGAAGATGTTGAATAACAATGAAGAAAAAAAAAAGGATGGTATTTTGATCCCCATTCCAAAATTCAAACTAAATATTTACATAATAACTTGTATGTTGTAATAAATATATTGTTTAAGTTTTTTGGACATTGCATAAATTATTTCTTTTAATAATTGTAAAACTTTATTATTAGATGTTGCTTTAATATTATATATTCTTAAATATATTAAAGAATATATAATATTCTACTTTATTTTAACTCTTTATTCAGAATTCATTAGAATATATTGCAATGGCAGCATCATCAAAGTTTATTGCTGTTACTATGACATATCCTTATCAGGTTTTACGTAGCAGAATGCAGGTAAATTTAAAAATAAAATTAAGTATGCAAATTTTTTTAATGCTTTTTATACTCTGTAAATATTCTTTATTTATTTATGCTGTATACATTCTTTACTCAACCTAGAACTTGAAAAGGTTTTTTTTCAATTCAAATTTTTTAAACATACTTGTATAAGATGATTTCCATTTGCTTAAAAATCTTTTAAGGTAAATTTTAAACTTATGGGTTAGTGCACATTTCATATATTTAAATAACGGAACCTTTAAATGTTAGTTTTATGAAAAATAATAATAATTAAAATTTAATTAATTAGTAATAATTATCGTTTTAAAAAAGTTTAAGTTATGTTTTAAAGATGTATACACAAAGAAAGTAAGGATGCTAAGTACTATTGCAAGATAATATGCTTAGTATTTATGAAAGCTAATATTATTACTATATTTAGTCATTGAAAAATACTTTAAAAATGAAAGTAAAGAATTAGTAACTTAACTTTTAAAATAGCCATTATGACTTTAAAATTCTTTCAATTTTTTTTTAAAATAATTTTTCAATTTGAAATTTTTTAATGTATTAAAGCGTTTTTTTTAGTAATTTAGAAAAGAAAAGAACATATCTTTTTAACTAATTATTAAGTATGTAAATGTTTAATCTGTTAGTGTGACTTGTTATGACATGAATTATATTTATTTGATATATTAATGCATATCTGTAATGTACATACAAATACATAATTTGTAATGTACATACAAGTACTAATTCAGTTAACAAACAAGTTGTTATGTTCTATGCTTTCACTTGTCTTATTTGTGATTCTCTGTTCTTTTGATTAGATAGAGAGTACAAGTCATTCCAAGTTGATTCAACTTAAATTTCATCTTTTTTTTTTTTCTCTAATAATAATATTATTATTAATAACATGGTACTAAAAATAATAATAATATAATAATCTTAAACACAGATGTTTCATCTTAACAACACAGAAATGAGATTGGCAATAAATCTTCAAACTCTGACACTTTAAGGTCAGCATTTGATTGTCGACCCTAATTCTGAAGGTTTTAATAATAATAAAATAAGTAATTTGTTTACAAATGCTGAAGCACTTGCTAGCAGGGTAACTAAAAAAATCCCATTACGATAAATATCAGTTCTTCTTTTTTTTATTTATTAAGAGTTCACGAAGAAATTCAGATTAAAGGCATTGAGTGATACAGTAGATTCAATAAATTTTGGAAGAAAATTTCAGTCGGGTACAATGGGATTGCAGAAGTAGAATTCTCTTTGTGCTCAGCCTCTGCATGACATTGAAGTCAATGGTATTGCCCCTGCAGGTCTATGCACACTCAGTGTTGGAGCTAGTTATTTGGTCTACAAAGTTTAACTTTGTTGAGGCCGTGGTACATCTTGAATTACCGGATAGGGTTGCCTCTATGCCATATATCCTCTAGTGATTAAATGTTGATAACATCTAGTTTCTGACAATACTTTAGAGGCTTGAAAATGAGATACGCACTTAGTCTCCATGATATTGTGGGTTCGATGTGGAAGAGAAAAATTTGAGATGTGGTTGTACATAAGTTTTATATAATACATGAAAGTTGGTAATATCTCAGCAGTGGAAGGCACTTCAACCTACCTAGTGCAATATGAGCCTTGACAATTGCGTTTGCGACTTGGTCCTGTTACCTGAGTTTTATTGTTGACAATGATGCTGAAGTCACCCTCAGAGCTGGTCTGTTACCAAGTTGGTAAGTCATGGTGAAAATTGTATGCAAGCTGGGTAGGTTGTTTATAAATGCAGTGTTAAGGCGGTTTTAAACTCTAAGAACCTCATTTTATATAATATAGTTACAAACAATAACAGTTTTTTAAAATAGATTTTAATTTATTTTTTTCTTTATTGAAAGTTTTATAAAAACAAATTCAACAAATGCAATACAGTAAATAACAGAGGGAAATAACTTGTAAAAGTTAAAAAATAATTAGAAATACTATAAATAAAAGTAAAATGAATTAACTTAAATGATTAATAATGTAATATTTAAAATTTCTCTAGTTTAAACATTTCTTAACTTTCATCAATGTTTTTGTGCTCCATCTTACTGATTATCTTACTGGTTATCTGTTGTTGGATTATTAAAAATAGGTGATGTTGATGAAACTAAACACACATTAACTCTTGAAAGCCAATTATAGTAACATTGAGGAATGGATGCACAAATTTAATACTAAGAAGTCTTTATTTTCAAAATTTATTTCCTTAATAAGTTAGGTCCATGGCTACTATTTGTAAACCAACCATGGAAGTTTAGTAATACTAATTCAACTAACACACAAAAGTTATATACACACATATATATATTTATTTATTTTAGGAAAATATATATGAATAATGATTTATGAATAAATATATATGCATATATATTTTTATATCATACATATATATATATAAAAATTTAGATGGCGGTACACCCTCATTACGGGAAACTTTTGTGGAAAATCAGCATATTTTTTTTTTCACAAAAAAAACAATATTTGTTGCAAAAAATGTAAAAAAAATAAAAAGGTCCTCAAATTTTAATTTTAGGACCTTTTTATTTTTTTTTCTTGAATCATTATTTTTAAATCATTGTTGAATCTTTTTCTCTTGAATCATTATTTTTAAATCATTGTTGATGTTTTTATTTTAACAAAAAGAAAATAGTTGTCTTATACCATACAACAAAAATAAATAAAAATTAAATAATATCATATATAATAGTTTAAACAAGTTAAATGTAAATTTATAAGAATAAATAATTTTCATGATTTTGCTATAGAACAAAATAATAAAATGGTATAGCAGTGTTTAAAAAAGTAATGCAGTAACAAAAAACCGCTTTTTAGATTATTTATTTTGTTAACTTTATTATATATATATTTAAAGGACACATTGATGCAAAGTAAATACAATGGTGTTACAGATGTCTTAATTAAAATTTATAGGTGGGTTTAAAATTGCATTACATTTTGTATTTTGTAAAAAGTTTTTAGCTTTATATTTATTTATGTAGAGCATATTTGTAAAATTTTAATCAAACATTTTTCATTATTTCTTTAAATATACACTTAAAGTATTATTGAAAAAATAAAGTCTTTCTAAATTAGAAGTACAAGTTTAAAAAATGCATAGGTGCTTTTTAAATTTACTGTTGTGTTAATACCTGGGTACTTTTTGTTAATACTTGGGTACCTTGTATTAATACCTGGGTACCCATCATGTTGTATTTGTATAAATAAAATTAGAAAAAATTATATATTTTAAAGAAAATAACTTTAAACATTTTCTTTTGCTGAAATAAAAGTTTCAATATTACAATAGTGAGTAACTGGGTACTTGGGTGCTTGGGTACTTGGGTGCTAAACAATGTTGGTAAAGCTGGGTACTAACATAAGAGTTAAATTTTAAGAAGCATATAAAATATTTTATCATTGTTAAATTGTGTTTTAGGATAATAAGAGTATTTGCTTTTCAGCTTTTTATTAGGTCACATAATGTTATATAAAGAAAAATATTCTTTAGTAGGATGCAGTGGAATAATGCTATAAATATAATATTTTCAAAAATATATTACATATAAAATTGTATGCTGTTTATTAATTTCCTCCTTTAAATACTTCATGAAGATATTTTGACATGAGTTGGACTAAATTTTTGCAAAGTTTCTGTAGTCAGATCCCATTTGTGCTGCATTTCATTTTTGATATATTTCAGATATAAAGCTGTTTTTGATATTTTTCTAATCGCTGCATATTGCATTGGGAATTTTAGAGTCAAAATATTTTTGGCATTTTTGTCAAAGTGCTAAGAAGCTATGCTTGGAGTTGCCACCCTGTGGAAAGATATAAAATGAGTTTAGCAACACTATTATTGAGGTTTTTATCAAAAATCTTGATGTAGTTACATCAACCTTTTTAGAATTTATTTTGTATGAATTTCTGACACTCAAAGACTAAAAACAATTTCACTCCATAAGAAACCACTTTTTTATATTTTACAAAGGTTGTATGCAGTTCTGTTTGAATTAGTCTGCACCATTTTTATTATGCAAATTTATAATTTGCTTTAGGTTTTTAAGATTTTAGAGAAGTTTCTCTTTAAGTGCATAGTGGGAACATTCCATTGAAATAAGTGGCTAAAAATATAACTGTTGTATTTATGTGGTTATTAAAATTCAATTGCTTAGAGTTAATATTTTTTGTTTTTGTGTCAAGATCCCCTCATAGGCACAAAAAAACAGTTACCGACATAAAACGGTTTGCACCATTGATCTTTTAAAACATTTAGTAAGTTAAACTTTTTTTGTCTTCTACCAATTAAATTCTTTTCATAATGTAAAAAGATAATTGGATTATCTACATAATCAAAAATATTGCACAATATGTCTTCAACTTTCTCCAGTTTCCTAGTTTACAATAATATACTTACAGTATATTATCAAGTAGAAAAATTCTTATACTAATTTATAGAATTCTTGTAATTAGATTTTCTAGTACCAATTATTTCTGGTAATGTTTATTTTTATTTTGTTTGATACCTTTTTAATAACATGCAACAATGGAAAAGTTTTGTGTCCACAGTGCCCTACCCAGTGATAATTTGGGCAATACGGGTTGTGAATTTCCCCCTAAATTGTTTACAATCAATATTAGAAGTAGTTCATTAAATACTTAAAAAAACAAAGTAATAAAATCAAAATTGTGGTAATACAATCAAAATATTATTGTGTTATGTATAAAATAATTTAAAAAATGAATACAGAGCCGATAGAATTTTTCTTTTTTTTAAAGAAAAAAGTCTTGATATAGAGGCCTTTTTTAAAATTTATTAAAATTTTTTTAAATTTAATAAATTTTTTAAATTTATTTAAAGATTTTAACATGGTTTAAAATTAAATTTAATGTAATTTAGATTAACTATGCAAAACTTTAAAATACGATACAATTACTATGCAGTTTAATTTTTTCCAAGAGATGGGCTGATTCCAAAAAGTTTCAATTCCTAACTGCGATACTGATTCTTTACCAATTAAGATTCTATTGTGATTCTTATTATTTTAATTTAACTGAGAGCGCATTTAAAAAAATAATTTAAGAATAATTGTTAATTTAATACTTACGCGGACTTTAAAAGTAAAAACATTGAAATCAGTTATATTGGTACAGGTGAAACAGGGCTGAAGACACCATGGCTCTAGGGAGCACGCTCTCCCCACACTTTTTATTGAAAACATTTTATTTTTTTAAGAAATTGACTTGTAAATTGAGGGTTTTTTTCAAAATAAAGGAGTGTGTCCCTCCTCCTCCCCCCCCTCCCCTCCTATTTTGAAAACCGTGTCGGCCCTATGAAATAATAGCAACTTATCTTGTATCATAATTGTAAATAATATACAGAATATTTGTATAGAACTTATTATTATTAAGAAACAAATAATATAGTCATAAGTAATGGTAAGTGATCAGATACACAGAATGTTGTCTTTTATGCATTTACATAAGTCGCTACCATTAGTACTGACAGTTAAGTAATGGCAGGTTTTTGTTCAAAAACAAAAGCATCTGCATATGTTTCGAAATTACCCGGCTTCTTTTCCGGTCGCAGATAAGCCCTGAGTACTAAATAACCACTCCCAAAACTCTGTACGTAGAAGCTTCCCTAAATATTTCTGTGCTAGTTTTTTCATATTAGGAAGTTTG
Organism: Hydra vulgaris; assembly: GCF_038396675.1. Lineage (NCBI taxonomy): Eukaryota > Metazoa > Cnidaria > Hydrozoa > Anthoathecata > Hydridae > Hydra > Hydra vulgaris. Next base: position 17,566,924 of record NC_088923.1, read on the forward strand.
GATTTCCTCCAGTAATCAAATACGTATTTGTGACTCGCAAGAAGAGTTCTTTCATGTACTCTGCTACTTTGTCTGACATTGTGCTTAACGCAGTATGTATCTAAAATATTAAAATAATTTTTTAATTTTTTTTCTATTATTCATATTCCTAAGGCTGAGGGAGCTACTTCAGTCGAGGAGGCTACTTCAGTCGAGGAGGCTACTCATTTTTTTAATTATTATTTTGTGTTTTTAATTTTGGTTACAACCTTTTCTCAATTCTTTAAATCTGAAACACGAACCTTGAAGAACAAGGCTACTGCGCGGAGAAACTAAGTTAAATTTTTTGCAATATTTAAAGTACAATAGTAATATAGAAGCACATACAATACTTACTACAGAATTTGTGTTGATTAATTGGTTGTATAATGACCAGACAGCACCTGGAGCAAATGTGGTTCGTTATTGATTTTCAGCAACTTTAATTTCAAGACCTTTGTCCAATGCATTCAATTCACAAATAAATAAATTAACAGCTTTCGCAGCCGTCGTCCTGCTCCTAAAAATCTTGTTTTTAAATCTGGGATCTAGTATTGTTGCAAAAGCATATATAGTTTCGTTCTTGCAGTTTCCATAACGGTGATGCAAAATTCACGCAGAATCTTTGAAATTTCCGTAGTCTTTGATGCAATCAACTGACATGTTAACTGCATTTATTAGTGGGATAACTTCTGATGTCATAATTTTTGATGAACTTGCAGTAAGCGAGACATCTTTAAAAATTTTTAAAGCAGCAACAAGAAGAACCAAACTTACTCATACTTCGGTTGACAATTCTTTATTTTGTTGAGCTTTTGTAAAATGTGACGTTACCAACAGGATTGCTTCTTTTAGTTCAATTAAAACATTTAGTATGTGAAAGGTGCTAATCCATCTACTTGGTTCATCTTGAATGATGCTGTGTTTAGGAAGCCCCAAAATCTCCTGCAATTTTCTCAAAAGTTTGTATGACTTAATTTAATGTTTAAAGTGTCCTAGTAATCTTCTACATTTAGCAGTTAGTAAAGAAATGCATTCATTGTCAAGGTCTTTTACAACCAACCAAAGTGTATGAGCAAGGCAAGAACTTTTTGAAAACTTTTTGAGATAATAATTCTGATAATATCTCTTACTACTGCATTGAGTTTTTCAAGTAGTCCCTAACACTCAAGTAATTCATTCATAAATTTAACAAGATTAGCTGCAGTGTGGGACTTGTAAGGAAAAAGTACCAGGTCAAGGTAAATGTGAATTTGTTTCATATCTTCGTGAGGAAATATGCAGTTAGGTTTATGTAATCAACATTAGCTGTGGAGTTCCACATGTCAGTAGTTATACTAACATGATCAACTTTCTATGCCAAGAAACGAATTTTACTTGATACCTTCTGATAAATGTTAGGAATTTCAATAGTCTAGAAGTATTTTCTGCTTGGTATTGTATATTTTGGCTCCAAAAACTGTAGTAACTTTTTGAAACCAGGATTTTCTACTATACTAACAGGTTGATTATATGTGATATATAAGTAAACAACATTGATAAAGTTTACTGCTATAATTATAGTTTTACAGCGCAATGTACAGGTAACAAGTGACAGTTTTTTTTTAATGTGTTTATTTGCTTTTTGTTTAATAATGTTAGACTAATATGGAATTTAAAAGTTATAGAATTTTAAATTTGGGCGCATTAGTCTAAGTGTCCATACTGGTATGTGATTAGGTTTGGGTTCAGATCAATATTTCATTAAATTATAGAATAAAAAAGTTATAATTACTATAGCAAACTTTTTTTTCAATGTATATATACAATTTGGTTTTTAAAAATAACATTTATTCAAATAATTTTTAAACTGTTTCTTTAATTGAAATATATCACTTTTATGTATTGTGAAAACTCCAAACTTAATTATGTTCGTGCTATGTCAAATTAAAGTGTTTTACAAAAAATCTCTCTAATGAAAACCTGTGAGTTTATACACAGGGACCAGTGAGTTTATAAAGTATTTAACTTTATTATCTTATATTAAATTTTAATTCATCGTTTTAAATATAATCTAGTAATCACTTAGTGTTTAAAAGAAATGACCATAATGTTTCTCTCTCTCCACTTTTCTCTATGTTTTTCCCTCCCCAAAATAGTATGGACTGGATTCCAGCCTAGTGTATATATGGAGCTTTTTACAAACCCACCCTGGAAAAAATTTACAATACATAAAATATAATAAATTTATGCATACATTTACTATATATTAAATATGGCATACATACAATATGGATGTATATGAATATAAACATATATGTTTGCTATACATATGTATGCTGGCATATAATATCCTTACATATTGATACAAACTTTAATAGTGGGCGATTCAATGTGAAAACATCCAGGGCATGCAAATCTTAGTCACAGATTTTGCTGATTTTTACACCACTCAAAGATTTTAATAAATTATGAACATTTTATCATCTAATTCAAAACGGTTACAAAGATATGACAATTCAAACTTTGCCTTGAACCAACTAAAGTATGCCATTTTAAATTTCCAAAAGGATTCTGGCTTTTTATCTCTATTTTTTCATTGGTCATTGGTGTCCAGAAGCTCTAAACATTGTTGACTTATGATCTGCAAAAAGAAAAAAATTCATAAGATTTAATAACTTGGAACTTATTGCTTTAAGTCTGGAGTATTCGCCGCCTTTATACCTAATGACTCCGGGTTCAAAAACTAAAAGTTTTAATTTTTTTCCCATTAGTAGTCTATAAACTTTTTTAAATTTTTAGAGTTCCTGGATACTTAAAACTCAGAAGAAGTAATCTTTTTGTGACTTTTAAACCGGAGTCTTTTTTGGGACTCCCCATCCCTGAGTAAAATTTAATAAACAGTGGGAGAGGGTCTTAATAAGCTCAGGGTCTGTGGGAAAATTTTCCGAAAATTATTAAACATCAACTTCTGTGTATTAAGCGCTTAAGAGTTCAACCTTTTTTTCCTTTGATTTTTCATAATTCCTGTTTTTTAAGTGAAAAATTCAAGTAAATATAATCATGTTTTTTTTTTCTGTTTAAGAAAAAACCACTCTCCAATTCTTTGTAACAACTCAAACTAAACTATTCAGGACTACATCTAAAAAAAAAAATCTAGCTGCATTGTCATTTTTGTAATTAAACTCGCCCCAGTAAAATTGCGATAAAGGTCAAAATTACAGATTTTATGTTCATTTTTAAATATTTCAAATTGTTTTATTGGATTCCTTGACTCAAAATATGTAAGTGTACACATTTTCAGCTTTCCATTGCACACAGAACAGAAACAATGAGCAAAACCATTTTTTTAAATGGCATATTTTTGTTGGTTCAAGGCAAAGTTTGAATCGTGATATCTTTGAAACCAATTGGAATGTGATGATAAAATTTTGGGAATGTTCATAACTTATTAAAAACTTTGAGTGGTGTAAAAATCAGCAAAATCTGAGACTTAAGGTTCCATTTTATTAAAAAATTGGATGCTTTCACATAGAAATGCCCAAAAGAGAGTTGCAGAAATTGAAACTTCTAAGAAATGAATATTTTTTAACCGAAGATGGTTTAACTATGAAAATATTTATGATTTGATTAATACAAACAAACAACCCTACTATACTTTTAAGAATAAGTTAACTTAATGATATTGGAATTAAATTCGTTTTTGCAAATTTTGTTCAACTCAAGGCTTTCTTTAGCTTTTTCCTTTTTTTAGGCAGTTTCCTAATTTTTCACCCTGATTCTATATTCAGAACAGCTTGCTTCTTTTAAAAAAATTCCCAGTAAAATCAACAGAAATCAATTTGAAATTATTTTAACTTTTACAGTGACAATTTGAGCAATTAATTCAAAACTTATAATAGGATTTAAAATGGCTCAATCTTCTATCAAACCTGGCCCCAGCCCATTTAAATATCAACTCCATTTGCTTACTATCCCTAAATGAGGGAGGGGCGGGGTGTAAATTTTGCATGGTCATAATTTTTGAACACTAAAATAAACTTGGAGGAAATTTAAAGCCTGTGAGCATATGCTTGTATAAACATCATTATGATGAACATGATCATCATTATCATCATCATTATCATCATCATTATCATCATCATTATCATCATCATTATCATCATCATTATCATCATCATTATCATCATCATTATCATCATGATCATGACCATGATCATCATCAACAGCATAAAATAGGAATGCTAAAGCCTGATAATGATGAGCATGATCATCATGGTCATTATCATCATCATCATCATCATTGTCATCATCTTCATCATCAGGCTTTAGCCTTCCTCTTTTATGCTGTTTCTCTAATATAAACAATCTGGAGCATTTTTTTTTCTTAACTAAAGCTCATTTATAGAATATGTACGACACTCTCTTCAAGTTTTCTTACTTCTACCACTACTATTTTCTACTGAAGCTGCTACCTATACATGCTGATACCAAAATTACTTTAATCTTTTCTAACAAGCGTTGTTTGATACAATGTTTTTTCAAATCTGTCGAAGATTATGTTTCTTGTTTTGTCTTGCTAGAGTCACACCACACATCCATCTGATCATCTTCTCTTTCGGCAAATGCTAATCCATGTAAATACTAAAGTTTATATAACAATGAAAGGATATTTATGCCAGCATCTAAATAAATAGCAAATATCTATGTGTATATCATAATATGTATGCATTAAGTGTATCTTGGTAAGCTTTTATTTCTTCTGGAATAAAAGTTTAGAAGTTTTTATTACTTCTCTTCAATTTTAAGTCAAGCATTCTACTCCACATTTTTCACCATCCTGAGCAGTTGCTTTATTAAACATTAATCATTTTTTTCATCTTTTTTATGAGAACATCTCTCTTAAAAACAAATGTCCTTTTACTATTGCAAAAAGCTAATGTGAAAAAGTCCTGTCTGATGTTAAGCTTGGTTATTCTTAGTTTACTAAAACTTGTATCTTATCTCAAATATTAGTTTCTAGAGACTTTTGTTTAGTCTTCAACAGTGTCATTAACTAAAGCAAGTCTAACATTTAATCTCTAATTCATGGGTCTGATCTTTTTACTTCTCCCCAGAATAAAGCATAGTTATTTGTGAAGAAATCTTACTCTAATTTGACTCTTGAATGTAATGGCCATACTCTTTCTGACAGTTAAATATTAACCCATTGTTAAACACGGAAGTCACTCTGGCTTCCAATGCTAAAGTTAAGGGTACCACAAGGTTCTATCTATGCTCCTGTAATGTTTCTTATCTACAATAACGATCTTCATGAAATTTGAAGTGGCTTTACTCTAAAGTTTCCTGACGACTCAATTTAATACTCTTCTTTTAACAAAAAGTCTTTACTTTTTGATTGCTTAGAACAAGCAGCCGATTTTTAATCTGATCTCTCTTCTGTAACAGTCTAAGGCTTGCTGTGGTTTGTGAATTTTAAGTCTGGATTTAAAATCCACAATTTTTCTTAGACAACAAAACTCATTTATTTTCTGCAAAAAGTTATTGCAATATTTTTGGCATTCCTATATTGACAAATAGCAACCCTCTTACTCTTAGACAAAGTCCATAAGCACATTGTAAATGTAATTAAACCTGCTTTATCTTCCAAGCTTGAGCCACTCTCCCATTTTTGTAAAGTTGCATTTCTTTCTTTTTTCTACAAGTACAATCATGGTCAATGCTCTAACGAGCTATTATCTCTATATCGATAAACCAAAACTCATTTTTGCTTGGCTTTTTATTCAACAAGTCGCATCCTTTTGCTGTATCTGTCCCTTCATGCTATAAAATCTTTTCTTAATCCAGTTTTTTTCCTTGAACATCAAAAAAATCTTATAACTCTTACCCATCTTCATGTTTTCCTTTTTTATACAACTTACAACTTTTAAGTCTTCAGTTATACGCTTCCTAGTATTTTAACTTATTCTCTATTTTTAAGTAACTCATAACTTAATAGTGGGTGCTTGCATTCTTGTTGAAAGTAAATTAGAGTTTAAAATATATAAATGTATGCCAGTATTTAATAAATCGTAAATGTAAGCATAAAAATACAATATATCAAGTATTATAAATTTTTTTCTAGCCCCGCCTATCAACCCCTGCTAAATCCTATAAATTTGCCGGGTCCAGGTTTGCAAAAAGTCTCATTTTTAGCCAGGGCCCTAAGTTGTCACTAGTAAGTGACAACTTAGGGCCCTAAGTGAGTTTGCTGTAGCTGGTGAACTTGAACTTAAACAAAGTTGTCTACTTCAATAATTATTGCAGTGTTTTTGATATTTACTTATGAATTTATTAGTGAATGGCAAGACTCTTAATTGGTCCTCCACTTTGTGTCTTCTGGCATTGTTCTTCAACTCTGAGCTCTCGTGAAAACCCTATGTACAATCAATTGTGAAAACCCTATGTACAATCAATTAGCATCTGCTAAGGTTCCCTGTGTTTATCATGCTTTCCATTTTTATACTTCTTATTCTATTTCCTACCCTTATAAGTTCATTCTTGTATGAAATACTTTTGTTATTTGGGCTGATTTCTAATAAGTACCTCTCTCTTTTAGATAAGGTCTTTTGTAAGTTATGTTAGATCTGCCCACGCTGTTATGCTTGAGCTTCTCTTCAATTGTTGTAATGTTGCATCTTTTTCTTTTTTCTACAATTTCTACCAATATAGCTATTTCATCAACTAAAACTAAATCTAATTGCATCTCTTTAGCCTGTTTCTTCATGTTCAGAAAACTTTTTCTAGTTTTTTTTGAACTTTGGAATTTTAGGATGCTCTTTTTTTTTTTTTATTATTATTATGTTTTTCTGACTTAAAGTTGTCTGTCAAATATACTTTTTAACACTAATTTTTTTTCTATTAACTCCCATCTTAATGGTTGCTTGCATCCTTGTTGGAAGAAAACTTTTTTAAAAAAAGCCCTGCATTATTTTAAGTTTTACTGTATTAAAAGTATCAAAAGTTCCCAAGAAGCTACTGCTGTTAAGTCTGTTACATTTTAAGTCTTGTAAAATCTTAGTAATGTGTCATTTTCAAAATGCTACATCAATGTTTGTTGTAAGTCTCTTTTTTGATTTTTGACTGTGTGGTTTCTCATGCTGGTGATTATTGTACTTTTATATATACTTGTACTTTTATTCTTTCTATAGATTTTTCTTTGTAACTTATTTCATTTTCTCTATTTGTAGCTATCATTTTTTGTACTATGTCTGGTTTATAAATGCTTTTGTTTCTGGTTTTTTATTTATTATTCTATTGGTAAGAAAAAAAAGTATAAATGATTATTAAAAACCATGAAAATTATGTTAAAAGTTAAATTTTGTGCACTATAACATTATCAAAGCACTCATTATAGATTTACTATACAGTTTTTAATGCTTCACAACAGGACTGTAAATAAATGACAAAACACGTTTATACAACCCTTACAGTTATAAAACCATGCTAATGTATGATAAAATGACTTTTTTTTAATAACTTTTTTGCTTAAAAGTGTTTTTAAATAGTTAAAAAAAGAAGTTATGGTGTTTAGTATGTGTTTTTATAACTTTTTCGCTTTTTTTTCCTCTTTCTTGCAGAATTGCAAGTATATATATATATATATATATATATATATATATATATATATATATATATATATATATATATATATATATATATATATATATATATATATTTGTTTTAATTTTTGAAATTAACTTAAAATTTTTTTTGCCTTTTTTTTGTTATTTTATGTTTGTTAAATTTTGTTGTTAATGTTAAAACTTATTAAATTATTTACATAATTTAGAAATGAAGGAATAACTGGGTTCTACAAGGGTCTTGTCCCTTCAGTAATTCGGTAAGTAGAAAGTGTGTGTGTGTGTGTGTATATATATATATATATATATATATATATATATATATATATATATATATATATATATATATATATATATATATATATATATATATATATATATATATATATATATAGACTAAAAATAAATCATCAATGGTGACATACTAACGGGTGATGCGGGAGTTATCGGACAAATCCTAATTTCATTATTTGAAACAATTATTTAAAATGAGGTTAAATGCAGCTGAACGAGAATCTTTTCAAAAGCGACTAAAAATGTTTTTTGTAAATAAACCTAATATTAAAAAAAAAAATCGTAAATCGTTTTGGAAAGGAAGGATTTGCTCGAAGTACAATATATGATAACCTAAAAAGACTTGAAACTGTTCAATCGTTTTCTGATAGAAAGCACCCTGGTCGTCCGACATACTGGACTAGAGAAAAGAAAGCCGAACTAACGAGACTTGTCAACAATCGAAAAGGGGTCAGTCAGAGAAAAATAGGTATTAAATTCGATGTAAATCAATCGACAATTGGTCGTCAGTTAAAAAAAATGAATATTAAATATAGAAAACGTGAAAAGACTCCAAAATACACTATAGAACAACAATTAAAAGCAAAGAAAAGAAGCAGGAAACTAGTTAACCAACTCTATAACACAAAATTGCTTCTAGTCATCGATGACGAAAAATACTTTTGTTTTGCAGGAGACAACATGCCTGGAAATTCTGGATACTACACAAACAACAAAAAGACATGCCCAGATAGTGTTCGTTTTATAGAAAAAGAGAAATTTCCAAAAAAATTAATAATGTAGATAGCCATATCTGACTCTGGTATGTCCGAGCCATTGTTTCGCACTTCCAAGGCTGAAGCAATCAATTTATCAATCTACATTAATGAATGTTTAGAAAAACAACTTCTTCCATTTATTCACAAGTATCATGGAGACTTTAACTATTTATTTTGGTCAGATTTAGCAAGTTCTCATTATTGTAAAGATTCTCTAAATTGGATGGACCAATATGTCTATTACGTTGATAAAGAATCCAATCCCCCAAATGTGCCTCAAGCACGACCGATTGAAAATTTTTGGGGACATTTGACACAGAAGGTTTAAGAGGGAGATTGGCAAGCTTCAACAGAGCAAGTTTTGATTGATCGCATTAAACTAAAACTACAAGAAATTGATTTAAACTTTTTACAGTCGTATATGAAAGGTGTCAGAGCAAAATTGAGATTAATTGCAGATGGTGGTGTTTTTTCATGTAAAAAATAATATATTTTTGTTAAAAGATAAATGCTTTATTTAAAAAAAATATATTAGTAGTTTGTTTTTTTATTTATAAATAAGTAATTGACGTTTTTATTTTGTCCGATAACTTCCGCATCACCCGTTATTTATTTAATTTATTAAAGTTTTTAATGTTTTTTAATGTTTAAAGGGATCCCCAAGTGCCAATACAGGTTGTGTTCATATTAAAGATAATGTTTTAAAAAAATTTTTGGGCTAAATTTTTTTGAATAAAAGTAAACAATAAATGCATACCATTAAAATTAAAATTGTCGTTTTAGTCGAAGCTCGCTGACTCTATTTTTTTGGTTCAATGAGCCTGTATAACTTTAGCCGCAATCTGCAGACTTAATAATAATTTCATACATGTTTAATTCATAAGATTCAGTATATGACGTCATCGTAGAGATATTTTTTTGAAGATATCGTGTTGTTTTTTTTGCCACAATCACCTAATCATGTTAACTTGTATAACTCTTTACTATATCCAAAAAAATTTTGTGACAATTAAAAATAAAGTAATATATATGGTTTTGATATTTGTGTAGCACAACTTGTTTTTAACAATTGTAAGTATAAATCTTAATCAAGATTTTTATATAAAAATATGTAAGAATATTTTATATCAAATTTATTTTGTAAAATTTTTATCTACTGTCTTTTATTTACTCGAAGTTTTCAAAAGAACAAAATTTCAATATTTTGGGTTAAAATAGAAATGTTGTGTAGCATAACATGTTTTGCCAATTTTCAAAGTTGATGTTGAAACTGTTCATTGCAAAACTTGCATTTGTTAACTCCAGTAGTTTTTTAACATAGAATGTTAAAAGACAGGTTTTAATATGACACACTTTAAAATGCAACATGATTTGAGAAATGCCAAATGCACAACATTTTATAAAAGCGCACTACAATGATTTTTAATTTAAATCAATGTCCATCTTTAATTAATGCCGAAATATGAAAATTATTGCATCCATTAATCTTAAGCTGTATGGATTTTATACAAGGTATAAATTGTATAAAAAAGGGCACAAAAAATATATACTTTACGTTTTTATTGAATTGCAAATTTTTAATCAAAGTTTAAAATGACAATTTGCGCTGTTATTGGGGGCTTTAGTAATGCAAACACATCTGGTTTTCATATATTCTTTCAATGATTACCCTCAGATCAATAACTGTAGCTTTATGGAAAAAAACAACTATATAGATTATAGTTTATATAGATGCAACAAGAGTGTAAGAATATGTTCTTTTTAATGGTTCATGTTTCGACATGTCAAAAGTATAAATGGCGAAATGAATCATTCTAAAATCAGTGCTAGGGTAGATCCATAGTTTGAAAACAGAAGTAAATTAGGGAGGCTGTTTAAAAGTAATAAAAACATTTCTTAGATAACTTGTTTTGAGGATTATAACCCACAGGGGTTTCTAGGAATGAGCATTAAAACAATAGAAGTGTCACAAACCAGAGTATTGAATCCTTATAAGGGTCAATATTATATTCATTTCCTGACAAGAATCCTTATAAGGGTCAATATAATATTCATTTCCTGATGAGAATCTGGTATTATACTTTATAATTTACGAATTCATTCAACACATATATTTTTATACTCTTTCTTTAAGTATTTCTGCACGTAGTTTTCCTTATTATTATGTGTTTGTTTTCGCTGTTTGTTTTAATACTGTTACTTGCTGTTGAGTTTTATGTCTAACAAGTAAAGGAATTTTGTAATATTATGTTAATTGGTTCATCACATTACCCTTACCACAACGATGGTAATCATTAAAAATTGTATTGTTTTCTGCAAAAATTTTTGATAAAATTATGACAATTACTCACTGATTATAAATTAAACAGTTAAACTACTTATAATAGTTATTCCTGCCATAACCAGATTTCTAATTTTTCTGCCTAATTTATTCTTTTATTAATCCAGATTATTACTTTAACACATTAAAAAGTTCTGTTGTTTCTTTCTGGTAAGTTGAAAGTGTAAAACCTACCCTTCCCATGTCTCAAATTTACTACAGGCTTGAACCGTTTAAATTAATTTTAAACTAAAGAACTAGGCTGCATTGTATCAATTAAATAAAACTAAGCAAAAATTAAACGTAAAAAAAATATACTTCCACTAAACCGCATAAAACATAAAATTATTTCAAAAATTAAATATAAAAAGAATATTTCCAATAAACCATATAAATTAAATTTAAATATATATGCGCTAAATATAAAATGAACAGCTGCACCACACCATAAACACTAAAATTATATATATACAAAACCTAGAGCAAACAATCTTGATAAACTGTTTAAATTAAAATAAATATAAACTAAAAAATAATGAACAATGTCATTAAACCATACATCCTAAATAATATATAAATTTAATATATAACAAATATTTGCAGTACAACATACTGGTTCAAAGTAAATATAAACTAAGTACTAAAAAAATAGTTTTAATTAAACGTATAAATTAATTTAAGTATAAAGTGAATTTAAAACGAGTGACTTGAATAAATCATATAAATTGAACTAAGTAGAAACTAAATATAAAACAAATTATTTTACTAATAACCATTTAAATCAAACTAATTTAAAGTTAAAACGAATACTTGTACTGAAATATACAAAAGTTAGTTATAATATAAATATAAAACAAAGAATTGCATTAAACCATATAAACTAAATGTAAACTAAACATAAAACAAACAACTCTATTAAATCATATAACAAAATATAAAATGAGAAACCACATCATCATTTTTCCTTGGTTTTTCTTCTGGCTGCGAATTCTAATAATCACAAAATATGTATAATTGTGTCATGATTTTTGCAGGCTTCTAAAACAAAATAAATATAAAGCAAGCAAAAAAAGTTATTTAGAAATAAGACGGATATACTGCTCCCACTTTCTTCTCTTAATTACCTGCTATAACACTGAACATCTGTTCAAAATAGTATAACTAGTACAACAAAATAGTAAATAATATATAACTAATACATTACCAAATATAATCAATCACTACTTTTCTCTTAGTCGTTTACGGCTAAATATGTTCCACTAGTGACTAGACTTTCTTGGTCTTGTTGCGGACTTTATACTGTCGTTGATTTAAATTAATTATTAATTAAAACATCATTTCTATAGAAAAAAAAAAAAATGATAAACAGCTTACATAAATGTAGAAAAAAAATCTCAATACTTAAAAAAAAATTAGTAAAATCTAGAATATATAATGAAGACGACCTTTTATGTAAGAGTTCACCATAAAAATCTTATTTAACATTTTATCTTTATTTAATTTAGCTCTCGCATACAACGGGAAGGCATTAGTCATATTAAATATAATATTTTATAAAAAGGAAATATAACATTCTATAATACTGGTACAAGAATCATATGTTTAAGAAATAACGTCTTTTCTAAAAAATCTAAACAACTATATATAAGATACAATAATTTAAAAATCATCCTGAAGGTTGTTAAAAACAAGTTGCGCTAATAAAATCTAAAAAAGAAATATAATACTTTATTTTTAATTGTATCACAAATTTTTTTTGTGATTTAATAAAAAATAATACAAATATTTGATTTTTGAATACTTTATCTAAAAGTCTGTTGTGAGGGAATTTGTCAAAAACTTTTTTAAAGTTAAGGAAAATTATATCAACAGGATGTTTGTTTGCAACTGATTCAGTTGCAAAATCAAGTGTTTCTAGAAGGTTTGTTACACAAGCTTTGTTGTTAACAAAAACATGTTGACTTGGATGTATTAAGTTATTTGCCTATAGATGATTCATTAAAGCACTTTTTATGATGTGTTATTATCTTCCATATCACTGATTTTCAGAGATCAGTCTGTAATTGGCTGGATCTGTTTTAATTGCTTTTTTAAAGAGTGGTGTTTTGTTGGCACAAGATCATTTATTAGGAATAGTTCCAGAATCAAGTGATGTTGAAACAGAAGTGCAAGTGGTAAAGACCAAGTCGAAGGACAATCTTTTAATACATATGGAGGAACTCTATCTATTCCAATTGATTTGCTGGTGTCTAAATTAAGTAAAATATTTTCAACGGTAGCTGATGTAATTAAAAGATCTGAGAGAACAGCATTGGTGCCAAAGTTAAAACTTAGAAGTAGATCCATTTGATTTCCTTGTTCAAATACTGAACTAAATGTTAAGAGTGTTCGCAATTTCAGTTTTATTACTAATACTTTATTTTGTAGCTTTATCTAATATTGTTACAAGTGTTTTGTATTCTTATTGATGGTAGCAAGTGAATGTTCAAATACATATCTCTGTTTGTATTTCAAGGTCTCTTTTTGTAGTGATATATTCTTTGTAAGCGATTAAATTTGGCAGAAAAAGTTGCAGTTCATCCATAGAGGTCTTTTTTTTATTGATTCAATAAGATTTTATACTTAAAAAGGAATCACATATTTTTTTATATTGGTCTAAGAATGTTGAGTAGCATTGATTGATAGACTTATTGGAAAATAAATTTTTCCAATCAATAGTTTGAATGAATTTAGACATATGAGTATATTTACCTTAATCATAGTTATACTTATGACTGGATATTTTGTATAATTTATCATTTGCTAATTTGTAGTTTCACTGATTCTCTCATAAGATTTGGATATTATATAATCTAAAGTGTTATTGAATGCGGCTAATGCAAAGTTGAAAAAGTAATTGCTTGTGAAAGTGCTTTATCATTAAACATGTCAAAAAATTTTTTACCTGGGCTAGTTTTGCTACGGTTTATCCATACACAATTGTCATTGAACCATTTGACATGGAAATTGAAGTCTCCAGCAATGGGAAGGCCTTGATATTTTTTATTTTTCACTGCACTGTTTGTTTCATTATCAATTATAGAATCTGGAAAAATAGGATTATTGTAGTTTTGTGGAGGTCTGTAGATGCAGCTAAAAATGATTGATTTATTGTTAGAATCAACAGAGCGCTAGATCTGTTCAGAAGCAATAATTTTTAAGTTAATATTAGGAGATATGCTTTTAACTTGAAATAAAATTAGATTTTTAGTAGATTGCTACTCTGCCTCGAACATACTGAGAATTTCTATTTGAATTATATAGATAATATCCGTTGAGATTCCATATTGAATCATCACAAAACCATGTTTCAGTTAAAAATATGATATACAGCTTTTCAATTTCGATGCGTAATTGTAGTTCAGAGAGCTTGACTCTTTATTGTTAATAATGAGTTAATTTAATGCAAAGTTTTAAAAACAAAGATAAAAACTGTATTTTTAAAAAAAAGTCAAAGAATTGCTGACTTGGTTCTTTTGTTTTATAGTAAAACCTTTGTATTAAGTTTTTTTTGTCGACCTGATGTCAACCTGTAAAAGAATAAGGTTGGCAATCATTATTGCAGACCTCATTTTTCCTGATTCCGAGGGCTGTAAATATATATATATATATATATATATATATATATATATATATATACATACATATATATATATATATATATATATATATATATATATATATATATATATATATATATATATATATATATATATATATATATATATATATATATATATGTATATATATATATATATATATATATATATATATATATATATATATATATATATATATATATATATACACACACACATTAGACCATTTCAAAATTGTATATAAAAATAATAATTTTTGAACTTTATTCGGGCTACCCTTTGATTTGATGTGGTTTGTGGTCAGGAAAATTAGTCCAAAATTGCAAACTTTAATAATGTGTTTTAGGGACAGCTCAATTAACTTTACTTTTTAACAGGTCCCTATTATTTTGAAAAAAGAAATTTTTTCAAAAGTATGTCATGTTGGGTCTTAAAAGTAGCGAAATTATATAAAAATTTCAAAAGAAATGATAATTTCATGCTATTATTATTATTTCAGATTTAATTGCACAAAAACTATGGTTTTTTAACTAGAAATAAAAAAAGTACATTTTTACAAGTTTTTAATAAAAATTAAAATTTTATAAATTATTTTTTATAAAACAATTATTATTTTTGAAATGTATATATTATTTTGCTTCTTTTGAATACCAGGTGGTCAACCTGGTACTCAAAAGAAGCAAAATAATATTTTTATACCTACTTTTAAGGAACTTTTTTTTTTTTTAATTTTAGGACCTCATTGAAAAGAAAACTTAATTGAGCTGTTACTAAATATATATATATATATATATATATATATATATATATATATATATATATATATATATATATATGTATATATATATATATATATATATATATATATATATATTTAGTAGTTTAGCACCACTTCACTCTATTGCCTTTCTCTTTGTTCTATATCGCTCTCCTTCATCTCAAGACTGCACTAATTGCGTTCTACCTGATATTGCCAACAAACAGGTTGATCCATTGCTTGACATTCATATCACTCCAGCATCTGTATCTAAAGTGATCTCCTGCCTAGACTCTTCTCCAGCTTGTGGCCCAGACAACATACCTGTTATTGTCTTGCAGAAGTGTTCTCCGGAGCTGTCGTCTATACTCTCAAAACTATTCAACAAGTGCTTATCAGAGTCTTGTTTTCCAGCCTGCTGGAAAGCCGCATCTGTTATCCCTATCTTCAAAAATTCTGGAGAGCGATCTGATTTGTCGAACTACCGTCCCATAAGTCTTCTTCCTATCATAAGCAAGGTTTTTGAATCTTTAATTAACAAACACTTAATTTCTCATCTTGAATCTAATAACTTACTTTCTGACCATCAATATGGATTTCGATCTTCTCGTTCTACAGCTGATTTGCTAACAGTAATAACTGACAGGTTTTATCGTGCATTAGATGAAGGTGGAGAGGTTAAGGCCATCGCTCTTGACATTTCAAAAGCGTTTGATAAAGTTTGGCATGCTGGTCTTCTCCATAAGCTTTCTTCTTATGGTGTATCCGGCAGCATCTTTAAGATCATTGAATCCTTCCTTTCCAATCGTAGCATAAAAGTTGTCCTCGATGGACAACACTCTTCTTCTTATTCTGTAACTTCAGGGCTTCCTCAAGGTTCTATCCTTGGCCCTATACTCTTGTTAATTTACATTAACGATCTTCCAGATATTCTCACATCTAAGGTGGCATTGTTTGCTGATGATACTACCATTTATTCTTGTCGTGATAAGAAACCAACACCCTCTGATTGCCTGGAGGGGGCATTTGAGCTTGAAAAGGATCTCACTTCTGCTACAGCATGGGGCTCACAGTGGCTGGTGAACTTTAATTCAGATAAAACTCAATTTTTTTTCAGCCAATCGTTATCGCAATAATTTAGATCTTCCTATATTTATGAACGGTGATGTACTCGATGAGTCACCTACTCTTCATCTTCTAGGATTAACTCTTACCAATCTTTCTTGGAAACCATATATCAAATCGGTTGCAAAATTAGCATCTGCTAAGGTTGCATCTCTTTATCGAGCTCGCCACTTTCTTACTCTGGATTCTATTCTCTATCTCTATAAATCTCAAATCCGGCCTTGTATGGAATACTGTTGCCATATCTGGGGCGGTTCTTCTAATGATGCCCTTTCTCTTTTAGACAAGGTGCAAAAACGCATTGTAAACATAGTTGGACCTGCTCTTGCAGCCAACCTTCAACCATTATCACATCGTCGTAATGTTGCTTCTCTTTCTCTTTTCTACAAATACTATAATGGGCACTGCTCTAAAGAGCTAGCGTCTCTTGTGCCATCTACTAAAATTCATTCTCGTGTTACTCGTCATTCAATTAAGTGTCATCCTTTTTCTGTGACTGTTCCTAAGTGCTCCAAAATCGCTAATTCTTCTAGTTTTTTTCCTCAAACATCAGTTCTTTGGAATTCGCTTCCTTCATCTTGCTTTCCTGATTCATATAATTTGCAATCTTTTATATCGTCCGTCAATCGTTATCTTGCTCTACAATCTTCATCTTTTCTCTTACAGTAACTTCCAACTTTAATTAGTGGCTGCTTGCAGCCTTGTTGGAAGCGAAGATGTTTAAAAAAAAAAAATATATATATATATATATATATATATATATATATATATATATGTATGTATGTATGTATGTTTATTTATGTATACTTATTTACATGTTATTTAATTATGTATATATTTATAGAGTTACCCCAGCATGCTGCATAACGTTCTTAGTGTATGAAAACATTTCCCATTATCTGTTGCCAAATCTTCATCATTCTTGAAAATGTTCATCAAAATAATTAATCGCAGCAACTTCATGGTATGGCATCCATTAGTGGTTTAAGTTCTACTTACTATTATATCAAGAAATGAACAAATCATTCAATGAAATCATGTTAAAAAGATAAAATACTCTAGATTATTTTCTTTTTATTCAATAGAAGCGAATAGTCTATAATTTTATGTTGAAATAAATCTATAGTTTTTCTTTTAAAAAATAATTTTTATTTTACTATTTATACTTTTTTTAAATTTTTTTTATAAAGTATTCAAGTCTGTTGTTATATTTAATTATTATATATAATATAATATAAATTTTGTTAGAAATATTTATTGTAAGATGTATTTTCTTTCATAAAATATTACTTTCATAGAAGCTATTTAAATTTTGATCAGATTAAAGCATAGTTCATAATAATATTCTAAGTAAACAGTTGGCATTAAAATATTTTTTTATATTATATTTTTTGTTTTTTTACATTATATTATTTTACCTTTTAAGTTAGGAGCCACATCTGGAGATAGAAGGGCTATACCTAGTGGACACAAGATGTGTTCAAGTTGTGTTAAAATGTATTAATATGTGTTTTAGATGCCTAAGACCTGTATTATGCCTACTGGGTAGCTGAAATTTTTTTAACAATCGTTTTTTAATTCTTTAACTTCAAAACCTGTATCTTAATTATCAAGGCTGCTTTAGGAATAATAAGATGACCACAGCACTACCAGAGAGTGATAAATTGGATTCTCGTAATAAGGCAAGCGAATCTTTGCAACAAAAAGCGAAAAGATTTCTTTTAATTGAATGTTATAAGTTATTTAGTAATTTTTGCAACAAAAATATTTTTAGTTGTAAATTTTGCAAATAAAGTTGATAAGAAATTTGAGCTTTAAAAACATTATTTTATTTTTAATAACTTTTACATTATAAACATAATTTTCAAAATCCTGATAAATCTTTAAAAATAAAATTTTTGGCACTAGTTTTTTTTTTTTTTTTTTTTTATATATTACCAATTTTTACCACTTATAACTTTCAAGAACATAAAGTTAAAAGCTTTTTTGTTGCGCTCTCTGACCTTGCTGAATTTTCTAGTCTTGCTTTCCTGACATTAGTTTGTATTGCTGAACATTTTTTAACAGAAAGGTATTAATACTTTTGTGTTGTTTTTTTCTATTATTTTTTTATTATTATTATATTCGATTATTTTAATTTAATATGTTCAGAAATTTAAATTATTTACTGCATGTTCATTCATAAGTATTTTAACTTTTAAAGAGCATTATAATATTACTTTTTGAAGTGTTGATGGTTAAGCAGTGATTAAATGAATACGAAAACTCTGTAAGTCATATGAAATTATAGCTGGAGAAAACTTCAGGTGTTGTAACTGATGGTGTTGCTATCTAAAAAGAACTTCAGGTGTTGCAACTGTTGATGTTGCTATCTAAAGAAAACCTCAGGTGTTGCAACTGTTGATATTGCTATCTAAAGAAAACCTCAGGTGTTGCAACTGTTGATGTTGCTATCTAAAGAATGTTTTTTAAAAAATTCTTTTTTTTGTTCTATTAAAATATGAATTGTTATCAATTAAAACTTTAATGAACTATAAACTCTAAACATTAAGCATTAGTTTCGTAGGTGTTTTTTTATTTTTTTATTTTTTTTTTGTTAAATGTCAATGCACAACAATAACAAATTTTTATTATTCACAATAAATTATAATTTTTGTTTTATCAAATGTCCATTTAAAGTCATAATTATAAAGTACTGAAATCAGTTTGAAGTCATGGTTTAAAAATGCTGTAATAGGGTTTAAAAATAATGTAAAATCCCAGTTTAGTTGTTTAGAATCCTAAATGTATTACTATAAATAGTTTTTATAATTAATTGTACTATATTTTTTTATACATATTTTAAATTTACAGTATAATTATATATTAAATTATTTGTACATTTGTATTTCTGGTTACATTATTCATCTTTACTAAATTTTACTAAAAACATTTCACTAGACATGACTTATTATAGGATTGCAGTTTTTACGGGCCCGTGTTTTTTTATTTGTCACTACATTAAATACATTATATAGTCTTAAAGTCTTATTAGTCTGCATTAAATACATTAATATAGTCTTAACAGATAAGCAAAATTGATGTAGAAATTTCTTACTAAAATTATTTTTCTTTTTTATAATTAAAATTTAAGACATTTTAATTCTTGTTTTAGTACTTTTCAACTGATTGTGTTCTTGTGTACTTGTGTTCTTAACAAAATTCAACAAAATGTTTCGATACTTAAGTAATTTTATTAATACGAGTATTTATGCAAAATGATACTTGTAATATTATTAACACATGTCAGTGCCGTACCCAGACATAATTCCATACCGTTTGACCGGTATAGGTGCCCAAACTAATGCACCCAAATAAAACTTTTTTTACGATAGTTTAATATAATAAACACTGTATAAACAATATCAAAAAGCAATTTAAATATTCCGAATGATTAAAGATTTTATTAAATGTAAATTGCTGAACATATAGGTGAAGTCACCATTTCTGATTTAAAATGCATACGTAAGTGTATGCAAAGAAAAAAGATTTAAAAAAAATGTATTTGATTACACTGGTCAATAACTTTCCTCAGGTATAACTATTATTTTACAGTTTTTGATGTTGTTTTCTAATCTGTGCTCTTTTTTTTCAATTATAAAATAATAGGGCAAGTTCATTTTTTCAATGCCCAAATTCAAGGCCCCAGTTTTGTCTAATGGTGAAATTGATATGATCATATCTCTATACTAATAAGTTAGTCTTAGTATAAGTATATTGACTAAAGCTATAAAAGTCCGTCATGTAGAAGGGTTTAAAAATTAGTGACCCTAGGTACAATAAGCTTTCTTTAAATTGTGCCCAAGGCCACTAGCTATTATACCTAGGGCTGCTCTCTAAAAATTAGGTTTAACTCCATAATAATTTGACAACAAAGGCACATATACACATATATAGACAGACACAAATAGACACATAAATTTGATTAAATTTATTTAAGCATCGGTTGTTTTCAACAAGTTTATCTAGTGTAACTTGATTGCAACACTTAAATAAATAACAAAATTGATTAATAGTTCTGACTAATATTGACAAATAAGTCTACATCTAATATAAATCTATTTTTGATTCAAAATTATGCATAAATTTAAATAGACATTTTAACTAATAATCTCAAACATAAAAAAAAATAATCTGAAAGACATAATAAATAGGTCCAGATAGTTTAACTAACAACTGGGTCCATATAGTTTAGAGGCTAAAAAGTTCATAATTTGTTTGGAATTTTCAACGGTCCGATAAGGTATATGGGCTTATCTATCAATATGTAACATGGACATATCAAAATGTAATATGGGCTTATGGTCATATGTAGTTTGACCAGTGTGTATATAATATGTGCTATGAGTTGGTATATTTTACAGTAAAGTGATAAAAATGTGACGTAGTTCTCTCTTAAATTTAAATATTATGAATATTTTTACTTAAAATTCACTAAAAATAATGTGCAATCACAATTTTAGGCCAAATGTAGCTTTAAAAAAGATTTTGTAGGGTAAGGCAAGTAATCAGAGCTCTATAAAAGAGCTCTGATTTCTTGCCTTACCCTACAAAAATAAAACCTTTAATTACCCCACCCTACTCAACAAAAAAAAGCCCTACACCACCTCATCCCATAAAAAATTTATTATAATACGTTCAAATAATTAAGTTTGCTTATATTGAATTTGTAAAATTTCGTTGATATTATTATATTTATTAGATCATTTGAAAATATAATTTGTGATTTTAAGTAATAATAAGTTAAAATATTTAATTACTTGACTTATTATAGGTTTAATTAGTTATAATTAGTAATAAATAATTTTAATATATTAGATTAATTAATTATTTAATGAATCAATATATCAAGAAAATCCAATTTTTAATCAGACATTTATATATATATATATATATATATATATATATATATATATATATATATATATATATATATATATATATATATATATATATATATATATATATATATATATATATATATGTATATATATACACGCACACACACACACACACACAGATACATACATACATACATACATACATACATACATACATACATACATACATACATACATACATACATATACATACATACATACATACATGCATACGTACATATATATATATATATATATATATATATATATATATATATATATATATATATATATATATATATTATATATATATATATATATATATATAAATAATAAAATAAATATAATAAAATTTAGGTTTGATTTTTTTTTAGTTATAAATCTAATAAAATCCATACAAAAACAGGTTAACTTGGTTAATCACAAAAAAGTACGCAATATTTATAAATTTTGTTCTATGAATGTTCAATTATGATGTCATTGTTTGTTTTAAATAAAATCATACCAAAAGTCAGATTTGCAGTAAGTACAGATACATTAATACTTTTTAAATACAAAATGTAAAATTTATCGTTTTTATTTTTTATTCTATTTTTTTATGTTAAAGATTAAATAATTTTTCATTAATTGTGAATGACTTGTAACCAAAAAAATTATTTTATCTGTTATTCAAAATATTATGCATGAAATATGGTGATTTGTCATTGAAACACTTTAAGCTTGATTTTCTGTTACATTTCTTCATCTATGTTACTGTTTATTTTCATTAGCAACAAAATGTGAGTTGTAAATGTAACAATGTTGTTGTTGCACTTTAAAAATCATTTTATCTTATAAATTTGTAAGTTATACGATTAAATCAGTAATATGACCAGTCATATTACTGATTTAATTGTAGCCACCACTACATAAATTTTGATTACACAAAAGCAGTAATGTTTTTTCTTCATCTTACCTCCTATCATCATACCTTCTATCATTTTATATTTAATCATTTTAAATATTGATATATTTATGCATATGTATATTTGTTTAAAGTAAGTTAAGCTTTTGTATTTTATGAAGATTTATGGTTACTTATGTGTCCTATTTTGTTTTAGGTATACTTTAATGATAAATTTACTGTTAATTATGATTTATGTATAAACTTTTTCCTCTTAAAATAAATCTGTGTTTATTCTGAACATCTGTTCATTTTTCTTTGTTTTTATTACTTATCCTTCTTTATATAAAAAGTTTTTTTAATATGAATGTTTCATATTTCTCTGTGGGCTTTCATTGCTTAGTCTAGTTCAAGCAGCGCAGATTACCTGCATCAAATATAACAAGAATATTATGATGAACTAACTGATGTTAGTGAGAATATTATGATGAACATTTGGAATAATCTGAATAATCATCACAGGATCACAGTTGTCTTCTAAGATTAGGTTTCAAAACAACAAAGATTATTGGAAATCTCAGCATCTTGTCAGGGATAAACAGGGATTTTACCTGGAATATCTTTTTATAAAACAAAGATACCAAGGACTATCAGATGAGAAATTTTATTAACAATGGTATATAAAAGTTACGATGAGAAATTTTTGCAAAAATATAGTTGTTTTAAATACAAACTACTAAGTCAACCAAGCATTTTTAAATAGCTGTGTAGCTGTTGCTATTAGAACAAATCAAATCAAGTTGTTTACTAGTTATAAAGTTAAAGGTTTTTTGGGTTATTTTAACATTTTTATCATTTTTTAATTTTCAATTTAGACTCTCACTGGTCAGCCCAATGGGTTTTTTTCAACTTCAAACATACTAAAAGATTCTCTTACTCTTATGAATGTTGAGGAAAAAGGAATATGCAGAATTACGATGAACAGTATCAAAAAAAGGTAAAGTTTTAGATTTATTGAAAAATGATTCATAGTAGTACTGAGTCATCATAGTAAGTACTGCATCATCATTTTTTGTTAGGAATGCACTTTCTTTATCTATGTTACAAGAGCTTATAGAACGTTTTAAAACAGCAGCAGAAAATGATAGTGTGAAAGCCGTTATTCTTGCTCATAATGGACCATGTTTTTCTGCTGGTCATGACCTTAAAGAATTGGTATGCTTTTTTCTGAATAAACGACCATTTAATAAACAGTATCTATAAATATGTTTTTGTTATTATCATTTGTTATTATTATTTTTGTTTAGTATAGTTATTTAAAATAAATGTTGTTTTTTATTTAAAATAAATTTTATTGTTACACAAACAAACACAAGCAGATGGATATTTATTGTTTCATGCAGATGTATTTATATCCAAGTAAGTACTTATATATTATCCAGAGTTAAAAATTATTGAAACCCTTTTAAAATTATGGAACTCCATGCATATTTCTTATAACATGGATTGTATTTTTCTGATATTTCAAGAATTCTGGATATTTTTTTTCAAAATTTATATTTTCCAGATATCCAAATAGTTTTCTGGAAACACAAATTAAAAAAAATTGTTTTATAACTTTATCATCAAATATTTAAAATAGTAAAGATACTGTTTATTAATTTCTTATAAAAAAAAAAAAAAACATAAAAAACTAGTTGTTTGACCACAACTTTCAGCTGGGCAAGCGTAATCAAGCACGGTGGAAAGCCAATAAATCACAGCAGTCAACAAAAATTGTCTAAACGAAATCTAAAAGAGATATTGTTACCAGCCTTCCAAAATCCTCTGACAATAATCAGAGGCAAATATTAGTTCAAAGTATGCTCAAAAAACTTAACTACAATGTCGCTTTTAAAGTTGTAAAGTATTTCTCGCAGAACTATTGGCAATAGATTTACTTGACAAACCCTTTTGATTGAAACCCTTTTGAAAAAATCAAATGTATTGATAGACCTAAAACAGTCAACATCAATGGAAGAGAAACCCATTCTTCAAATGGAAATCAACGACTAAAGCCATTTAGTTGCTCTCAGCATCATACTAGTTCAGCATTCTTTAATAAGACCAGCTCTTCCATTAAATTACCTCACCTTTCATGCTTCTACACCAATGCAACCTCCTTTGATCCATTATAACTCATCAAACTCTCCTTACTTGCAGAAAATAACTCCTTTGACATTATTTTTATTACAGAGACATAGTTCAATAACCAATCAGTTACTTCTCTCCCAAATTACAACCTCTATTGTTCAGATTGTCTCGGCTAAATCAGAGGAGATGTGGCTGTATACACCAACAAAATCATCTCAAACCAACTAGAGGAATCCCTGCTACACAAAGATTTTGTTTGTCAATATGTCAAAACAGTTATGGGTCAATCTGAAGCTTCTGAATAAAACTCTGCTCCTAGGTCTGCATTTATAGACCTCCATCTTTCGGTATTGAAGCCTTCTCCGTGATTTCAAGTACTATTTTCCATGCCAAAAAATCAGTACCAAAAACTGCAGTAGTATCATCATTGTCAATGATTTCAATTTCCCAGAGTTTACTCAGACTTCCAATTCAGCCATCTCTAGTAAAATCATTCTTTATTTGTCTCTCTTTTTCAAGAATTTCATCTTCACCCAATCGTCACTGTCCACACTTTCAAACCTGCTAGTCGCCTTATGACAAGCTCTTGATCTCATCATATGTGACTCTCCATACCATGCTAAGGAAATCATCATTGGTCCTCCACTCGACTTGTCTGAACAATATCATTGCTCTATTTACCACAATACAAGCTAACTTCCAGCATAAAATTATTGCATTTTAACAGCTCTAAATTCATTTACAAGCTTGGTAACTACAAAAAAATCAATGAAGAATTCAATAAGGTTGACTGGTCATCCATTTTTAAAGACTTAAATGTAGGGCAATATTACCAAATTTGACTCAACAAATGCAATGTTATTTTTAATTTCATCCCTCATATGTGAACAAACAATTCCAAATAAAACAACCAAAAGAACTATTATCTCTGATTCGTCTTTTCAAAATGGAAAATCACATCCCTGTTGCAGAATTAAAGAAAACCTTTGAATTTGCTCTGGCTGATGATAAGCGCAACCCTAAAATGTTAATTTCATACATAAATCATATGCCCATCACCAGTTCCAGTGAGGTCTGACAAAATTACAATAGCCAACTCACTTAAAAATCAATTTCAAACAGTTTTTAGCAAAGAGCCATTCAATTAAAATCTTCCCCACTTTGATCATAGAACTAACATAATCCTCAACAGCATAACATTTGACACTCATGCCACTCTAATGGAACTCTTGTCACTTGATATATTCAAATCACTTAGTGTAGACAATGTCAGTCATTGCGTTTTACGCGCTTGTTTTACTTTGATGTCTACTCCACTTACTCTTATCTTTCAATAGTCATTTGACAATGGTGAAATTCCGAGCTCATTCTCCAAAGCAAATATAATGCCTTTATTTAAGAAGTGCTCCAGAATCGACCCATCAAACTACAGACCAATATCCCTCACCTCGATTTTGTGTAAAATAATGGAGAAACTAATAAGAAATGCACTTTGACCAAAAAAATTTAAGTCACTTTGAGTATTTAATGGGACTGGGACCTTGTTCCTAGTCCCATTAAATACTCAATTCCCATTAAATACTGCTTTGAGTATTTAATGGGAATTGGGACCTTGTTCAATAATGACTCAAACTACATTGGAAGCAACCACCTCTGAGCATGACTTAGGAATACAAATTACCAAAAATCTAAAATTAGAAACCCAATTCATCATTACTTGATGTAAATCAAATCAAATGCTAGGCATCCTAAAACACACTTTCCAATCTTGTGATGGTTTTTTATGGAAACAACTCTACACACCTATGTCCTTACTTTACTTGAGTTTGCAATTCCAGCTTGGAACCTTCATTTGGTAAAGGATGAACAAATTATTGAGCTAATACAGCGCAGAGCCACAGATACCAGACAAACTGAAAAAGTTGAACTACAAGTCTAGATGTTTACAACTTGCCTTAACTTCTCTAGTCAATCGTCATAAATGAGGTGACCTCATCTAAAAATATAAGATTATTAATAACATCGATATAATCAACTGGCACTTTCTTCTCATCACAATTCCACCTAGAGAAAATCACAGAGAGAGAATTCATTGTGAAAAATATAGAAACAATTTAGCTTTTTTTAACTTTTTTAACAACTGCATTGTCAATTCATGGAACATCTTACCAGATAAAGTAATTGGTTCTCCGACTGTCAATAGCTTCAAAGGGAGCCTTGATATGCTCCAATGTTACTACGGCTCGCAACTTTCCTTAGTGAAAGGGGCATTATGAGCTTCACAAAAACTAACATCTTTGCACTTATGCCCATTCAAACTTATGAAATGTATACTTATTCAGTCTCCCGAATTAAAATTAAACAAAGACTAAAATTGGTCTAGAAACAAGAACTACAATTGAAACTAAAATTGCCACAAAGAAGTAATTGACTTATTCAATAACTTCAATAAACAAGTAAAAGTAAAGTTAATGGAATTGTGTAATTTACTAACAAATAAAATAATAATTGTATTCATTGTTTCTTTATAGTAATTAAAAAGCAAAAAATTTATTTCATTTATATATTGTTTGAACAAAATTGAATGCATGAAAAATATGTAAATATATAAATCACTAAATCAAAGAATTTTAAATAACTTGAAGTTTAGATTTTTTCAGTTGTCAATGATTTTATTGCAACATAACTGCAAATCATAACTGAAACAACAGTTTGATGTATTTAACTAACTTTTTCAAGTTATTTTAAATCAGTCTAAATGGTTCATTGAATAAAATAAATTAGTAACTTCCATCATTTTTACAATGTATGCACTATAAAATTAACAAAACCATTTTTTAATGATGCATTGATGCGTTATGGGTGTATAAGTGTATGTGCTGATGCATGATGGGTATTTAAATGTATGTGGTGATATACAAATATATGCAGCATGTATCTAGTTGTATCAGTAATAGCCATTTAAAATACTATAGTAAATTAGTTTATCAATATTTAATTCACCCCACAAACATTAAAAAAAAAGTTATTGCTTCTGTTGTTCATTTAATTTATATATAATTATGTATAAATATATTAAATTATACAATAAATTTTGAATCTATTTCAGACAAGTGACAATACAAAATCATACCATGCTCAAGTTTTTCAAAGATGTACTGAACTTATGAACCTTATTCAGGTTTTTTAAAATATATTTATTTCTTTTGTTTTTGTTGTTGTTGTTGTTGCCGCTGCTGCTGCTGTTGTTTTTGTTATTGTTTTATTGCATAACACAGCGGGCCAAAGATCGGCAAATGCCAAAATAAGTATATACCTCACAATAATAAGTTGTTCAAATATTTTAAGTTTTGTTTTAGGAGTCCTAGGAAGGTTCTCAAGCTCATTCATGTAAAAAACTCTTTTTATATTTATATATATATATGTATATATATATATATATATATATATATATATATATATATATATATATATATATATATATAAAAAAAAGATACTCACAAAATTTCATCTAGTAAGTTTTCTTTGAATTAAAATTTTCCAGTCTTAATAGTAGCATACCTTTTAGAAAACTTAAAAATCTTGTTTTTTTAAGACTTTCTTTTAATTTGAAGGCAACAGTCAAAATATGAAAAAGTAAAACAAATACTATAAAATGCTCAAACTCTTTTTTTTAACCGCATCTTCCCTGGGAACAACTTTTTTACAGCTTATCAACATTGTTCCTTATTAAAAGTATCTAGCCTAATGTTTCACTAATTAAAATTTTGTAGGTAAATTTGTTTGTTATATGCACTTGTTCGAGCACATAGTTGTGAAATTCTAAGTGATTAAGTGCAACTTTAGAATGTACAGAAAAAAATATGGTCTTTAGGTATTAAATGTATTTAAAGTATAACTTATCTTGCACTACTAAACATGGGTTTGCAACTTGATCAAGTCTAGATATTATTTCTTCAGATAAAATTCTTAATTCAAGTTTTTGTTTTAATTTAGTTTTTATTTCCTAATGAGGGTACAGCTCTTAAACTTAGTTTTATGGTTCTGAGGCCGTCTGGTAGTCAGGTTTCCTGAGCTCTGTGGTAGCTCTCAAATAGGCTGATTCCATCAACAGCTGTAAAATATCAAAGTATTAACAGCACTATGTTGCACATAGATTGTATCCCTGTACTTTTGGTGTGCATTGTTGAGGCCACATTTGGAGCCATTTGTTACAGCTTACGGCTTATTAAAAGTAATGAGGCAATTGCTTTGACTTGAAGATAGTGTACTGAGTACTGTGCTTTGAGTCAAATTCTTTAACAATTTTAAAAATGACTAAAGTATGGAAAGCTATATAACACAAAAAACCATCATCATCACCAAGTTCTCTAAATCTATCATTCACTTATATTCGTGGTCTCCGAAGTAAATTTTCTTCTGTTGAGTCTTATCTCTTGCAAAGTTCACCAGACCTACTTGCTCTTTGTGAGTTTAATTTGAGTTCAGCTGTCTCATCTTGCGATCTTAGTGTTGATGGTTATCTTCCTTTAATTCGTAAAGACTCCAATAGTCACATGCTTGGCTTGAATTTTGCAGTCATAAGAGTTGAACCATTTGTCTGGAAACTTGGTTTGCATCCAACTATTATTTTATTTGCTTTCGTTTAGCACCACTTCACTTTATCAATTTTCTCTTTGTTCTATATCGCTCTCCTTCATCTCATAACTGCGCTCTTTTTGATGTTATTTTTGATCAAATTGACCAAGCCCATTTTCTTAATCCTTCAGCCAATATCGTTGTTGTTAGTGACTTAAATGCTTATCACACTGAATGGCTTGGTTCTAGTGTCAGTAATTCTGCAGGTGTCAAGGCCCACAATTTTTGCCTTTCTCGATCTCTAACACAAATAGTCAACTTTCCAACTCGCTTTCCAGATAGTTAGAATCATTTACCTTCTCTGCTTGACTTATGTCTTGTTTTGCGATCTTAGTCAGTGCTCAGTTTCTCCACATTCCAACTTAGGTGTTTCTGATCATGGTTTGATCTCTCTAAAACTATTATCTCATTCTTCTTCATCATTAGAATCCTCTTATCATCGTAACTCTTACAACTACCTTGAAGCCGACTGAGACTCCTTCTGTCATTTCTTTTCACCTTGGTTTCCCTCTCATTGTACTGCTGCAATTTCCAATTGTAACCATTACTTCCATATCTATCATTAAAAAAATTCTCCAGAAAGCAGGCATCTGTTTACTATTACTAGAAACCATTGTAAAAAGGTTTTGTCTAACTCCAAATCCTGCTATTCTCAGGTCACAAAATTTCATCTCAAAACTTAGGCTCCAGAGACTTCTGGAGAATCTTCAACAGTGCCTATAATAAAGGCAAATCTGTTATTCCACCTCTCTGGCATGGTTCAGATTTTGTTATCTCACCTAAAGACCAAGCTGAATTGTTTGCTAAGAACTTTTCATCAATCTCAACTCTTGGTTTTACTAATCATATTCTACCTGATATAGTCAAAAAACAGGTTGATCCATTGCTTGACATTTGTATCACTCCAGCTTCTGCATTTAAAGTGATTTCCTACTTCTACAGCTTGTGGTCCAGATAGCATACCTGTTATATTTTTTAAAGAAGTGTTCTCTGGAGCTGTTGTCTATACTTTAAAAACTATTTAACATGTGCTTACCATTTTTTTTTTTTTCCAGCCTGCTGGAAAAAGACTCTTTTTCTTCAAAGTAAAATTATTTTATGAAATGAATATTTTTAAGTTTGCAGTCACAACTGTTCATAAAAAGCTTTTATGAATAGTTGTGACTGAATGTTTAATGTTGTAAAATTTTCCATTAAAATATAAGTTAACAAATATAGTATGTAGTTGCTTCCTTGTTTTGTTTTTGTCATAGTTTGTAATTACTACCTTGCTTTTTAGTGTGAGGTATATGGTTACTTCCATGTTTTCATGTTTCAAATGTTTAGTTACTTTTTTTGTTTAAATTATGTAGTTATTTTTATTGATTCCAAAAACAGCGTATTTGTATATCTTATAAATAAACCTTTCAGTTCATTAAATGAAAATCTTTTTCTTCAGATTTTGATGTGTATTAAAATGAAATTATTCAGTTGCTGTTGTGTTCTTTTTTTACAGAGTTTTAGTATTACATTTAGCCACTGAAATCATCATCATATTACTTCTGAGTTTTAAACTTGGATCTCTGTCTAGTGTCTCCGCTAGCTTACAGCATTGGCCCAATGTTGTGTGCTTGCAGTGTCTTTTCAGAGTTGTAAAGTTCAGAGTGTCTTGTAAAAACACTCTTTGGTTATTAAAACTTAGGGATGGTAAATAAAACTAAACATTTGGTTATTAAAACTTAGGGATTATTAGGAATGGTAAATAAAACTAATTGAGTATTTAGGTAGGACTTAAGGATGGTAAATAAAACTAATTGAGTATTTAGGTAAAGCAGAAGAAAAAACGTTTTTATATTTGAGTTTAAATTAAATATTATTTATATACAATATAATTAATATAGATGTATATGATAATGACATAGATGTTTTTTTATTAAAGGATATACCAACACCTGTTATTGCAGAAGTAAATGGTACAAATTTTTATATTGCTTTAAAGCAATTCTTCAGTACAAGTTTTATTTTTTAAATTCTTTTTTTTTTATTATAGTTAGTTTTAGATAAACTTTTTTTTTTGCTTTTCAAAAATTAATTTTAAAGTAAAAAAAATTATTTTCACTCAGTATATACTTGTAAGTACCACATTTTTAAATTTATATTTTTGCTTTGTTGCTATAAGCCAGGATGGTGTGTATTAAATTAAAATGATTAAATCAAAAATGCATATTAAAATGTATCAAATCAAATGCATATTAAAAATGAATTAAAAAAATTTATTGTTTATTTCAAAAATTGATTTAAGTTAGGAGTAGCAGTTTTGACATAATGATTACAGGCTTAAAATAAATGACAGACACTATAGTTCTTCTAACCTACTTAGTCCTATTCTGAAATAGCAAGATATTTAATCACCCTTCATACTTAAGCTAAGTGGGGGATGATCTCAACTCTTAAGCAGATTGTTGGCTGGCTAGAGAACTGATAAGATTCAGAACTTATTTCATTATGTCTCATAAATTTTATAAAATTATATTTAAATATTATCATAAATATTGTTTATATTGTATATATATCTTATTATTATTATTATTATTTTATTGAGAATAGGTATAGCTATAGCTGCTGGATGTCAGTTGGTTGCCACGTGTGATATTGCTGTTGCTACTCACACTTCTTTGTTTGCAGTTCCAGGGTATTTAAGTTTCTTTTTATATTACTATTTAAAATTATTATTTTTTAAATGGTAATTTTTTTTCTTTTTCTTTTGCAGTTCTATATAATTTGATTACAATAAATTCTAAGATAGTTGCATTAAAGTCTAAGATTGTTGCATTAAAATCTAAAATTGTTGCATTAAAGTCTTAAATAGTGACATTAAAGTCTAAAATTGTGGTATTAAAGTTATAATGACTGAAATAACCTTAAGATGATTCATTGATTACCAATGATTCATCGGTTTTTAAAGTTTGCTCCTAATTTAAAGAGTCTGTGTTCACCATAGAAATTATAGTTAGTTATGTATAGCTACTAAATTATATTTATTATTACTATATTCGATTATTTTTTAATATAGTAAAAATTTTATATATTCATATTATTAGATTTACTAAGCAAATTATTTCTAAAAAATACATTTCTCTCTCACTTTTTATTAAGTTTTCTGTAGTTTTTTTCTACCAAATAATATGTTTTTAGTGTTTTGATTGGTTTGTTTTGCTCAACACCAGGTGTAGCACTTGCTCGATCAATCCATAGAAAGCAGGCACTTAAAATGCTTTTTACTGGAGACCCAATAACAGCCCAAGGTTGAATTAAAAACTATAAAATATTTTTTTTTTAATTTTATTTTCAAAATTAAAAAATATTTTTTATATTTTAGTATGTTTTGCTCTATTTTTTATGTAAATCTAATTTGTATGGTTTTCTATATTTCCTTTTTAATGTTATATTAGAGGCTCTTTCATATGGCCTTATAAATGAAATAGTTTCAGAAGAAAAGCTACAGCAAACTGTAAGTATTCTTGTTTTTAAAATGAAATTATTTTAAATGAAAGTTGACAGTATGTTTTCTTGTATATTACCAAAAATGATTACACAGTTGCAGCTATAACACACACACACATACACTCTAGGGTTATGACTTTTTTTCAACCTCATGCTGTACTTTAAAATCGATTTTATGTCAAAATCGATTTTTCAATGGCAGGGTGAACTTTTTTCAAAAGATATGCAAATAATAGTTCATTTGGTGCTTTTTAGTTAAAAGCTCATCAAACTACAGTACAGGAGCATAGGGTTGAAGAAAAGTCATAACCCTAATACACACACACACACCACCCATAAAATCACCTTTTTAAAATCGCCTAGTCGGTTTTTTTACGAATTTAGTCATCTAGTCGGGTATTTGACACAATTCAGTCAGTTAAATTTTCGTTTTGAGGACCTTTTAAAGGTTTAAAGGTACTTTTTGAGAATTCACCTCCCCTTATTTTATTTGTAGAATTGCCTCTGATAACATGGTTTTAAAGGTGTAAGTCAAGTAAGTAAAGTCCTGTTGTGTAGCATTAAAAATCTTATCGTAAAATGCACATAATATAAATTATTCAATGAGAAAAAATGCAAATAGAATAAGGTAATTTATAACCTTATGTTTTTTTCTTGTTTTTTTTGCGTATGTAGCAAAAATATTGGATAGCTTCCAATTTGATTTTTCTAAACCAGGGATAAGAAGTTCCAAAACGGATTCAAGGTTTTAAAAGCAACAATTTTAAAACCTTGAATACCTGAACTCTTTAGGAACTAATTAGGAACTTTAAAATCTTTAAAAACATTTTTTATTTTTCTAAAAGTGCAACAAAAGGAACTTCACAAAAAATTTCAAAACAATACAGTAAATATTTAAGAAACGCCAGCTTTTTAAAGACATGTCGCACAGATAATTAGTGACGTAAGGTAAATAGGTTTAAAAAGATATTTGCATTTTGTAAATGTTTAATGTATATTTAGTCCGAGTTGTTAGCCTCGCGCATAATTCGTCACAGCCGTCACGTAATTGGTATTGGAAAATCAACTTTTTATCGTCAAATTAAAGAAAACAGAGATGACGCTTATTGGTAATTATATTTATTTATTTATTAGAGTTATGGCTTGGTATAGCGAGTTTCTTGAATGAAAAGTAGGTGAGCTTTGGTTAGAAAATTTTTTTTTTTTAAAACATTGTAAAAAAAATTATTGTTATAAAATGTCATTAAAAATGATGTATCAATTATTGTTATAAAATGTCATTAAAAATGATGTAAAAATTATTGTTATAAAATGTCATTAAAAATGATGTATAGGTTCAAAATATTATTTGTATAAAATATTAATGTCATGATTTTTATTATTATTTCTAAAAAATCTTTATAAAATGTTGTTTCTTTTGAGACCCAGGTTGATATACTTTTGGAGAAAAAAATTTAGCAGTATATCCAGCGAGTATATATCACTATACCCAGAGAGTATTCAAGGTGGATGGGGTTAGAAAAAAACAATTACTTTTTTAATTTTCAAACCAAAGTTCACCTATTTTTCATACAGATAACGGGAGGTATTAAAAAGTTTTAACCCGATGTTAATTTTTGTTCTCACTTTTAATAATTTTTGCAAATTAAAATTAATAATGCCGTCCATATTCTCATACGGATTATCTAACATACCGTCCATATTCGCATACTTCACATACAAAGTTACTAGTTTTAAAAACGCATTGATGAGTTTTTTCCGTGAATTCCTTACTGTTTCTGGAAATGTCCAGATTTCTTTTTGCTATTTATTTGTGATAAAATCGTATAAAATTTTAAATACCGCAACGTTTGCATCAAGTCAACAATATTTTCTATAACTTAAATTTGCCTTTGAGCAAATTTAAGTTATAGAAAATAATAGTTTTCTCTCTTCTAATTAATTATATTAACGAGAATTTTTTACAAATCATTTTATCTCCGCAGGCTAATTACTGCTTTGTAATATAAACAGATATTTCAATGTAGTGTTAGTTGAATTTTGTTAAAGAGGTTTGTTTGAAGTATATTTTACAAGTATACATAAATAAAATAATATATAATTAACTCTATAAATATTTCTGCTGGTTCTAGAACAAAATAATCTCAAAAGATGTAATTTAATGGTCAAAAGACAGCATCTCTGCTTCCGGTAACCTATCAACATATATTTACTTATATAGTTTCTGAGATAGTATCAGACGATATTTTGAAAGAAGAGCTGCTAAACATAAAATTGCTGGTTACCGGTTATTCTAAGAGAACTATGTAAAATAAATTAGAGTTAAACCGAATGAAAATGGCTGTGTTAAATATTGAACATAAGTTTGATCAAAATCATTTTTTTGAAACATTAACGAAAAAACAAAAGGAACAAAATAAAAAACTTGAGGAACAAAATAAAAAACTTAATGCATTGAATTTTGGTACATTTATAAACTGTAAGAATAATAATCCTATAACTTCATTGTTGAAAAAGCTTAAAAGAAACTGTGATAGTATTTTATAATCACAAGCTTGTCAGTGGAGTATTGATAATGAAAGATATTGCTCATGAAAAGTTTAAAAAAAGTTAACTGCGATACTAAAAAATGTGATATAAATCCTAAACGGCATAGCTGATTGTAGCCCTGGGTTGTCTATTAAGACAACTATAAAATGATTAAAATAAAGTGCTCTTTTTCTAAAAGAAATCTTTCTGTACAGGAAGCTTGTACCAACAAATTTTTTCGTATGGAAGTAATAGATGGACAGCAAAAACTAAAAATCAAACAATTAATTTTACCAATGACAAAGTATCAAAGCTTTTTACAGAAACTAGCAAAATATGCACAAATAAAGACTTTTTTGTGCAATCAATTAAATTTGAAAATGAAAACTGGTTCAATAGGATTTTTTCCTTGTTTAAATACATTTTATTTTCAGTTTATGACTAGAAATTGTTTAAGAAATTTGTAAAAATTATTATAAGATATTATATTTTCTTTTATTCTTCAATATTTTTGTTGGGAAATGCATAAAATAATAAATTTGTACGTGTTACTTAATTGCTAAAGCATTTAGATTAGTTACTAAAGTTAGTTACTTAGTTGCTAAAGCATTCACACAACATGTAAAATCTCTACTTTTTTTTGTTTGTTTTTTAGTTTAACAGCATCTTTTGTGCACTTGTTATTATTTTTTCTTCGAAATCTAATATCTAATATAGTGTATTTGCATCAAATAAATTTATTTGTTCTTTAAATTTTTGTGTGGCTTCATTTTTCTATAAGAAAGCAAAATCTATTCCTTTATCCAAGAGCAATATGTTAATATGTGAATGATTTTGTTTAATGTGAATGAAGTTGTTTTAAAAAAAAAAAATTTAAAGAAAATTATCAAAACTTTCAAATTCAAACTTTGTATAATAGAAGCAACAAACACAATTTCAAATGTCACTTTTTTACTTGCACTTCAAGTGTTCACGTGATCAGATAATTCTTATTTAAAACAATTACATTGAGAATTTGTTTGTTGTTGTTTTCTTTATTTGTTTGTTGAACGAACGTTTGTTTGTTGTTGTTGTTTTCTTTATTTGTTTGTTGAACGAACTTTCAAAATTTGCCAAAACGTAGAAAATAAAGCGTTTTACTAAAAAAATGCAAAATATATCAATGTAAGGTTTACTTCAATAATATAGTTTTTAAAGTTTGAACTAAAAATTTAAAAAGGTGTGGAATAAAATACACCCAAGTCTATTGGATAATCTCAGTTTTTTTTTTAATATTTGACATTTTACTCTACTTATTTTTGTTTACTTCCGCATAATACTATAATGCAATTAAGAGGGAAGGCGAATTGCCTAACTATTTTCAGAATAAAACGACCTTCGTATATATATTATAAAGAAACATTGTTGTTCAGTAGTTTTTATTTTTTTTTGTTACCATCTTTTTGGTATTTACCCACATACCTTCGTTAATTTATTGACAACAAATTTTTCCGGGATTTTCATAAAGTTAAATATTAATCTAGGATAAAAAGTCACTTATGTACCCATTCTAATAACGACCCACAGGGCATTTGCACTAGTTGAAAATGCTACTGAGTTAAGTGTAATTTTTTTTTTAATTTAGTTTGGCAGAGAAAGTCATGGTCGAAAATTTAAAGCACGTAGACGCACAAGAAGGCATATCGTCATTTTTTCAAAAAAGACCCCCAAATTGGATTAAATAATTCTAATAAACTTGTTATGTGAAATTAATTTTTTTAACTTTGCTTTTATTAACGACGATTTAGCTAAACATAGTGATTTCTTAGCTGTTTTATTAAAATTATCGTTTTATATTAATTTTGATGCTATTCTTCATGTCGAAGTTTATATATATATATACTAAAAGTTCATATATATATATATGTATGTATGTATGCATATATATATATATATATATATATATATATATATATATATATATATATATATATATATATATATATATATATATATATATATAGACTCAAATTAAATAATAAGTAATAAATAGTAATAAAATAAACCAAAAGTTTATATTTGGTGCAACAGTAATCCGGAAACAATGAGATATGAAAAATAACATAGATGTATTTGAATTACTTGTACAAAACTGCTTTCTGCTATTTCACTATCTATCATATAACTACGACCTTCGTAATTTGAATTTTTGAAGTTGGTTTTTTACTTTTTGTTTTTGGTTAAATTAATTTCCTTTGAAAAAGCGCATTGCGAATTGCTCTTTATAAACATAAAAAATATGCTCCAGAAAAATAAAGGTTTTTTTTTATTCATGTTATTCTATTATTTCAATTATTGATTTCGAAAAAAAAAAATTTTATCAATGCTTTTAGCTTCTTGTGAAATTTGTCTTTGTGAAATTGTTTTTTGCAATCTCCTTTTGAAATTTACGCGAAATTGACTCCATTCTGTTGGTACCTTAAAATTTTAATCGTTTGAATAATGGCAAGTTGCTTGATCCGGTCTAAACGTTTTTGGCTGAGATCTTATAAGCAAAAGTCTTGATAAGTCAAGATATTTTTCTCAAGACTTTATTTTTGGATAAATGTTAGTTCAAATAGGTTTATAATAAAAATTATTCTACGTAGGGGCGCCGAGAGCTTTCACGTCTCCTGGAACAGCAACCTTAATTGGCACCCTCTATTTTTCTAAATTATGCTGTTATTTTCGTAGAAAATCCTTTTTTTTTAGGTACCTTCTTTTTATTTGGCGTCCCTTGAACCTCTGGTGCCAAAATGGAAAAATGTCTCTTTCCCACCCCCTTCCAAAAAGCTGCTCAGTAAGTTTCGTCGTCCAAACTTTTTCTTTTTTCGTCAACTTTATGAAGCATCTTTGAATGATGAAATACTTCTTTTTATTCTTGCGTCTTTGAATTTCTAGCTCTTATTTGGATTATTAGCCTTGCAATTTCATAATTCTTTCAACCATAGATATACTTGAGTTTAATTTTGTAGCGATAGTTTTTTTTTAAATATATTTCGCTGTTCATATTAAAATAATATAATAAAATAACAATGAAACTTTTAAGTTACACAAAGAATATATATATGAAACAGACAGGGGCTCAAAAAAACTCATTTATACATACATACTCATATATACATACAAACATACTTACGCACAAATATACAAACATACTTACATACAGTATCGGACAAAACGAGTGCAACCAAATAATGCTAATTTAGTTTCTTTATATAAAAGTGCTGCATTTTTTCAATTTAGAGAAATAACTATGTAACTGTTTAGAGACAAAGTTCTTTAAGTTTTATTCATCACAAAGTTCATTATTTGTACACGAAAATTAATAAATTAATCAAAAGTATTAAAAAAAGTTGATTTCCTTCTGGACAAAACAAATGCAACTCGACAAAATGTTGACCAAGCTGTATTTTGCTATCAATATTTCGTGGTGAATCCTTCGTTGTCGATCACAGCCTTGCATCTTCGAGGCATAGATTCAATCAGGTGATTAATGAAACTCTGCGGAATCGCTGCCCAGGCCTTTTGGATTTGTTCAAACACTTGATCCTTATTACGAACACCTTCACGATTAATTCTGCAGTTGACGATCTCCCACAGGTTCTCGAAAGGGTTGAGATCTGGAGATTGAGGCGGCCAATCCATCACCGATAGATGGTTGTCTTGAAACCACTGCTTGACTACTTTCGCAGTGTGTTTCGGATCGTTGTCTTGCTGAAAAACCCATTTTATTGGCATATTCCATTCAGCATGAGGTAACATAACATCTTTCAGGATATTTTTATACATGAAACGGTCCATTATTCCATCGTTTCGATGTAATGGACCTAGACAGTTAGCAGAAAAACACCCCCAGACCATTACATTGCCTCCACCATGCTTCACGGTCTTATGGCAGTAACGTAAATCGAGGCGAATTCCGGCCGGTCGACGTACACGGCAAATGTCATCGCTCCCAATGATGTTGAACTTCGATTCATCACTGAACAGGACAGTTCGCCATTTCTGCACATTCCAGTCAATATGAGATGTAGCAAACAGGAGTCTTTTCTTTTGGTTTTTTAGTGAAATCAGCGGTTTCTTTGCAGGGCGTCGAGAAAACAATCCGGCTTCAACAGCACGTCGTCTGATTGTTCGGTCCGATACAGGCAGCTCTAATTGCTTTTGTATCTTGACTGATAATATCCAGGGATCCTTCTTGACGGATCTGACGATCATAGAATCCCCTCTAGAAGTGGTGGAACGCGGTCTTCCACCTTTGTTATCTGCTGCCAACTTCCCCGTGGTAGTATAGTTCGTTTCGTTTTTAAGACATGTAAAATTAGGAACACTTTTTAGCATTGTTTGATGTTGGTTGCAAATGTTTTGTCCAATACTGTATATGAGTAAATGTTCCAGGTAACGAAAGAAAAACTATTCAAACTAAAATGAGTAGAATATATTTATTATTTAAATTTTGACAAATATTTAAAAAAATTTCCTCTAACACAGGAAAAATTTTTTTAAATATTTGTCAAAATTTAAATAATAAATATATTTTACTCATCTTAGTTTGAATAGTTTTTCTTTTGTTACCTGGAACATTTACTCATACTTGTTAAAAAAATTTGCTAAATATATATATATATATATATATACATATATATATATATATATATATATATATATATATACATATACATATACATACATATACATACACACATACATACACATATACATACACATACACATACATACACATATATATATATATATATATATATATATATATATATATATATATATATATATATATATATAGACACACACACACACACACACAC
Organism: Hydra vulgaris; assembly: GCF_038396675.1. Classification (NCBI taxonomy): domain Eukaryota; kingdom Metazoa; phylum Cnidaria; class Hydrozoa; order Anthoathecata; family Hydridae; genus Hydra; species Hydra vulgaris. The sequence continues at coordinate 17,606,867 of NC_088923.1, forward strand.
ACACACACACACACACACACACACACACACACACACACACACACACACACACACATATATATACATACATATATATATTATATATACATACATATATACATATATATTACGAAAAAAACGCGTCAAGAAGTGAAGAAGAAAAAATAAAGTTTCATTACGATATTAGAAATGATTATCTTACAAGAACTTTCCACAAATAGTCACTAGCAACCATTAATTTAGAACCATCATCAAAAATAACCTTAAAACAAATGATAAATAATACTCAAATAAAATCTAAACATATTCAAGATCAACCTTTCGACAAAAACACTTCTTACTTTGACTCGGATAAAGCCACTATTTTTCTTAAAAGATTTAAATTATGCTTTTCTAATCAATTCTCAGTGTTTCATCTAAATATTCGTAGCATTACCAAAAACTTTGAAGAACTCAAAATCCTACTACTTAATCTAAACTTTAACTTTAGTTTAATTTGTTTAACCGAAAGCTGGATTTTAGAAACATCATTTTATCAAAATTCTAATTTTATTTTGCCCAATTACAAAGCCATTAGCTTTGAACGTAAATCTTTGAAAACAGGTGGAGGTATATGTGTCTATGTGCTTGAAGAATTTACTTATAAAACTAGATATGACCTGTCGTTTTCTGAGCCAGATTTCGAATCTTTCACTTTAGAAATTTATATCAAACCATCAAAAAATACTATCGTAACAACTTCACACCGACCACCAAACGGAAGTTTAAACAACTTTAAAAATCACTTAAATGACTATTTTGAAATCGCATGCAAAAAAAAGAAAGATAGCTCGTTTTTATTGGTTGGAGATTTCAACGTGGACTATCTCAAATATAGTGAAAATATTAAAATACAACAATTTTACAATCGCTTTAATGAGTTTGGAATGGTGCCAATAATAAAGAAACCAACAAGAATCACGCAAAACTGTTATTCTGCAATCGACAATATTTTCACAAACACTCTTTTTCATTCCATATTTAAATCAGGCATTATTCGAAGTGACATAAGTGACCATTTTCCAGTCTTTGCAATTTTCAAAAAACCAAAAAATATACTAAAGAAAAATTCATTCTTAAAAAAAAGAATCTTTACCACCCAAGCAAAAAATATGTTTAAACTAGAGTTGTCTTCTATAAATTGGAACTTTGTATATCTTGAGACATGCGCTAACAAAAGCTACAACCTATTTCTAAATAACTTTCTTAATTTGTACGACAAGCATTTTCCTAACAAAACTAACCGAATTAAAACTAAAAGACTTCTCAATCCTTGGTTCTCAAAAAACCTTTTAAAGTGTTCGAAGCGAAAACAAAAGCTATATATACGTTTTATTAAATCAAAGAAAGATCGCGACAAGCATAATTACTTAAACCACAAACGTCTATATGAAAGAACCAAAAAAATAGCCCGAACTACATATTTTAAAAAAACAAGCTATTGAGCCTAAAAGGTAACGGGTAAAAAACATGGGATGCAATTAAAGAGATTCTCGGTAAAAAAAAAATTCACAATAAAGTCTTACCAAGCGTGATTACCGTTGACGACACTCAGATCTCTGATGGTAAATCAGTAGCAACAAAATTTAATGAGTTTTTCGTAAACATAAGTCCAAACTTAGCCAGTAAAATTAAACACACTCCTATTCATTTCTCGAACTATCTATCGAAGTCTGATAAAAACTTAGAATTTAAAAAACTCACTAGTAAAAAACTTGAGGATTCGATGAAAAAACTAAATACTAATAAAGCAACAGGTTATGATTTTATTTCAGCAAGCATTATCAAAGATTGCTATGGATTTATTAAAGATGTTTTATTAGATGTTTTTAACAAATCGCTCAATACAGGTGTTTTTCCAGATAAACTTAAAATTGCAATTACTACACCCATTTTTAAAACAGGAGATGAAAGTCTGGTTTCAAATTATCGACCTATTTCAGTGTTACCAGTTTTTTCTAAAATCCTCGAGTGTATCATGTATAATAGGCTATTTTCCTTTTTGGACAAAAACAATCTTCTTTATTGTAACCAATATGGTTTTCGATCTAATTACTTTACGGAGCATGCACTTATGCAACTAGTTGAAGTTATCAGTGGAGCATCTTCTCATAACAATTTCACTTTAGGTATATTTCTAGATTTGTCAAAAGCGTTCGATACCGTTAACCATCAAACTTTACTAGATAAAATAAAGTATTATGGAATATGCCATACATACCATAAATGGTTTACCAGTTACTTAACTGATAGAAATCAGTTTATATCTCTAAATGACGGTTTTCAGACAAACAAACTTAAAATATTATGTGGGGTTCCACAGGGCTCCATCTTAGGTCCTCTACTATTTCTAATATACGTCAACGATCTATATAAAGCATCAAATACAATGTCTACCATCATGTTTGCAGATGACACCACTTTATTTCATTCTCACAACAACATTATTTCTCTATTTCAAGTTGCAAACAAAGAACTAGAACAAATATCAATCTGGCTTAAGGCGAACAGCCTATCTTTAAACACTGTTAAAACTAAGTTTTCCTTATTCCATTCTAAACGAAAGTTTCAATATATTCCTAAATCCTTACCAATGCTATATATAAATAGCATGGAAATTGAGCGCTCTTTCACAAATAAATTACTTGGTGTCTTAATAGATGAAAACTTATCCTGGAGAGATCCTATTAAATATATTAGCAATAAAATCTCAAGAAATATTGGTATTTTATATAAAACCCGTCAAATCTTAGACAAATCTACCCTAACTCAGCTATATTTTGCATTCGTACATAGTTATTTATATATGGCAATATTATTTGGGGTAGTACAAACAAATCTAAACTCAAATGTCTCCTCAAACAACAAAATCATGCAGCACGCATTATTCATTTTCAAAATCGCTTCACAAACGCTAAACCTCTTCTAAGAAGTATGAGAGCACTTGATATTTATGAAATAAATGTATTCAAAGTTACACAATTTATGTTCCAACATCAGTTTAAAAAAACTCCGAAGGTTTTCGAAAATACTTTTCCTAAAATATCAAACCGATACAACACTCGATCAACCGGAAATTATAAAAAACCTTTCCCTATATCAAAACTTACGAGCTTTGCCATTTCCTATCGTGGCCCAATGCTATGGAACCATTTTACAAGCATGAGTTGTAAACTAAGAGAAGCCAATACCTCTCAAAAATTCAAAAAGAACATAATTGAACTAATTGTCAATCAAGATTCCTTACTTGATTTTTTCTAACAATAAACTTTTGCTGTCTTTTTTATCATCAAAGGTTACTAATGACAAGATTTTATTTTCTTCATGTTCTCCAGTCTTGAAACTACTATATATGATAAAGTGTATTTTGTATTTAATATTTTTAAATATTTTATATGTCGGAAATCATCTTTAATTGTAAATAATTGCTTGACAAAAATAAATCAATAAAAATATACATATATATATATATATATATATATATATATATATATATATATATATATATATATATATATATATATATATATATATATACATACATACATATATATACATCATCAATCGTAAAAATATATACATACATACATATATATACATCATCAATCGTGAATGTATATATATATATACATTCACGATTGTATATATATATATACAACGATAATCGTGAATGTATATATATATATATATATATATATATATATATATATATATATAAAATATATAGTTTGTTCAATAAAAACTTGAGAAAATTTTTTTTAAACTATTTTGTTCCATAAAAATGGTCCGCGAAAAGCAATACAAAACTTACTATAATTTGTTTGAAAATATGGCTGCTTAATAAAATTATCATTGCGTAGAATGTATTTATCTTTTGACAAATACAAATTATGAAAAGAAACCGGGGAAGAATTGATTTTACATAAAAACATAAAACATAGTACATTATAAACATTAAGTTGATATATATATTTAGTGCATTCATTTTTCTTAATAGAGGTTTTGCATGTGTAAAACGTTCACTAAAATTTATTTAACGTGCTATGTGCTTCTGATAACGATGAAGAGGTTCAAGTTTGATTTTATTGGTACTAGCCCATGCAATATTTGCCAAGTTAATATGGCTGTGAATAAAAGAGAAATATAATTGAGTTAGAATTTTCTTGTTCAAAAAGCTTCTTACCTTATATAAAATTCCTATATTTTTTAAAGTTTTGTTGCATAAATTTTCAATATGAATTTTTCAAGTAAGGTTATCATCAACATAAACACCTAAAAATTTTGTAACATTCACTCTGTTTATTTCGTTTTTTTTTTAATGTTAAGCGATAATTTGTTCGATTTAAACCAATAAGAAATCTTGTTTAATTCTGAATTCATAAGTTGAAACAGTGTATGAATGTTAGAATTCAAAAATATTAAAATGTTCTAAAAATCTAAAATGTTAAATCTAATTATAAAATCCAAAGTGTTAAAAATGTTAGAATTCTAAAATGTTAGAATATGTTATTTAAGTTGTAGCAATAAATTAATTCCAAAAATTTTAAGTTTCTTCTTTGCATTGTCAAAAGTTTTAGCATAAATATGTAAAGACCTCCAAAATTGAACCAGTCGTCCGAAGCTACTGGGAAAAAAAGATCAAATATTCAGAAAGAAAATGAGAAGAAAAATACACGGACACTTTTAAATTGCGTTCTTTGGAAAAAAAAGTGTAGATTAGCGCAAGCAGTTAGTTAAATTATCTTTAATTTTTCTGACTTCCATAAAAACAAAACTAAAGTTATTGTGTTGATCAATATTTATTTATAGTTCAATGATATAAAGATCAATGATTTCAAAGAGTAACAATATATTTTTCTTGACAAAGACATCGAAGGTTCTCAGAAAAATCAACTGAATTTTTAGTTAAAGCATCACAGTAACCAACAAATAAATAAAAAGTGGTCTTGATACAAAGTAGACCAACTTCTAACGACATTACATTGTCTAAAAGAGTTAGACTTTGAGCCGAATAAAAACAGGACCTGAATAAAAAGCAACTCTTAAACTTCTAATTGTTTTAAAATGAAAATATAATTTTTTTTAAAAGAATCGCTTAAGTATACTTAAAATAACATTTTTTTTGAAATTTTTTTAAAAGTTTTACAGATATCACTTTTATAGGATTAAAACGTTCTTGTAGGCATTTTTAGTCTATGTTGACATTAAAAAATCGGAAAGGTTTGAATGGTAATTTTTAATTTGCACAGTTATTATTTTTAACTTTTAGGAGTTTAACTTAAAATAATTTTAAAATCGTAAACAATGTAGTTTGATAAAAGTATTTTTGTCTAAATCTATTTTAATATATATATATATAAAAAAAAAAGTAAAAAAAGAAAAAAAAAAGTTAAAATTCCAACTGTCATAAATTATTTCACATTAAGATAACCCCTCCTCCTAACCCCCTCCTTTACACTTTTCGACACAAAGGTATAAAAGTTATTATAAAAATAAATTCATTAACAAAATTTTTTATAAAAGACAGACTTTTTACAGAATTAGAAAAACACTTAAATAACAGAATTAGAAAAACACTTAAATAAAAACAGCCTACTGATAATTATAAGAAAATCTGTTTATTGCCGTATTTTAAATATTGTAAATTTATGATTTAAGATACGTAATGCGATATGCTGAATAAAAGCAAAACAGTTTTTTAAATATACATTTTCCCCAAAACATAAAAAAAAACTGACGTCAAATTTTGAAATTCTTTCCAAAATATAAACTAGTAAATCAAAAAATTTTCAAATCCATGCTTTATGCAAGCAGAATTCTATTGGGCCTAGAAATTCTTTTTTTGTTATCTTTTGTAGAAGGAAAAATTACTGTTTTTTTTTTTTTTAAAATTTAAAAATTACTGTTTTTACTAAATTTTTCTTTTTTAACTTAATAACTTAAGACTTATTAACTTAAAACAATAGGTTTTTAACTTAATAACTCAAGACTTATTACTTAATAACTTAAAACAATAGGTTTTGAATCGCTGCACTTTAATGTCTTCGAAACTGCAAATAATTTGCAAATTAATGATTTTTGTGACGTAATACGCAATTCATATCAAATAAATAAAATATATGGGGAAATACAAATTAAATTTTTGTTAACTTAATTAACTTTTTTTGGTCAAATTTTTCCATTTCCTTGTATTGTCATCGAAAATGATTAAGTGTGCAAAATTTGAGCAAAATTGGTTGAGAAAAAAGCTTTCAAAAATTGATTTCAAGTTTTGTGGCACACAAACATATATATATATATATATATATATATATATATATATATATATATATATATATATATATATATATATATATATATATATATATATATATATATAGAGAAAGTAACCTTATATAAAGCATGGAAAAAAGCTCATTTTTTGCACAGTTTTTTAAATTTAAATTTCTCCAAAATACAAATAAAAAAATCCCGACATAATTATTTAAATTTAGACTAAAAAAAAAAATAATTGCAAAATTAGATAAAATACTCAATATTTATATACAATAGTTTTATATTGCATTAAAAAAAAAAAAAAAATTAAAAACAAAAATAAAAAATAATTTGTTTATGTAATATTATTCTATTTTAAAACATATTAACTTTAGTATATATAAAGATAGTGCATATATTTAAGTATAGTACATATATTTAAACCAATGTAACATAATTTAAACGAATAGTATAAATATTTTAATCCTAATACTCAAATAATTAAATCATTAGATAAAACATATTTTTGCTTAATTTATTTTAAAATTTTTTGAAAAAAGTATTATTTTAAAGTAATAATTCTTTAAGAAGTTAGTGGTTAAAAATAACTGGGTAGAAAAAAATTAGTTTATATTTTAATAAATTATATTTAAAAAAAATATATATATGTATTTTTAAATTAGCTGCAGTAATTTACTATTAACTCAAAACATATAAAGCTAAGAATTTTCATAACGACTACAGAAACGTTTTCTAGTACTTGGTTACTTTATAATATTTTTACGGTTTACGGTTTAATTTACAGCTAACTCATTTTACAGGGTTTGCTTAACTCAAAGTAGTTTATTTGCTATATTAAACTATATTATTTGCTACATTTTATTTTCAAATTTGCTATATTATTTTCTGCTAACATATCTTGCTTATATTTTTTATTATTTTTATTATCAATATATACTCAACTTATTCTGAGTTATAGTTTATACTTTTAAATGAAATAATAATAATAATAACAAAAGTAAAATTAATTTCGACAAAAAAAAAAAAAAAAACTGATATTATTTAATATATTATATTGATCTTTTTTTTTTACTTAAAAAAGGAAACAAAATTAGCTAAAAGTTTGATATAGTTAAAAGTTTGAGTTCATATTTCAAAATTGATAACAAAAATCTATAAATTCTATTTTAAAAAACTTGTGTTTTTGAACTCAATTTTAGAAAATTAAATTTTTCTTTTTTTTTTTGAAAATTGAATTTTTTCCATTATAATTATACCTTAAAATAAAAAAATAAAACACATTTATTTATTTTCTTTTTCTTGTTCTTCCAAAAAACGCGGGTTTTTGTATATTTCACCATTGACATCATTCCATGGTTGCACTTCGCCAGACAAAAAAGCAATAAAAAATGTTCCTCCAAAGAAACAAATGGCAGCAGCAATAAAAAATACACTTCTATAATTTTTAGAAGACGGCTAAAGATAAACAAGAAACATCAATATTAAAGATGCATAAGTATTTTATGGCATTGTAACATATGATATCAACATATTATATAATATATAAAAATTTGAAACGAAAATTTTTTTACATGCACTCCACAATTACCAGGTTATTTAAAAGAAGGCACTTTTCTGGGAGAATGGTAATTTCGACTTTTTTATCCCTTAAAAATATACCTGAATAATTTTACTCAAATAAAAAATACAAAATAAGAAAAGAATCAAAGTCTGATGATTTTCCGTTCTGGAGATAATTTCAAAAATCAGCATTTTTTAAATAAAATTAGCATATTAAGCTGTTTATAAATGCTTAGTTTTAAAACCTAGTTTTAAAAAGTTTTTAAACCCCACCCCAGGGCCTTTTAGTAAATATTATATATTTTTAGATTTATCATTTAATTTTATACGAAAAAAAAAATAGATTAAAAAATGAATGGCAACCAACAATAGTTAGAAAATTTTAGTAAGATTCTTTGATACAAGCGATTTTGATTTTAATTTTTTTGATCTTAATTAACCAACATTAAAATATTATTTATATACTATTGTTAAAGTCTAAAATAGAGCTGAAACTGTCTGCAATAGTGTTGAAACTGTCTACAATAGTGTTGAAACTGTCTACAAAAGTGTTGAAACTGTCTACAATAGTGTTGAAACTGTCTACAATAGTGTTATTTACAAAATTAATTATCTCTAGCATAAACATTTGTCAACAGAACCAAAAAAATTAATTATCTCTAGCATAAACATTTGCCAACAGAATCAGAAAAATTAATTCAACCAAAAAAAGTATTTTAAGCAGTGAATTCATTATAATAAATTCAGCAATTTTTGTGCACAACAAGACAACTTTAAACAACATTATATAAAAAAAAGCATTAACAACTTGAAGTATAAACTTAATCCTAAAAAAACTAAATCATAGATTCTTTGCTTTTATACTAAAAACACTAAATCATCGATTCTTTGTTTTTAAACTATTAGTATAAAAATAAATAATCAATGTTATAGTGTTTTTAGTCTAAAAACAATAAACCGTTGATTTTTTATTACATCAAAAATTTGTTTATTACAATGAAATTTGAAATTTTTAGTTTTTTACATCGATACCAAAACAGAAAAAGTAACATTCATTGAACCAATATATTTTCTTCCCAAACAAATAAAACTAAATATTTTTATTTCGATTGGGTTAATAAATATCACCAAAAATCGTCTGGGGTTTATTTATGCTAAAATTACCTGTTAGGTTTAACTTTTAAAAAAATAATTTTATTAGTATTTTTTGTTTAACTTCAGTTGTTTTAGTTTTATTTTAGTGTTTCTATTGGAATTATTATTTATTTCATATTTTCTACCAATGGTATAATAAATAATTTGATTTAGTTATATTTATTTATATTATACGGTGCATCTACACTTTCAACATTGTTTCATAAAAAAAAAATATTGGTGCTTCTACCAATTTGGGTGTGTTTGGGTTATGGCTACTTGTAGTGAGCCTTTTTTTACTGCAGTATGGAATAGGTGTAAGTTGCGGGGTAAATCATAAGTGGGGATGACGTTTAACTTACGGAATAAAGTTGTTATTAGTACTGATCTTCTTCAAAATAACAGTAATAATAAACAGGACTCTGAGAAGAAGTTTATTACTTAACCACTACACAAATTACGTTTCTATTCTCAAGCCTAACATTAGTGTATGCATACTTTTTATTTTGCAGTCAATATTTTATTTTGTAAGTTTTTGTTTAGTGATATACTTGTTGTCTATCTCACTTAAAGTGTAAATAAAAAGTTTTTATTATCTTTGTAAGTATTGTTTTGGTGTACTGTCATATTTTTGTCATTGTATTAGTATATCTAAATATGCTTCATTGGAAAATTAATTTTCCTCTATTCTAATGTACATCATTTTCCCCTCAGACATTCGCTGCTCGTGTGTGACTATTGGGAAAATTTATATGCTAAAGTTTTTAAATAATACTTGATAACATCAGAGAGTATATAGAAACAATATAACTTACATCACCGTTTGTAAAATGCCCTGTAACAGATGGTGTAATACAACCAGCAACTGTTCCAAGGGTGTTAGATAAACCCATCAAAATGCCACCAAACCTTGGACTTATATCTAAATGGTTAACTAAATATCCACTACCATTGAGAGCTAAAAAAGCAGTTGCAAGCACCATGCAAGAAACTGACCATGCAATATTTGTGCAACTTGAGTAACTTGCAAGAATAAGAAATACAGCAGATGGATAGAAACCTTAAAAGAAGTAAAAACCAATTTCAATCTTTAAACAAAAAAATATTTAAAAAATGAAATAAAAAACTTTTAAATAAAGTTTCTTAGAGAGTTAAGCAAGGGAAATAATAAAACTTTTTTAATTGCTAAATGGGTAACTAGTTGTTTTATGGCGATTTTATTTGTTTTCTTTTTACCTTTAGTGTGGCCACAGACTACTTTATACTTTTATTGCTCATTATTTAGTTTCAAACCTAATAACTAAATATGATTATTTTTATTAGTAATATACCTAATACTTGCAACATCTCAAAAATGTTTTATTCTAAAGTAATTTCTTTACTCAGTTATCAATGAAATTAATATATCAAAAAATATATATATCATTATAAAATATCAATTATAACAATTGTATTAATCAACTTTACACTTAATATAAACAATGTAATTTTTGATTAAATATTCAATGATTAATTGGTACATTTAAGCGTTTAAAAGATAACATTGTACCACCTAGGTACATTAATATTCTTTTGCTTTAAAATAGGTTTCAAAAATATTTCAAATTTTTAAAAAACTACCACAATACACTTAAGCAAAATTGCTTATAACATGATCATATAATGAGATTATTTTATGGTATTACAAAGGATAATTCTTGTCAACTATATTCCCAAGAAAAAGTTAAATACACAATATACATTTAAAAACAATTTTTTTTATGAAATTCCTTAAAAACCTTTACCAACACTGCTTCTTCACAGATCTTTTCAGATTTTTGAAGATCTATCTGTGTTACTTTACCACGGCCAACAAAAAAAAACAACTAAAGACCCTAAACTAAAATAAAAACTACTAGAGACAAATCATTTCACAATGTTCTGCTGTTTTCCATAAGAAAGTATATAATTGATTATTGTCAAATAACCACTAATTATTACATAACTTTCATGTATAAACCTGCAAAATTCAGTAGGTTTGGGATTATGGTCTAATTTTTGAAATTAAATACCTTATTTCCATAGCGTTTATCATTCATTTTTGTAAATTTACAATGTTAGAGTGCCAGATGATAATGCCATAGATATTTTTAAAAAACCTACATGCTATCATAATAACAAACAACAAAAAACTTTTTTATGATTATAATTATTACATTGAAACTATAAACTAACCAATCGCAGATATAAATCTTCGAGTACATGTAGTTGTCCATTTTTTCTTTCTTATAAAATCGCTAAACCAGCCAATAAATAGTGATACTACAAATGCTGCTATAAAAGGCAGAGCAGATAAGAAACCATTCTAAATAAATAAATAAAAAAATGAATTACTAAAACAAATGATTAGATAAATAGAAAATTATATTCTGTAAACTATGCAATGTACATAGTGCAATTTACATAATGCAATGAACATATTGCAATGTACAATAATATTAATAATCTGTAGTATAATGACTTGATAGAGGCTAAATACAACTATTTACAGAAATGTTTCTGTAAACAATTAAACAAATAAGCAAGCAGGATAAAAAATATTTTGTAAAATATGTTTGCATTTTATCTTTTCAGAATTGAAAATGGAGAATTATAGTTTTTCTTTATGTTAACTTTGTTTTTTCTAATGTAACAATTATCTATTTAATGCTATCGATATTATCTACTAAATGTAATTATGATTAACTTAATGATATTGGTTTATTACTCTAATGTTATTCTATTTTAGATTAGTTGGATAATAACTTAGGTACCAATGTTCACCTTTAAATGGGGGAACTAATTTAGATAACGGGTAGTTTGTGAAAACTAAATTTTGGACTTCGTTTTTTACATTTTTACGTAAGCAAGAAAGAAGCCATTCAACTGCTGACATCAGTTAATTTTAAACTGTTTCTAACATTACAAAAAAAATTTTTGTATAATTTTTACAAGCTGATGATGCTGGTAACCATAATCCATAAAAATTTCTAATAATAAATTATTAATTGTATTAAGAGAATTCATATTCATTGATGTTTTCTTACTAATATATATATATATATATATATATATATATATATATATATATATATATATATATATATATATATATATATTTATTAGGGTTATGACTTTTTGTAAAATATTTAATTTACTGTTATATAAATCAAAGAACTTTTGCTCAAAAGTAATGAAAATGGGTTTTGTTCTGATTAAATTTCAAAAAACGTCACCCACAACACGTAATTTTTAGAATGGTAAAGAAGTAGTATATGCAGGCAGTAGCATTTCTTTCTGAAACCTAGAATTTTCTTTAACCTTTTAGAACTTTCTAGAATTTTTTGTATTGTTCTGGATATTTTTAGAAACCTCTGAAACTTTCTAGACTTTTCTGGAGTCATCTAGGAGTTTATGGAAATCAGAAAGATTTAGACTATATAAGCTGTCTAATTGAGCAATGCTAATAATTATATATGAATCTGTATTCGCAAAATGGCAGTCAAATAATATAGAAGTACAATAGCATTTATATTTATTATTATTGCTTTTCAGAAATTTATTCAAGTATTATCTTCATTCATAATGTTCTATAAGAAAAGTGCTTCCACTACTGAAAGAAACAAGATGATCTGTATGACAAATCTTGTATGAGTCACATAGGAAAAGAAAAACTGTTCCACTAGAAGAGCAATCACTGGAAGATAACAGCAGGGCACAACTTAAAATTTAAATTGTTTGTTGTAGAAAAAATGAAGAAAACACTACATTTAGAAAGCTGGTCACTGCATTTTGATGTTAAATGTAAAAGATGCTAAATGTTAAAGACGCATTTTGATGTTAAATGCAAAAGATGTTAAATGTTAAAGACGCCAAGAATATCAAGTTTGAAGAATAAACAAAGAGAAGTTAAGTTAACAGCACTAGATCTCCCAGACAAAAAAGCAGATACTACTTTTCTCAATGAATACAATTAATGAAAGAGTATAAAGATGATTGTAACAGACACTATGAATGTAAAAACTGGAAGAAGGAATGGGATTCTCAGTCAGATACAAAAACATTTTGCTGAAAAAAACTGAAAGAACCACAATTCATTGGTTGTCAACATCATGTTCTTGACCAAGTCCTTAGCATAGTAATAGATGAAGAACTTGGAGAAAATAACATATCCACTAATATTGAACCATTTATTGCAGAACTTGTAAAGAACTATGAAAAGCTCAGGAAGAATTTCAAGAATGGTAAAGAAGTGATTAATGAATCAGCAGGATGGCATAATTATATGAAATTTCTATTTCGTTTAACTCGGGTTTCTGTTTTTTTAAAGAATCTGGAGTATTTCCTAAAGTAAAGTTTCATAAAATACCTACATTAAACAATGCAAGATGGAACTCATGAGCAATACTAGCTCTTTTGACATTTATTCTCATACCAGAGAGAAGAATGAGAACTCACTACTCGGAATTTGTAAGTTCATTTACAAATTTTGTAGGTAATCCCTTACAGATGAGTAGACCGTTGGTTTACTGACCATATGTACAATGCAGATGATTATCCGAAGCTATTTAGCAACTTCCACGGTGGCAAAAAAATGTTAAACACAAGGAAAAGGTTTTGGAATCAGGAACCATCAAGGCTGGAAATTCCCAGAAAAAATCAGTATGCAGAACAAGCAATAAAGTGTCTTCAAAATATTTTTGACATCTGTAAAAAGAAAGAGAACCTCTAGAGTAGATTTATTTTGTCTAACAAAGCATAAGAATTGTTTGTTATGTTTTAATTAAGCTGAATACTACACAACATTTCTTTGATATATTATTAAGTTTGTAATTTTATATTTATTTATAATTTAGAATATTAGAATGTAACAATAAACTGTTAAATGCTTAAAAACTACATAATAACTCACCAATTAAAAAAATAGAATAAAAAAAAAACAACGATAATAAAACTGCTTGAAATTTTATTCATATGCATATATGGTAAATTTAAATTTTTGGTTTGTTGGAGACCTTTTTCAATGAGAAAATCGAATTAATGTCTTTTTTATTACTTTTGTACAAATATTGATTTATGACTCAAGAACATCTGGTCACAGAAAAGTCATAGATATATTACTAACTCAAAGAAGTGTAAAGTAGTTTTCCATGACTTCATGGTTTTCATTTGTTTTGATTAGTAGAAATAGTTTTTTTGGTAAGATAAGAAATATAAACTTTATTTATAAGTTGGATACATGTTGCTTTTAAGAATGTTGAAAAGATTTTTAATGTCATAGTAAAAATTAAGCTTAGTATTATTAATTTTAAAGGTTCTATCAGTTGAACATTCAATTAAATTTACCTTGTGAGATAAAACTACAAAAGAAATCTAATATCTCTTTCTTGGACATTAATATCAACAAAGTAAATAGTTCCTTATGTACCTCCATTTTTTATAAGGAAATGTATTTAGGTATTCATACTTCTAGTTGTTTTATTCATAAAACATAAATATATTTATTATACTGCATTTTGTAAGTTTTTTTCCGTTAAGAACTGTTTCGTAGGTTGCAGTGCAAAACAGTTTCATTTCGAAAGAAATTTGGTTCTTTATCATTATTTCAAAAAAGTAATACCTCAAAATATTACTATATTGCGATATTGAAAATAAAATTTTATTATAAACATTTTCATATATAAAGATTTTATTTTTTACAACTATAACTTTTTAACAAACAAACTTTCTATATAGAATTTAAAACGCCTTTTAGTGAAAGAGCTCGTTTCGCAAGTGCGACTTCCTTAAGCGCTACTTTTGTATGTAGCAAAATAGTTTTATTTTGTAATTCAACTTGCGAAAGGCTAAACTTTGTAAGTAGCATTAGCGAAATGAACATTGACGGTTTTAAATGTTTTGTAAAAAATAAATTCCTTTTTTTCAATATCTTTTGGAAAGAACTTTATTTTTCCCGAATTGTACAAAATCTTCCGGTTAACAACTCTAATGCCCATTCAAATAAAAAAAGAGTGTGATTTTGGGACACTCTAATACATAATTAAAAATAAATACCTCTGTCAATTTAAAATCAAGAACATCTTTGAAGTATTTTGGAAGTCCGGTAAGAACCATATACCACACCCAATTATTGGAAAAATGAGCAATCAGTATTGCCCAAACACGCCAAGAAGAAAATATTGAAACCCATGGTACCTTCACATTCTAAATGGTAAAAAAGAATTTGGAACTATAAAATTTAGTTAAAATGTTGTTGTTTAAAGACTATTTTAGATACATATAAAATGGCACTGTATCCATACTAAAAAACAAATAAGCAGGGATAATTGGTATATTAGGGTGAATACAATGCCCCATAGTTTGGAAATTTGATCTGTACCTATTCTTAAAACTTTCTATTGGTTCTCACAAGACACTCTGTTAAATTTTTTCAAATTTTTTTTTTATAATTGTTAAAAAATAATTTTTATTATGCAATAAACTTAGAATAATAATTCTTGTGCTAATTTTATATTATTTTTGAAATTTTAATAAAATTTCGCTTCTTTCGAGACCCGACATGACAAACATTTGAAAAACTTTTTTTTATTCTGCTTAGGGTCTCGTAGCAAGTTTCAAACTTTAGGTGGCCCCCCTAAATCTCATTTAATTTTAAAAAAATTCAACAGTGTCTTGTGAGAACCAATAGAAAGTTTTAAGAATAGAGACAGATCAATTTTTGAATGTATGGGGCATTGGATGCACCCTAATATATATATATATATATATATATATATATATATATATATATATATATATATATATATATATATATATATATATATATATATATATACATATATTATATATATATATATATATATATATATATATATATATATATATATATATATATGTATATATATATATATATATGTATATATATATATATATATATATATATATATATATATATATATATATATATATATATATATATATATATATATATATATATACACACATATAAGGTGCAAAGGATAGCCATATTTTAAAAATTTTATTTGAATTGGTCGTATAAAGTTGTTTTTGTTTACTATCAAAAAACCGCAAGAAAATTTTTTTTGTAAATTTCTTGATCTATTAATTTTAATATGTTAGGTGGTGCATACATTACTTTGAAACAATAGTTTTACGCAATGTGTAAAACTATTGTTTCAGGAAAATGCGGAAATAAAGTGCATTATTCTATTAAGAAATTGTTCTTAAAACCTATTACCTTAATTTCACTCTAAACTAAAGTTTTTATTTTGTTGAAAAAGATTTAGTATGAGTTAGTATGGGTTAGTATGTAAATTAAATCACATTATTAAGTTATAATTTATAACTTAAACATTTAATTTTTTTCGGACTAAAAATCTTACGACTTTCTTTACATCTATCACAATAATTTTGAATTAAGTTGAATAAGTTTTTGAAATTTTTTTAATATAAAGTTTTTGAAGTTTTTAATATAAAGTTAAGTGACTTTTACCCTAATATTTTTTGCCTAAACTTGTAAAATGTAATTATCAATATACTAATTTAATTAGTAAAATATTTGTTTTTTATTAAAACCAATAATTTAGTTCACTAATATAATAAAATTAATTTGATGCAAAAAAGTCCTTTTGACAACTGGATTAAAATAACAATTTTAGTAGCCCTTCATTAAACTCGTCTGGTACCATTGGGTGACTTGTAAAGTGATTAGTAAAGAATTTTTCATTTAAGTCATCTCTTATACCTAATAACTGCACTCTTCTTGTCATTTCATAGAAACTATAGTTATAAATTGTTTGTCATCATAGCTGCTTTCATTGTTAAAGCTATTTCTCACTTAAACTCTTCTAAATTTTGTACTCCTAGTAACATTTCTGTTGACCTTACACAGGTATTTACAAGAACTCTCAGCAATACTCTTTTAACAATTTAAAAAATATTTAACTAAGTATTGTTTTCCTGCTGAAATATGATATCTATGGTTACAACTTTAAAAAAAAACTAAGAAATTTCCCAATAAACCTTACTATTCTTGGCAAAAGTCTTGGATCGTTTTTAATTTTTTTTTTTTAAACATCTTCGCTTCCAACAAGGCTGCAGGGAGCCACTAATTAAAGTTGGAAGTTACTGAAAGAAAAAAGATGAAGATTGTTGAGCAAGATAACAATTGACGGACGAATTAAAGGATTGCAAATTATATGAATCAGGAAAGCAAGATGAAGGAAGCTAATTCCAAAGAGCTGATGTTCGAGAAAAAAAACTAGACGAATAAGCGTTTTTGGAGCACTTTGGAACAGTCACAGAAAAAGGATGACACTTAATTAAATGACAAGTAACACCAGAATGAATTTTAGTAAATGCCACAAGAGACGCTAGCTCTTTAGAGCAGTGCCCATTATAGTATTTGTAGAAAAGAGAAAGAGAAGCAACATTACGATGATGTTACAATGGTTGGAGGTTGGCTGCAAGAGCAGGTCCAACTATGTTTACAATGTATTTTTGCACCTTGTCTAAAGGAAAAAGGGCATCATTAGAAGATCTGCCCCAGGTATGGCAACAGTATTCCATACAAGGCCGGATTTGAGATTTATAGAGATAGAGAATAGAATCCGAAGTAAGAAAGTGACGAGCTCGATAAAGAGATGCAACCTAAGCAGATGCTAATTTTTAAACTGATTTGATATATGGTTTCCAAGAAAGATTGGAAGTAAGAGTTAATCCTAGAAGATGAAGAGTAGGTGACTCATCGAGTACATCACCGTTCATAAATATAGGAAGATCTAAATTATTGCGATAACGATTGGCTGAAAAAAACTGAGTTTTATCTGAATTAAAGTTCACCAGCCACTGTGAGTCCCATGCTGTAGCAGAAGTGAGATCCTTTTCAAGCTCAAATGTCCCCTCCAAGCAATCAGAGGGTGTTGGTTTCTTATCACGACAAGAATAAATGGTAGTATCATCAGCAAACAATGCCACCTTAGATGTGAGAATATCTGGAAGATCGTTAATGTAAATTAAAAAGAGTATAGGGCCAAAGATAGAACCTTGAGGAACCCCTGAAGTTACAGAATAAGAAGAAGAGTGCTGTCCATCGAGGACAACTTTTATACTACAATTGGAAAGGAAGGATTCAATAATCTTAAAGATGTTGCCGGATGCACCATAAGAAGAAAGCTTATGGAGAAGACCAGCATGCCAAACTTTATCAAAAGCTTTTAAAATGTCAAGAGGGATGGCCTTAACCTCTCCACTATTATCTAATGCACGATAAAACCTATCAGTTATTACTGTTAGCAAATCAGCTGTAGAACGAGAAGATCGAAATCCATATTGATGGTCAGAAAGTAAGTTATTAAATTCAAGATGAGAAATTAAGTGTTTGTTAATTAAAGACTCAAAAACCTTGCTTATGATAGGAAGAAGACTAATGGGACGGTAGTTAGACGAATCAGATCGCTCTCCAGAATTTTTGAAAATAGTGATAACAGATGCCGCTTTCCAGCAAGCTGGAAAACAAGACTCTGATAAGCACTTTTGAATAGTTTTGAGAGTATAGATGACAGCTCCGGAGAACACTTCTGCAAGACAATAACAGGTATGTTGTCCGGGCAACAAGCTGTAGAAGAGTCTACGCAGGAAATCACTTTAGATACAGATGCTGGAGTGATATGAATGTCAAGCAATGGATCAACCGGTTTGTTGGCAATATCAGGTAGAACGCAACTAGTGGAATCAAGAGATGATATTGATGAAAAGTTTTTAGCAAACAATTCAGCTTTGTCATAAGTTGAGGTGACAAAGTCTGAACCATACAACAAAGGTGGAATTTAAGATTTGCCCGTATTATTGATATTATTAAAGATTCTCCAGAAGTCACAAGAGCCTAATTTTTGAGATGAGATATGAGATTTCATGACCTGAGAATAGCGGGTTTTGGTGTTAGACAAAACCTTTTTACAATTGTTTCTAGGAGTTTCTAAACAATTGTCTGTTTTCTGTAGAATTGTTTTGCTGATAAATATGGAAGTAACGGTTTCGATTGGCAATCGCAGTGTGAGGAAAACCATGGAGGCGAGTGAGGCTTGACCTGGAATCGTCGATAGGGAACAAAAGATTCAATGCCAGCCTGAATCCACGAAGTCATGTAAGAAGCACATTTGTCGACAGGAAGACAAAAGATTTCTACCCAAGGGCCATCACAAAGAAAATCACGGAAAGAATCCCAGTCAGCTTTACTGTAGTTGTAAGAGGTTCGATAATAGGGGGATTCAGGTGATGAAGAAGAATGAGATATTAGTTTTAAAAAAATCAAACTGTGATCAGAAGCACCTAAGGGGAATGTGTAAAAACTGAGCACTGACTAGGATCAGAAACAAGACATAAGTCGAGTAGAGAAGGTAAATGATTTGAGTCGTCAGGAAAGCGAGTTGGAAAGTTGACTATCTGAGTTAGGGACTGAGAAAGGCAAAAGTTGAGGGCTTTAATGCCTACCGAATCACTGACACTAGAGCCAAGCCATTCAGAGTGGTGAGCATTAAAGTCACCGACAACAACTATATTAGCTGATGGATAAAGAGAGAGGGCTTGGTCAATATGATCAGAAATAACGTCAAAAAGAGAGCAGTCTTGAGATGAAGGAGAGCGATATAGAACAAAGACAAAGGCAATAAAGTGAAGTGGTGCTAAACGAAAGCACATGAAAGAATAGTCTGTGGATTCAAATCTAGTTTCACGACAAATGGCTGAATTCTTACGAATGTAAATGCCCAGGCCAAGCGTGTGACTATTGGAGTCTTTACGAACTAAAGGAAGATAGCCATCAACACTAAGATCACAAGATGAGACAGCTGAACTCAAATTAGTCTCACAAAGATCAAGAAGGTCTGGTGAACTTTGCAAGAGATAAGACTCAACAGAAGGAAAGCTACTTCGAAGACCACAAATATTAGTGAATGATAGGTTTAGAGAACTTGGTGATGATGATGGATTTTTGTGTTTTATAGTTTTTGGTACTTTATTCATTTTTAAATTAGATTGAAGAACTTAACTCAAAGCATAGATAGTACTCAGAACACTGTTTAATAGCCTAAGTAATTGCCTCATTACTACTAATAAACCCTAAGCCGTAACAAAGGGCTGCCAATGTGGCCTCTGCAAAGTACAAACAGGGACACCATCCATGCGCAACATGGCACTGTTAATACTTTGATATTTTTCAGCTGTTGATGGAATCAGCCTCTCTGAGAGCGACAACAGAGTTTGGGAAACCTGACTACCAGCCGGCCTCAGAACCATAAAACTGAGTTTTAGAGCTGTACCCTCATTAGGAGATAATAGAATGAGTTGCCTAGCCATAAAAACAGAGACACAAGCAAAACCCATGCATTGAGTCAAGAAGATCCAGCATTCAACATCCTAAACTGGAAACAATGTATTGAAAATACATCTGCACCGGCCTAATAGATGAAGAAGGGGTGCGAGGCTGGTCAACAGATAGAATCTGTTTACCCCTTAATTAAAGATCTTCTAATATTATTTCATCTGGAGTCATACACTTTATTCACTAACCTACTAAACTGACTTTTCCATAAACTCTCTTTATGTGGCTTAACTGTTATTAAAATAATTAAATCTTTTTTTTTTAACTAAAGTTTCTGATTAAGTTGTCTATTGGACAACACTCTCCTTTATTTCCAGTGACTTTTGAGGTACCACAAGGTTCCATCATTGATTCTCTATTATTTCTCATTAATCTCTAAAAAAGTAGAATGTTTATTTTTTATGTTTATACTAATTTAGGTCATTTCAATAAATCCTTAAAAAAAAAACCATTTATACATTGCAAGTTAGCATTTGGGTGCCTCTCATTATTGTGCTTGCCATTTTCTTCTTTCTGATTCCATTTTCTACTTCTATAAACCTCCTATTCGTCCATGTATAGAATAACACTGTAATATTTTGACTAATCTCTCTTTTAAACAAGGTCCAAAATTACATAATGTAAATTTTGTTGGACCTGCTTGTTGAGCTTGAGCCTCTCATTTTGCATAATAAAATTTTGATGAAAGAAAATGAAACCTCTGATACATCTAGATATTGATTAGACGCTATAATGGGCAGAATAATATTAGTAGAAAAACCTTATAGTTGGTCAACAATAATAATTCAATTTGGTCAACAAAATAATTTGAAATAAGTACTCATAAATAGAACTAAATACTTACCTTATTGTCTAAGGAATAGATTGGTTGGTTTTTGTTTAAAAAATTTCTTTCAGCTTCACTTATGTATGGATGTTCATTTGGATTATTAAAAACCAAGAAAAGCCACAAGAAAAACCAAACAATACCAAGAGTACCTGTTAGTTTGTACATTAAAGAACAAAATTTCATATAAAATACTAAATCTATATATATATATATATATATATATATATATATAAAATATTAAATTATATAAATATATAAATATATGTATATTATAAATATGCATTACTATTCTGAACATAAAAATAATGTGATTTGATATATCTTTGATTTTTCTCGGCCTAAAACTAAATTGAATCCAATATCATTTTTTTTTCAGTCTCATGTTGCTTTCTGACATGAGACTGCAAAAAAAAAAAAAATATTGGATTCAGTTTAATTTTAGTTTTCTCACATCTAAGGTGGCATTGTTTGCTGATGATATTACAATTTATTCTTGTCTTGACAAAAAGCTAACACTCTCTGAATACTTGGAGGGGGCAATTGAGCTTGAAGAGGATCTCATTTCTACTACAGCATGGGGAATTAACTCAGATAAAGCTCAATTTTTTTCAGCTAATCATTATCGCAATGATCTAGATCTTCCTATATTTATGAACAGTAATATACTCAATGAGTCATCTACCCTTCATCTTCTAGGATTAATCGATTGCAAAATTAGCATCTGCTAAGGCTGTATCTCTTTATCGTGCTTGCTACTTTCTTACTCCAGATTCTATTCTTTATCTATATAAATCTAAAATCTGTCCTTGCATGGAATACTGTTGCCAGATCTGGGGCAGATCTCCCAATGATGCCTTTCTCTTTGAGAAAAGTGCAAAAAAGCATTGTAAACATAGTTGGACCTGCTCATGCAGTCAACCTCCAACCATTATCACATCATCATAATGTTGCTTCTCTTTTTCTTTTCTATAAATACTATAATGGGCACTGCTCTAAAGAGCTAGCATCTCTTGTGCCATCTACTAAAATTCATTCTTGTGTTACTCGTCATTCTATCAAGTCTCATCCTTTTGCTGTGACTGTTCCTAAGTGCTCTAAAAATTCTTATTTGTCCAATTTTTTTCCTCAAACCCCAGTTTTTTGGAATTCTCTTCCTTTATCTTGTTTTCCTGATTCATATAATTTACAATAATTTAAGTCATCTGTCAATCATTATCTTGCTCTATAAACTTGATCTTTTCTCTTCCAGTAACTTCCAACTCTAATAGTGGTTGCTTGCAGCCTTGTAGGAAGTAAAGATGTTAAAAAATAATAATATGAGTAACAGATATTTTCAAATCTTATAATGCTGATGCTAAGTCTGCTGCTGGCTTGTTCTTGCACTCGCTAGATTTAACTTTAGGCAGTTGGCTTAATTGTAGGTTATATATTTTCAACTCCTCCTTTTACATGCATTGCTGTAAAAAAATGCCAGAACAATTTTTTATTGAAATTCTTTTCAAAAACAACCATTGTTTTTACATTGAGAAGTCATAATGGCTTTTGTTTTTAAATTGATTAAATTGTCGCTGAACACTTTTTTGACTCAAATAGGAATAAATAAAAAAATTTTAAATTGTTCAGTATAACTTTTGACTTAGCATGATCAGTTGAATCAGAAACTATAGAAAATCTTTTCAACTCAACATCCTAGACAGCAAGGTTCACAATTGAAATTTGGGTTTGTCCAAAATGAGCCAGTTGATTGAAACACTTTTTAAGCTCATTCAACATGGGTTACCAAAGTTTACCCATATTTATTGAAAATCTTTAATTAATTTCATTAATTTCAATAATCATGACAACTGTTTGCTTTCAGACTGGATGGAGAGAAAACAATTTGTTGAGTGGTTTGAAAAACTGTTTATAGCAGGAATGCTTAACCTTAAAGGTAATAAAATCCTGATATTTAATGGGTACAGCTCACACACTTTAACTGCAATAGTTGACCTTGTTCAGCAAAATAATGTGAAGTTGATATTGGCATCTTGAAATCTGTAAAATGTATTATATTAGAATAAAAAAAAGACAGCGATGTTGATAAAAAGGCTTTTATTGCATTTGAAGCAAGTGGCATTTATCCACTCAACACACAATGATAACCATTGACAAAATTACAACTTAAGTGACATAAACACGTGCAATTGAAACTGATATTGGCAACAGCCCTCAAAATGCATTGATGCCTGAAACCTCAATTTCAGTTCCAGCTTTACAGCCAGTCATATCACTTGCATTGCCACCACATAAAAGCATTGAAATAGCTATTCTGCCTTACCCTTAGACAGATAATACCAAACATGAAGTCAGCTTAGTAAGCATTTACACAAAGGCAAAGAAAGTTAAAATAAAAGTTAAGCTCGAAACTTAATCTCGAAGTGAAGCGAGATGCTAACCATTCACCTTTTTCTGAAGTATAAACCATCTTTTTATAAATCTTCTAATACAATAATAATTTGGTGGAATGGTATTTTCTACTTACTGAAAATCATCTGGTTACTTTATTTTTTCACTTCAAACATTGTGTGTGTGTGTATATATATATATATATGTATATATATATGTATATATATATATATATATATATATATATATATATATATATATATATATATATATATATATATATATATATATATATATATATATATATATATAAATATACATACATACTATATATATATATATATATATATATATATATATATATATATATATATATATATATATATGTATATATATATGTATATATATATATATATATATACATATATATATATATATATATATATATATATATATATATATATATATATATATATATATATATATATATATATATACATATATATATATATACATATATATATTTATATATATAAATCATACATAATTAAAATAAGAAAAATTGAAAATAATGTAAAATGAACTTAAGCTTACCAAAAACATAAAAAACAGATGGCCAACCACCCATAAAAGTTGAACCGGCTAGCAAGCTACTTATTGGAAGTGATAAAATTGTTCCAGTATTAGTACCTAAAAATAATTTTTTTAGAATTTTTTAGAATTGATACAATCTATAAAAAAATTGAACTTTAAACCATTTTAAAAGCAAATATTTTGTTAAATAACAATTAGTTCATGTCAATACATAATAAATAATTTACAATTCTCTTTGGGCTTTTTATTCTTTTTGATATCCAACAGACACAAAGATTTCACTGCATAACTAATAACACAACATATTTCACATCATATTATCAAGTTTCTTGCTCAGCAAGACAATTTTGGAAAATGTAGCCTAGTACAGGCGCTATTTCATAAATTTCCTTATGTTTGTTGTCAGGATCATTAAGTTTTGAGTTGTCAGCAGCATGTAAAAATTCTTCTAATTTTTGATATCTTGACAAAGACATGAGATCAGCTATTTTAAAATACCCTTATCTGTTGACTTATACATGTAATAAACTGGCAATTTGAAAATTTAAATGTACATTTTTATTGCGATAAACTGCTTTGATTCAGTTTATGTTACATTAACAGATTTAGAAGACTTTTGAACACTGTAAAAGTATGTTTGTTTAACAACTAAGGTAAACATAATATCAAAAACATTTGAAAATATATCAACAAACTGAAGGTTCAACATTGTTGAACAACATTGTTGGAAGACTATATTCACAACCAGAAAAAGTGATATCTTTTTAAAGGTGATATTTTATTACAGGGCAGAGGACACATGTCTTGAAGTAGGGGGAGGGAGAACACAATTGTCAAAACTAAATTACTGTTTCTGTTTTTGTTTTTTTTATCAAAACTATGCATGGGTAAAACTGTAAAACTTTCTGTGAATACTTTCATCAAATCAAAATAAAAAAAAAATTAAAATTAAAAATTAAAAAAACTGTTTTAAAGATAAAAACATTTTATTATTCTGTACCTAATAATTGACCTTAGATTTAAATTTGTCAAAGTAACTGATAAAAAAACACTACATGCAAGATCAATGCTTAAATTTTTGTTTGTCATAGTTAAAATATAAACATTCAAACTTCATTTTGAATAAAATGCATGCATAAATTTTATTCAGTAGCCTTCGTTTTATTTCCTTAAGGTATAACTGCAATAGAGTGTATTACTAATTCAAATATTTTGTTAAATTAATCACTTAAATTCTTGCAGATATTCTAAAATGTTCAAAGTTTTAAAAAACACTTTTGCAACTAAAAGTTTTTAAGTTTTTTTTTAAATCACTTCTACTTCTTTTTTCTAAGTTAACATTAATATTATCAGTGAGACCTCATTGCACTCTGCTTGCACTTGTTTCCTTCCATTTCTTTTATTGTTTAAAACTGTCATAGCATCTTTGAAAGGAGTCAGCCACAATTAGTAGCTGATTCCTTTCAAAGATTCCCTAAATTCTATACAATATTATAATAATTGTTAATTAAATCTATAAAAGCTAAATTACCATTTCTGTTGTTTTTTTTTTTTTTTTATCATAACTATGCATGGGTAAAAACGAAAAACCTTAATGGAATGTAAAAATTTAAACAAAAAAATTTAATTATTAGTTTTTAAATCATTAGTTTTTAAACATAGTCACTTAAATTGTTGTACTAATTGTTGTAACTACTTTTATTGACTAATATTTTTTTTATATTTAGTAATATTTTAAGATTAAATATAGTTTGCATTGATGTTTTTTTATAAAAACTTTGAACTTTAAGATTGAAAAATGATTGTCAATAACGATGAAAACTTATTTATATGTTTGTACTTAAACTTTTGCCTTCAAAATTATTTAAAAAAATTAATTTTACAATTAAAACAAATGATTTTGTGTTTGCGATTGTTTCAAACAAACTTAAATTACACAAGTTACACCACAATTACTCGTAATCATAAAAAATGATAATAAAGCTATTTATATGTATTGAAAATGAATAAGAGTTTATTGCATGGAGTTCCTAATCAAATACTAACAACACTTCAATCAAACACGGACCCTCACAACACTTCAATCAAACACTGACCCTAACAACACTTCAATCAAACACTGACCCTAACAACACTTCAATCAAACACTGACCCTCATAACACTTTAATTGAAACTTGACCCTAATGATACTTCAATCAAACACTTTCCCTAATAACAATTTAATTAAACACTGACACTAATCACACTTCAATCAAACACTGACCCTAACAACACTCCAATCAAAAAAATTGTGTATTAATATAACCAAAACTACTTTTTAAAACAACAATATTTGCAGACCATGTTAAACCCTTAAAACTTCTCTAATTAATATGTAAAAAATTGTATAGAATAAATACATTGTTAATATGTAGAATATGAATACAAAGTAAAGCCTGTAATTGCAAAGAAAAAAAAAGTTGTATGAAATTTTTTTTTCTAGAGGTTAAATAAGAAAAATAAAGTTTTTTTTTTTACATTTTTTTAATTTGAAACAAAAACAAGGTCTTACTTTCTCAATTTAACATAGATAAATAAGACATATAAAAAATGTTAACTACTTTTCTTAGTTTCTTTTTTTTTTTTGATCTGACGCCAAAACTTACTCTATTATTTATTTTTTTTGCATTTTTATTTTAAAAGATTTTTTTTTGATTTACAATTATATGGCAGATGATTGCCAATAGGCAAAACTTCTAAAGTACCATTAAAAATTTGTAATTTTTATATACACTAAACAATTTTGTAGATAATTTTTAAATTAAAATTTTACTTCCTGCTGTCAATTAAAAACATTTATATAATTTATTCTACATTTAAACCCCTAAGGCCTAAAATTCTTATAACATTTTAAATTAACTTCATTTTATTCTTATTCACCAAGAATTGCGAGAACTTTCAAAAAAACAGTTCAAAATTTATAAAAAAAAAGTTAAGGAAAAACAAAAATTAAAATTGTTGTTTTCTCTAAGTAATATTTATGCTAGACACATCTAAGAGTCTATGATTCTGATAATAAACATACCACTAAATGTGTAACCAACAAACTTAGACCTATCAGCTGGTGGAGACCATTGAGAAATTAATGAATGTAATGCTGGAAGCGTTACTCCCTAAAGAAATACAAAATATTTATAATGTTTAATATAAATTAACATCTCTTATTAAACATTTAAATGGTTTATTCAACAACTTTAATTTTGTTTTTACAAATATTTGTCAACTACATTTAGCAGTTATTACTACTTTTATTTAAAAATTTTTACACATGTAAACTCACAAGTCATAAATAAAAAAATAAAAATATATATATGTATTTTTTGACCTTGTTTTTATGTTTAATGATGTGTCAAATTTTTTTTGTAGACCTGATGGCAAACCTCTAACAGTTTAAGGTCGGCCATTTATTGCTGACCTTATTTTTCCGAATTATTAGGGCTTATATATATATATAAATATATATATAAATATATATATATATATATTTATATATATATATAAATATATATATATAAATATATATATATAAATATTTATATATATAAATATATATATATATATATAAATATAAATATATATATATAAATATTTATATATATATATATATATATATATATATATATATATATATATATATATATATATATATATATATATATATATATTTATATTTATATATATATATAAATTAGTAAAAAACACTTATCTAACTTTTATCTTCTACTTGAAGTTTTCTCTTCATCTTCAGGAAGAGTTCTCTTCCTGAAGATCCATTGCCGGATCATCAGGAAGAGAACTCTTCCTGATGATCCGGCAATGGTGAAACTTCAAGCAGAAGATAAAAGTTAGATAAGTGTTTTTTACTAATTTATTATTGCTCTGTTCTTTAAGAACATTGAGCACTCTATTTGTAAAATACACTAACATAATTTACGAAAAACAACAGCATTTAAAAATTGCCTAGTCTAAGGTCTAAATGTGTGATGAAACATTTTTACGTAAAGAGACGTAATGTTATGAAACTGTTACGTAAGAAGACATAACATATGTACTTTTACGTAACGCGGCATAACATATCTGCGTATTGTTACATATCAAATTTCTGTTATTTTTGTGTAACAAAAAGTAACATTTTTAACCTTACGAGACAACACATTGTAACATGTGGTTCCTTAATGTTTTATAATATTTTGTTTTTTATATATATAAATATCTTCATATGTAAGTATATGAAAATATATATAAGTATATGCAAATATATATAAGCATGTGTAAATTTAAATATGTATTTGAAGTAGAGCGTAAATAGTAAAAAAATATAACAATAGTAAATAAAAATACTAATCAAGTATTACAAATAACAAGTTATAAACACAATAGTAGATTTAGCTAATTTAAACATTATTGATATAATTAAATACACTAATGATAACACAAAATATAGATTGACATTTGTTATATATTTTGCAAGACAACACTTCTGCAAGACAATAACAGGTATGTTGTCCGGGCAACAAGCTGTAGAAGAGTCTACGCAGGAAATCACTTTAGATACAGATGCTGGAGTGATATGAATGTCAAGCAATGGATCAACCTATTTGTTGGCAATATCAGGTAGAACGCAACTAGTGGAATCAAGAGATGATATTCATGAAAAGTTTTTAGCAAACAATTCAGCTTTGTCATAAGTTGAGGTGACAAAGTCTGAACCATACAACAGAGGTGGAATTATAGATTTGCCCTTATTATTGATATTATTAAAGATTCTCCAGAAGTCACGAGAGCTTAATTTTTGAGAGGAGATACGAGATTTCATGACCTGAGAATAGCAAGTTTTGGCGTTAGACAAAACCTTTTTACAATTGTTTCTAGGAGTAATAAACAATTGCCTGTTTTCTGGAGAATTGTTTTGCTGATAAATATGGAAGTAACTGTTTCGGTTAGCAATCGCAGTGTGAGGATAACCATGGAGGAGAGTGACCTGGAATCATCGAGAGGGAATAAAAGATTCCATTCCAGCCTGAATCCACGAAGTTATGTAAGAAGCACATTTGTCGACAGGAAGACGAAAGAATTCTACCTAAGGGCCATCACAAAGAAAATCACGGAAAGAATCCCAGTCAGCTTTACTGTAGTTGTAAGAGGTTCGATAATAGGGGGATTCAGATGATGAAGAAGAATGAGATATTAGTTTTAAAGAAATCAAACTGTGATCAGAAGCACCTAAGGGGGAATGTGGAGAAACTGAGCACTGACTAGGATCAGAAACAAGACATAAGTCGAGTAGAGAAGGTAGATGATTCCGGTTGTCAGGAAAGCGAGTTGGAAAGTTGACTATTTGAGTTAGGGATTGAGAAAGGAAAAAGTTGTGGGCTTTAATGCTTGCAGAGTCACTGACACTAGAGCCAAGCCATTCAGAGTGGTGAGCATTAAAGTCACCGACAACAACTATATTAGCTGATGGATAAAGAGAGAGGGCTTGGTCAATATGATCAGAAATAATGTCAAAAAGAGAGCAGTCTTGAGATGAAGGAGAGCGATATAGAACAAAGACAAAGGCAATAGAGTGAAGTGGTGCTAAACGAAAGCACATGAAAGAATAGTCTGTGGATTCAAACCTAGTTTCACAACAAATGGGTGAATTCTTACGAATGTAAATGCCCAGGCCAAGCATGTGACTATTAGAGTCTTTACGAATTAGAGGAAGATAACCATCAACACTGAGATCACAAGATGAGACAGCCGAACTCAAATTAGTCTCATAAAGATCAAGAAGGTCTGGTGAACTTTGCAAGAGATAAGACTCAACAGAAGAAAAGTTACTTCGAAGACCACAAATATTAGTGAATGATAGGTTTAGAAAACTTGGTGATGATGATGGTTTTTTGTGTTTTATAGTTTTTGGTACTTTATTCATTTTTAAATTAGATTGAAGAACTTAACTCAAAGCATAGATAGTACTCAGAACACTATTTAATAGCCCAAGCAATTGCCTCATTACTACTAATAAACCCTAACAAAGGACTCCAAATGTGGCCTCCGCAATGCACACCAAAAGTACAAACAGGGACACCATGCGCAACATGGCACTGTTAATACTTTGATATTTTTCAGCTGTTGATGGAATCAGCCTCTCTGATAGCTACCACAGAGTTTGGGAAACCTGACTACCAGCCGGCCTCAGAACCATAAAACTGAGTTTTAGAGCTGTAACCTCATTAGGAGATAATAGAATGAGTTGCCTAGTCATAAAAACAGAGACACAAGCAAAACCCATGCATTGAGTCAAGAAGATCCAGCATTTAACATCCTAAACTGAAAACAATGTATTAAAAATACATCTGCGCCAGCCTAATAGATGAAGAAGGGGTGCGAGGTTGGTCAACAGATAGAATCTGTTTACCCCTTAAGTCTTTGCCTAGGAGGCCTTCTACAAGACAGTAGCCGGGTGCATTTAACATCTGCCCAAGATGAGCATTTTTATCGAGACACCATCTCTAGCCTTTACTCAACCAAGAGCCCCAAGGCTCCGATTAAAAACACCCCCAAGGGGGTGTTTTTAATCGGAGTTGGCATCTCCTAGCCTTTGCCTAAAAAGGCGTATCCTACAAGGCAGCAGGACATGAAGCAGATTGTACTGGGTTACATGTTACCAGTAGCAGGATAACCTGATCTGACTTAGGCTAACATTCGTATGTTCTATCATTCTAACATTCTATGTTATCTAACATTCGTATGTTCATGTTATCTATGTTATCTAACATTCGTATGTTCATACTTATGTAATTTAATAACTTTATGACAAAAAATTGTGCAGATTAAAACATAGTAACATAAAGAGCCTAAAAAATAAGCATCACCTGGCTAAATGCCTATTTTTTTAAGTAGGCATCATCTCCCACACCACTTTCAAAAAAAAATCTGATCAGCGATCTTAAAACAATGTTTATCAAATCTTAAAAAACATTATGTATAATGTATTTAATAATTTTGAGATTTTTCAAATTTAGAAGTGTTCTCTTGAGCCCTTAATACAACGGTAGAGGGGCGCTTTTCAATTTTTGGAAAATTTTCCCACCCACTCTAGGCTTATTAAGACCATCCCCTCCTCCTTCCCCCGCCCCATGTTTAACAATTTTTACTTGTTATCAACAGTAAAATTAAATTTCAAGACTAAAAAAAAAAATTCTGAATAAATTGTCCTTAAAAATTAGAAAATCATTATTTCAGTCACCAAAAAATCAAAGTTTCAATGTAAACAGGGTAATTGCCGTATAAAGTTCACATACCCGGGCCAGCGAAGACAAGTTAAGCTCATTTAAGAGCATCATCACCTGCTTCGCTGACAAGAGTAAGTGAGTTTAGGAAGAACAAAGAAAGTTAGCGCAAAAGTCAGAAAAAGTCGATTTAGAAAGATAGAAAAAGTAAGCAGACAGGTATTGCACGAGATGTTAGAATGTACAATTTATACTATAAATTAGGTTACCTAGTTAATGTACAAGTATAAACTTAGTTAACATAGCTGATGACGCTTGTTAATACTTATTAGTAGTTTCAGTGTAAACAGGCCTTAAAAATTGTCAACATCATGACTAAAATTCCCACCTACTCTCCTTTTATTTTCACCCCCTTGTATTAAGGACTCGAGAGTAGGGTTTCCAATCGGTTAACCGATAACTGAATACAGCGGTTTTTGGTCAAAACCAATATAAATAAAACCATTGGTTTTCAAAAACAGTTTTTTTTGTCTTTTGAATGTTTATATATTATAGAAAAGTATAAAAAATTAAATTTGTAAGTAATTAAACTTATATTTTATTATTTAGATTGTATTTTACTGGAAAGCGTAACATGTCTTTTGATTTTCAAAATTATTGAAGTATTTAAAAAAAATGTTTGAATATTGAATAAAAAATGCAAATATATTTGAATATAAAGTATTCGAATTCTCAAATAGAATGGCCAAATGGAAAATCAAGCAGCTTGAATCCACTACCGGAAAAAAAAATTAAAACCATGGACAGTTATTTACAAAAAACAAACCTTAAAGAAATTGTAGCTGATCTAGCTACAGACGATGTTTCAATTAATGCAATAACAAACAACAAATTTATTCGCTCATTGATTCAACAAAGAGGAAATCATCTTCCTAAAAGTTCAACAACTGTGATGAATTTAATGCATCAAGATTTTTCTGATAAAAATAAAGTGATGAAACAAGAAATTATGTAAAAAATTAAAATGGGGCATAAATTCAGCTTAACGCATGATGATTACACATCTTTGAAGCACAGAAGGTACATTGGTGTCAACCTGCATGAAAGCGAATATAAGAAAAACGATAAAGCTGGTCTCATTAGGATTTATGGCTCCTGTCCAGCTGAAAATTTAATGTAAAATATTAAGGATCATGAAGTTTTACTTCATTTTCTACAAAGTTAGTCTGGTTAAATGTTTAATTGATAGAGCTTATAAAATAAACAGCACTAGTCTCGGTCTTAGCCATGATATTAATGATCTTTTCAAAGTTCTCAAACGCAACTTGTACCAGTCTTGGTTGATTAAGAAAATCCATAGCTCTAATATCAACAACACCAATATCGACATTTTATCGCATTTAGAAAACCTACAAAATTATCAATATTTTAAACTTATATTGGAAAAATATTTGATTTAACCAAATAAAGACTAAATGCAATCAATAAAAGATATTGTAAATCGGTCACCCTAAGATTGGTTTTTACTTCATTTAAAATTTCAAAATTTTTTTCCGCAAAAGATTCCTTTCCTACAGACTTTAGTTCATTCGTTGTCTATAAATTTGAATGTGCAGGCTGTAAATCCTGTTAAATTGGCGAAACTACTCGCAATTTAAAGACACATATAGTGGAGCACCAAAAATAGGGATAAAAACTCACACATTTATAAACATATTCATTCAAATGAAAGCTGTTTTAATAGTTTTAATCATGCTAATTTTTTAATTTTGGATTCGGCCTCCAACCTATAAAAAAACTATCTATATTAAAACTCCAATCTATATTAAAGCTCAAAGAAAGCATGTACATAGAGTGGGAAAAACCCACTATTAGTAAACAAATAAACCATTTAAAAATGACAATTTTAATCTAGTTCCTTTTAACATCACCCGTTCTTTTATCTTTTTTAAAAACATTTGTTACAATTTTTAATTGCATTTTTATTATTATTGTTATTATTATTATTGTATATATATATATATATATATATATATATATA
Organism: Hydra vulgaris; assembly: GCF_038396675.1. Lineage (NCBI taxonomy): Eukaryota > Metazoa > Cnidaria > Hydrozoa > Anthoathecata > Hydridae > Hydra > Hydra vulgaris. The sequence continues at coordinate 17,640,380 of NC_088923.1, forward strand.
TATATATATATATATATATATATATATATATATATATATATATATATAAATATATATATATATATATATATATATATATATATATATATATATATATATATATATATATTTATCAGGGCTCAATTTAACGGTCAGACATTGGATATTGTTGGACATCAGACATTGTCCTGACTAAAATCTAAGATTGTCCAAATAATTTTCAAAGTAATCGAACATTTTGACTGACAGGAACTAAATTCTACAAAATAAACCTTGGACAGGAATGGTGTGCGATCAAACACTATTGTTGACCACGGAAATGATTTTTTTTGTTTGCAACTTGACTATGACTGTTTAAATGTTTTGATGAGTTAAACATTTCAGAAATGCACTGAATAAAGAAACGTTTAGCTAAACTTAAACTAGGAAAAAAATTTGAAAAAACTAAAAGAATAAGCAAACAATTCCTTACGAAAAAGAAAATAAATTAGCTTTAAAATTAAACTGAAAAAAGTCAAAGTTAAAATTTAAAATTACTTTTTGTTACATTTTTAATTGCGTTTAAAAAAAACTAATCTTTAACATTTTAACGTTAATTTAAATGTTAAATATCTTTAACATTTTAATGTTTAATTAAAGTTACGCAAAACACTTTAACAGACTAATTTTCTTGATTGTTTAATAAATGAACAAATTTTATTTAAATTATTGAAAAGTGAAATTAAATTATTAAAAAGAAAAAAATGCATTATTTTTAAGTTGTATAAATATTTCTTTCAAAAAGTTGCAAACAAGTTTTTTTTTGAAAAAGTCTTTTTTAAATCGTAATTTTTAATCACTTCATGCTTTAATTAGGAAGTTAAGTTTTAAAAAAAAACATTTAAACAATATTTGTAAAAATAAAAACAAAAAAAAAATAAAGCAATTAAATCATGGGAAGACTTAAATTAACTTATTTATAGTATAAAGTAATTTAAAAAAATAATCTTTTAAAAGATTTTCAGAAAGACATAGTTTTGAACTTTTAAATTTATCATAAAAAATACATACCTACTAAGAAAAAAAGTTAAATATAACATTTAATTAACACATGACCCATTTATTTTAAACAATCATTATAATTAATCGTTTGATTCTATTTTAAATTTTTTTAAATTACTTTGCGTAAAAAAAATACTTTAAAAGTTATTTATAACATAACAATTTTTTTATTGCATTTAAATTGTTAAAACATCAAAACAGCCATTATCCAACTGAAAAGAAAAAATAAGAGTTGTCAATTACAGCGTGAAAATTTAAATTTATCTAAAAAAACATACTAAATTGAAGCTATTTTATTAAAAAACAAAAATCTGCAACGAATTATTCTAAATAATAAGGAAAGAAACTACAACTTCACTAGACTAACGTTAAATAAACTGAATAATATGACAAAGATTTCGATTGCATAACTCCATTTTGTAAAACCATAAAAATTATATTTTAGATACAAAAAATTTATCAAACATACATCAACTATCTTATAGCCTGCTGCCCAAGGAAGTGCTGCTACATTGACAGAGGGTTTGACATGGGGCAGCAATCTTTTCTTTTATTATTCTTTGTCTTTTTTTCTTTTTCTGAAAATGCCATATAAATTAACGTAACAAAAATTGGGTAACAATTTGTTACATAAATACACTAGAAAAATTAGAAAAGATCAAAGTTTTAAAGATATTCATCCTTAATGCAGTTGTTAGCATAATTAAATATTATTAGTTGAATTTTTTTTTAGAGCATTTAAATATTTTTTTTTTAATTTTTCCTTCGTTAAGATTTCTTTTATTTTTATGTAGTTAAGCTTGTTTTATAACTTTTTTTTCCTTTATCAGATTTTTCAGCACAGTTTGAAGCATTGAAAAGCCAAGGTCAAGCTTTAAAAAAAAAATAATTTTATGTGTGGTCAGGTATTAAGTGCGATTGCACTTCTTTCCTGTCCACAAATGATTTATATATAAATATGTATATATTTATACATATATATTGATCCATTGCAAAAAGTTACTTCCACAATTCAGTTATTTTTACCAAAAACTTTTTTTGTCATGTTAATTAATTTTTTATATCCATGCATCTACTTACATACCTTGGTATCAGAAGCAAAATATTGAAAAATGAAGAAAATTAGTTAGGTTAATACAACTCTCCTCCTTATACATGGAACTATCCACTCGGGTGCGGTACCTACTACCCACTTCTATTACCTAAAATAGGCTTATTGTGGAGCAACGTAGATTTATAAAAAAATGCTTTTTTATAAATCTACAAAATTTTACTACAAATTAAAAACATTTTAAAACTCATAAGCATACCTCTCCAATTCCCATGAGAACTCTAGCAGCAATAAGAAGGTAAAAATTTGCTTTAGCTGCAATTGGTGTTAACAAACTAAAAATAGATGCAACTAACATCCCAAATCCAAATACATATTTTCCACCAAATTTATTTGCTAAAAATCCACCAGGAAGTTGTGTAAGTAGATAACCATAAAAGAAAGAAGCTAATATTAAACCTAAAAATGATAGCAAAATGATATCATTCTTTTATTTGTTATTATTTTTTTTACACAATATTATAATTGTGTATATAATAAATTACATAAATAATTATAATATGCATACCATGTAGTTTATAAAACTTACCATTTATACAAATATTATTTATACACTTACACTTAACATTAATTAGTTCATTATTATATAATGGACTTATATTAGTGCACTTAAAAGAGTATGTAAAACCAAAGTGTATAATACATTTTAAAGGGTATGCAAAATACTTATAAGAGTTTTTTATAGTATTTTTAGGTTTTTTTTAGGGTATACTATTCACTTTAAAGGGTAATTAGTGTCTTAATGCATACCATTAAAAGTATAATTTAGCACAAAATTTGTTATAAAACTAATTATAAATGAAATAAAGAAAATAAGAATCAAAAGATTGATATAAAAAAATCACCTTGATCATTTTCATTCCAGTGGAACTCTCCGTTCTAAAAAAATATTTATTATTTATAACTTAAGTAATATAATAACTAATAAATTTGTTGTCATAATTGTAATAAAATTTAAAATTAACAATTTATTGACAAGAACCATGTTTAACTGAACTATATTTTTAAATTTATAAAATGCATATACATACACATCAATAGTATTAAAAGATTAACAAATATATTTTTGTGGAATGTTTAACACAGCGCAATACTATATGAAATCGCACTGATTAATACAGCACATGTATTGATTTGTAATTTTTATATGCCTTAAATTTACCTAAAAGTTTTAAATAAAAAAATTATTTAATTATTTATTTTAAATTTATCCTATGAAGAGTTTTTGCGCTATAGAAAAATAAAAAAAAGGGAATAACATTATATAGAGGCACATAGGGTGTGGGTGCAAAATGGGGGGGAAGACTCTCTCCTACCAATGGAGGAGTAGCTCATTTAGAAAGCAAAAAGGAGAGAGACAAATTATTTTAACTACTTCTACAATTAGTACTTCTGCATAATACTAATTGTAAACATAATTCAATGTTTTTCTTAATTTTTTGTTTGTTGATATATTGTAATGCTTTATTATTATAAAAAGTAAATATATATTTTTGATATTTTGTAATGAAAAATTTTTGTTGATATTTTAAGTTGTATTACTATTAGTAAAAATATGTACAGTTTTATTTAAAAAAAATTTTTTGTTCATATTTGTAAATATTGATATTTTGTAATGTTTTGTTTATTTCTACATAAATTTTGTTGAAACAATATATTTTTGTTTTAAAAGTATTGTAAATTTAATATTAATAAAAGTAAAAAAAAATCAGCATTTTAAAATGTTATTCTTTAAATCTGATTCAACTGATGTTTCTTTAACATATGTTACACATGTATATCAATTTTTTTTTTAAGTTTAACCTAAAAATAATTGTTTTCATAAAACAAGTATTTAAAGTGTTATAAAGACAATTGGTTGTTATAAACTTGTTATAAATTTGTATAACTATTTTTAAAAATACTCTCATATTTTATGTTAGATGTAATTTTGAAAAGTACCTTTATAACAGAAGTTATGATTTATGTTTTAATTAATTGTTTATTAAATACCAACATGAAATAATGTTGTATTTAATATGTATATATATACATATTAAATACAACATATATATATAAATATATATATATATATATATATATATATATATATATATATATATATATATATACATATATATACATATATACATATATATATATATATATATATATATATATATACATATATACATATATATATAAATGTATATATATATATAAATATATATATATATATATATAAATGTATATATATATAAATATATATATATATATAAATATATATATATATATATATATAAATGTATATATATATAAATATATATATATATATATATAAATATATGTATATATATATAAATATATATATATAAATATATATATATATAAATATATATATATATATGAATATATATATATATATATATATATATATATATATATATATATATATATATATATATATATATATATATATATAAATAATACTTCTCCCGGCAGATTAAGCATATCATAACACCCATAACATACATTATTCATCGTACTGTCTAAATTTTTTTTGTAACTGTCGTTTAATTTTTTTAGAAACCATTTAATATTTTTTGCCTCTTTTTTAAACAACTACGAAATTTCGTTGTACCTAAGTCGAGAATGTTCTTTTAACCACAATAGTTGTATTAATGCTTTTGGTGTTCATTGTTAACGACACATAAAAATCTGATTGTTTCAATTTTGAGGTGATAAACAGGATAAACCAGGAATAAACAGGAAACCCCATAACTTATTGCTAATTGTATCATACTTTTTCTATGATTAAGTCAATTTATCTAATTATCAAAAACATGAATGAAATCCCGCCAAATGTTTTAATCCTTTGCAAACTTAAGAGTAAACTTTCATTTATCCTTGCCATTTATCTTTTGTATCTGATGATCACACAAATTCTCTTATTAAAAAAACAAGTTTATCCACATTAGGCATCAAAATCACTTTTACTTTTGTTGCTAAAGTTATTTATTACTTAGAAAACACTCTCCTTAATTTCCAATAACTTTTAGGGTACCAAAAGACTCTATCCTTGGCCTTGTCTTGTACCTTATTTACATTAATGATCTTTATGATAATCTTACCTTTAAAGGCTCTATTTGTTAATGACAACTATACACTCCAGTACTACATGAATTCACAAAAAATCTGAACTGAATTTAAGAGCTGTACCCTCATTAGAAGATAACAGGAAGAGTTATGAAGCCACTATCAAGGAGGCACAAGCAAAAATTAGAGTAGAGTCAAGAAGATCCAGCATTTATCATCCTAGGAAGGAAACAATGTAACACAGGTTTACATTTTTTCCAGCCTAATAAATGAAGAGAGGGTTCAAGGCTGGTCAACAGAGTTATAGGGGAAAAACTCCTTTTAAAATTTAATGCTGGCATCCAAAAAAGCCCTGACTGAATGGTCACTTTAAGGCAGGCAAATGCAATTTAAAAAACTTTTTTGATTTAAATTCTAAAAACGATAACTAAAATAAAAAATAGGAAAAAAAAACAAACAAAACCTTTAAATAAAATAATGTCAAAACACCAAAACGAATGTTTTACTTAAAACCTAACTAAAATAAAAGCGACAAAATAAACATTTTATTTTAACTCTGAATACTTTATAGATTAAAAAGTTTTGACAACTTTTAATAAATGGATTTAATGAACAAAAAAGATTTGTTGTAATTTTGGGCAATTTGTTCGGGCAATTTGTTATGAGATTTTGTTATTGAAAATGCGTAACGCATAACTAAATGTAACACAGCTGTGATATTTACATAGTCAAAAGTTAAATTATGTCATTAGCATATTTTAAAGTACTGCTTTGTAATTAAATTTAACTTTAAAGCGCCTTAAAAACCATTTAAACTAATGTAACTAAAATTAATGATGAAATCTAAATTTTTTATTTAAAAATGACATATCCTTATAATTTATTCCTTAAAACAATCTTATACTAAGGGGTTGAAGTGCAGGGTGATAGAGTGAAGAGGTCCTAAAATACATCTAAAGGAGTGCAGTCTTGAGAAGATGGAATACGATAAAGAACAAAGAGAAAATGTGCAAAATAGCAAAAGCATGCAAAAGAATAAAGAGAGTATCCAAACTTAATTTCACAACAAATTACCATCAACACTGAGATCTGAGGAAGGAACAGCCAAATTTAATTTAGTCTCATAAAGAGCAAGCAAGTCTGGTGAATTTTGCAAGAGGTGAAATTCAACTGATTAAAAATAACTTATGCAGACCATATATACTTGTGAAAAATATTTTAACTGTACCCTCATTAGGAGATAACAGGAAGAGTTATGAAGCCAATATCAAGGAGGCACAAGCAAAAATTAGAGTGGAGTCAAGAAGATCCAGTTAAAACCAAATCAATAGTTTAAATCACTTTATCAGATACAACCTAATTTAAGTACAAAGTAACTATTATTGTATACAATACTTTATTAACTAATTACTCTGCATATCTATCTGAATACCTAAAATCATCAAACAGTTACCAACTTACATATTGTCAACCAATAACTTTGCTTGGTTCAAAATTTTTCTATGCAAATGCAATTTGGATATAAGAACAGCTTAATTATAAACATGCATAACTCAAAATATTCAGAAATATCTTTAAAAAACTAAAACATCAACCTTTTATAAAATCTTTTCTCAAAATTATTGCCAACTGTTTCAAAGCTTCTATATCACTTTATCAGTTTTGTTTTCAAATAATGACACTTTAATCTTGAACTTTAATCTCAAACTTTAATCTCATATTATTTTTACAGCTTAACATTATGAAGTGATTTAGAACATTTAAAGCAGTTGGCAATAAAATTAAGAAAGCATCTAAAAAAAATAATTCCACAATAAATAAATATTTCAATAATAGCCTGTAATTACATTAAAAAAAATCATTTTGATAAAAAAGTAAAATTTAGTCTAAACAATCCATTAATTAGCTAAAGAAAAATTGAGATCAACAATTTGTAAAAAAATAAAAAACGATAAGTCAAATTAATTAAATATTTTTAAAAAACTTTTTAAAAACTAGATTTCAAAAATAAATCTTGAGTTTTTAAAAAGATTTTTTAAAACAATAATAATCTTCAATAATCTTGTTTATAGATTAGAGTTTGATAGACACTTAAATTTAAAAATAATTAAATCGGTTCAATAATTCAGAATGAAATGATTCAGACATTTAATTATAAGCTAACTCTTTAGAATTTGAGAAAGTAGTTTTTTTTATCCCAACCACATTAAATACTTAATTATCTGTTGCATCATTTTTTTTTTTTTTTTTTTAAACATTGGTTACCATGGTTTTTTATCAATTATATCATTTATTATTTATGCACACTTGATAAAACATTAAGTGTTTTAGCTAGTTTTTATAAATATGTTTGTATATATATTTATATATATATTAAAGGTCTGCGTCTTGAAATGATTTTATCGAAACTGTTTCGATTATCTTGATTCAATCGAGTATTTAATCGAATCGAAAGATTCGATTTATGGCGAGTTATGTTCTCAAAATCGAAAAGCAGTTTAGAGACATGCTGAGTCATATTCTCGAAATCAATCGAGTAATTGATTGATTTCAATACGTTTCGAGACAAATCGAGAGATAACGATAATATAACTATTTTTTTAAAAAAACATACAAAACTTGAAAAAAAAAAATTTGTTGTTGATTTTTATTTGCGCATCTCTACTTTTACTTGGGCATTAATTTGCAAATTTGTTTTGATTTTAAAAATAAACAAAAAAGTCAACTAAGGTCACATGTGAAAAGTTTCAATCAAATTTTAAAAGAGGATTTTTCATCTTAAAAGGTAAGAAATTGAATTTTATTACTTTATATTCATATATTTTGTACTGCAAATGGTTATATACGAAAATTTTTGTATTTTTATATTTTAAGAAAGAAATATTATGTGTTAGAGTACATATTATTGAATCATGATAGCTAATGTTGATAAGAGCAAACTATAGTAAAAAATACTAAAAATGTTGTGACATATTTTTCCATTTTTGACATATCCCATGGGAGAGATTTGAACTTTTCTTTGAACTTGCATTTGTGTGTAGTGGGAAAAACAATGATTTATGAATTTCATGTGTTTGTTTTATGAATTGTACTTTAGTTTTCAAAAAAATTTGTTGCTTATTTGTCAAAAAAAGATTAATTTAAGGTGGTACACCACCAAATATTCTAAATTCTTTAAAACTTGAAAAAAATAATCAATTTGATATTAATACAAAATTTATAAAATGAGAATGCTTTTTTATACTTAACTTTGTTTTGTCTCGCTTATTTTGCCTCGCTTATATCAAAAAACCCATCTTTTTGATGGGTCTATTCAAAACACAATATCTTGAAATATTTTAATGCATAACCTATGAAATTTTTTGCACATGTTTTAGACATGTAAACTAAGGTAATGGCCTAGGGATTTTAAGATTATTTCATTACATCAATAACTATTGAATTTCTTCTATAAAACAGTAAAAAAAAATTTTTTTTAGGCCTAAAAATTAATAAATAAAGAGATTGGAGAATTATTTTTAAACTTTGAAATATCATTCCCTACAAAATAATATAATAAACATTTCCTGAAAAATTAAAGTGATTTGCTTTACTACTTCACAAGATATCATGTTTTCAATAACACCATGTTATTGAAATGTTTCAATAACACCATGTTTTAATAACACCATGTTACAATAACACGCAAAAATCAAAAACAGAGAAAAACGCAAAAGAAGATTTAATAACAAAAAAAGTAAACTTTAAAGTATGAAAAACTAACAAAATCCAGCAGAATAAGGTTGGCATGGTTCTAATTAAGCTTACTTATCATTAAACCCTTTTTTTTGATGGCGCAACTTCTGTCGTTGGGATTTTGAAGTAAGTGAAGATTTAATTGTACATTTTTTAATTCTACATTTATCACGGTTAATCAATCCAATATGAGTAAAATGTCCAATACGTATTCCCAAATTTTTCAAAACACCAATAATTCCATGGGTACCTTCATTAAAATTGATAATTGCAGAATTTACTGACATTTCGATAATGTTTTTATTTACAAAAATGTGTTTGGGGCATCCTTTACAGATTATAGCATTTAATGCCTCATTATTGTTTTGTGTTAGACCGTGTTGGCACTTTTTAAGTAGTTCTTCACTGCTTAAGTCTTTGAATACAGGAACAAGAATATTTTTTATTGCTAATGGCAAGCTTAGCTTGGGTTTATATGTTTTATGTCCACTTATATGGTCACGTTGCCATTTACACCAGCTGGCAATAGTTCGTGGGCAAAATTGATGACGTATATTCATGTCTTTAATATCAGAGTTGTGAAAAAGCACTGCCCATACAGCCTTTTTCATTTGATATATATTACCTAAATTTTGTCTAATAGCCATTCCAAAATAATTTTGTAAAAGGTTAAGTGCTTTATCGGTTAACCTCCCTTTCCCTGCTACTGGATTTCCATCACACATTTTTTTTCTACATAGACGTTGACACAGTGCGCGACCACGACTTTCTTTCTTTTTTTGGATGTGCCCAATACATTCTGCTTATTTGATCTCTATATCTTTGTATGGAAATGAAGCTAATACTGCAGAATATGATGAGGTATCACCATCACCTAAATAACTAGTATATTGTAAGTTATATTTTTCGACAGACCGATGGAAAATAGTAATTGCACCTGCACCTTCCATAGCACCAGATGATCTTTGATGATTAGCAAGACATTTATGGTTGGCTTTCCAATCCTCATATTCTAGAGTTCCTTTTTTGTTTTTCCAAAGAATACATCCTTTACAATGTTTTGACAACACAACAGCATCTATACATTTGCCTGTTAAAGTTGATATGGCTGTGACAACACCATTAAATGATGAGTGACCTCTTTTTTGCCACGTTCCATCAACTGAAACCTGACATTGAATTATATCATCATGTGAAGCATTATTATTAATCAAGTTTCTAGTTTCTAATGCTGCTTTGTTAGTAACCTTTGAGCAACAGTTTCATAAGCATTGTATAATTTTTTGTTAATTTTATCATATGCATTGGAGGTAATTGAAGGAATGTTCATTAGCTGGTGGTATAGTTTCATTGGTTCATAACCTTCATCTATTTCTCTAAATGCTAATACAGAAAGAATATTTATTTCATAGCTATCTCTTCCTACAGAATTATTGAAAAGATTTGAAATAGGTCTGGAAGTTTGAAATGAATGACACCAATCACAGGAAGTACAGCAATGTTCTAAGGTCAAACAAAGTCCCATACTTTTATTAGGACAATTTTGTATGAAAATTGAAGAAAAGCAACTTGAACATTTCATAACTTCGAGAATCATTAAATGAAGTAACTCAAAGTTCATTATAAAGTTGAAATCATTATAAACAAGTTCTGGATTTTTCCTTGAAATAATTTTTTTTGCACTTGCTATTGTTGTAAAAGAATTTGGCTCTGGTGGTATAACTGTGCTTTGGCATTGAACTTTTTGTGCTTTGTTGTAACGATTAATGCCTTGGTAATGTCTTTTTTTCCTTCTAGCATATGATCTGGTCATTTTAAGACTAATAAGTTAAGAGAACGTTTTACAACAAGTCACAAGTCTTTTATTCAGAACAAATATTTTATTAATCAGTCAAACTATAAACTTTTCAACAAATTAAGCAGCATTTGGCGATTTTGTTTTTAATTTATTTTGAGAAAGTAATAATGTAAAACCACTATTAAAGCTTATTTAAGCTTATGACTTATTAACTACAGAACAAACTAGAAATTATGCAGTTGTGTTTATGGATGTTTTGCGTTGCTAAGGCTGTTGCTACGGAACTTTTTTTAAAAAAGTTACTTTTTCTCAATATCAAAATAAAAATTTGGCTAATAACTTTATATATTATTTACCTACAATAAATTGCCTATCGAATGAGCTAAATATCAAAAATTTCATTTTTTTTTAAATTTTGAGAAAATATTTGGTGGTGTACCACCTTAATGGGAATTATATGGTAGACTTGAGTATATGAATTGATTGGGGGGTAAATGTGCAGTAAGTTGCAACTTGCAAGGGTCTCAGTTTTTTTAAAAAATTTTGTTGTGTTAAAAATCTTTGAAAAAAGTGTTTTTTTTTAACAATTTAAAAATTGAAAAATTAAAATGTCAAACAGTCGTTTTAGTGATATTATAATAACTCCACAAAGTAGGGGACAATTGCGTGGAGAGGCTGTATTAATTTTGTCAGAATATCGATTGCATTTGTTGACACTTTATCCTAGCGAAACTGTTTTAATAGAACTTATTATCAGTAATCTAACAGATTATTTGTGGAATGATAATGAGTTTCTTCAATTAACATTGTGGATGGACCGTTTAAAAATAATCCCCAATGAATTTCAGGACATGTTTGTAGAAGCCAATGACAGATTGCATCTTATAAGTGAATAAAAATGTTTAGGATAATACAATGAAAAGTAAGTTAAAATTATAAAATAATGTTTTAGGAGTTGTATTTGATATTTATAAAATTGGATTTGCAAAAAGTAATTTACGAATATTTTTGTATTTCCTACGATATTTGTACTTTAATACGAATCTTTTAAAAGATTTCAATTTTTTGGGAAAGGGTTGGTAACTTGGTACTCATTGACTTTTTAAATTTTAATATATGTGAACGTCTAAGCTCTGAGAAAAAAATTAATTTTTTAGTTATTTTAAAGTTTTTTTTTTATTATTTCAGTTTGAAATTGTCAACAAAGCTTCTATCAAGATGGTTCGACCAAAGGAGCCCATTTGGAAGTACTTCAACCGCATTCCAGATGTATTGGCAATACATCTGGAATGCGGCAGCACATGTGTAGACATCATCCAGTCCTATTTCGTGAGCTTGAAAAAACCAAGTTTCAGGACAAAGTAACCAGTGATGCGGCCTATGACAAACTGGGGCAAGTCTGCAAACAAGATGACCAGTATGAAGCTCAAATTTTTTTTGGTTATGTTTTCTTGTTTATTTAAAAATGTTTTTAAATTTTTAGATTGCCTCTGCTGTACAAAAACGTGAAAAGAGAGGTTAACCTGGTCTTGGGTGATGAACTGGTTCATGCACCACAGTTTGGATTGTCTACAAATCTCTGGCAAAGTAGAAACAATGATCCTTATATGGCTGTGACTGTCCACTACATCAACTTGGAGTTTCAGCTGAAGATGTTTGTTATTGGAGCATTTCCATTTTCAGAGCGTTATACTGGAGAAACCATTGCCAACAAGCTTGACTCGTAAGTTAACAATATAAAAAAGATTTTTTTTAATTGGTACAGTAAAGTATACAAACTTTTTAAATATTTTTAGATTTTTTTAGATTTTTAGATATAAGACTAAACTTTAGGATGAGTGAAAAAGTACAGAGACAGCTTGAAGCTAAAAAACAAGCTAATCTCTATTTTGTAGTTTAAAAAACTTAAATACAAATACATGGACTAATATTATTAACCAAGAAACTTTTTAATTCAATTAATTTAAAGGTATACTGAAATAAATCGAGAAATTTTGATATCTTGTGTTGTAAAACAAATTTTGTTTTTTTGTTGTTTGTTTTTATAATTAGTAAAAGTTTAAATTTATTTTTTACAGCTTGGTCAGTACTTTGACTGGAAATTCCGGAGCTGGCAACGTAGCTTGCACTCATGACAATGCATCCAACATGATTGCTGCAATTCCCAAGTGCAAAAGGTGCACTTGGGAATTGCAGCAATCATGTTGGATGAAGATGGTCTGCACTTAGGTGTGCAGACCATCTTTTGAATCTTGCAGTCACAGACTCCATTGACAGTTGCAAGGAAGCTGAGTGCCTTAACCTTAGTGATGCCTTGGAAAGAGCTACAACATTGGTTTCAAAATGCCACAAGTCATACCTGTGTGAAGAAAGGATTGAAAAAGAGGTCAAAGCTATGAAAGAAGATGATGAATTGGAAAACACTGATGACCTTGTCTATGTCAAATTGATAGCTCCAGTCAAGACACAATGGAATTCTCACTTCTTTATGTTGCAAAGCATTTATAGAATGCGTCGAGTTTTGCTGTCCATCAAGTACAGTGGCAATGATTCAACAAAAATGGCACATCTCATCCCAACTGAAGACGAGTTTGACTTGTTTGACAAAATTTTGCATATGCTTGAGAGAATCAATGATGTTTCTGAAAGCCTTTCAGCTGAAAAAAGTGTGACCATTCACAAAGTGAATGCTCACGTTTATAGTCTCAAACACAGAGCTCAGCAAGCAGTACAGTCAGGAACTTTGTCATCAGTAGCTGAATACTTCTTCAGAAAGTTCATCAAAAACTTGATGATCCGATTTCCAGACAGTGGCACCAAAAACATTTTTTATGCTGTTGGCTGTTTGTTGAACCTTCTTTATCAAGGCAACCCATTGAAAAAAATTGGTGGCTATGAAGCAGCCTATGATGCTTTAATTACCAAAAACTTCAGTCATAGAGAATGGTTGGCTTCTTTGGAATCGTCACGTAATAATCCACCTGTTGACAATCCAGAATTGCAAGACATGTATGATCCTTTTTTTGAAATTATAGAAAAACCAGAATCAGAAGTAGAAGTACCTCTTACTGTTCCAGCCAAGTCCAAGATTCAAACTGAGTGGGAGATGTTTTCACCAATGCCAGCTACTAAACAGCCAGTACTTGAATTTTGGCGGGACAATAAAGACAAATTTCCTCTGCTGTCTGAAGCAGCACGCAAATGGCTGTGTATTCATCTGCTCCATGTGAGCGAATTTTTAGTGCAGGTGGTAATATAGTCAGCGCAAAAAGAACAAAGCTCCAGCCAGAGAATGTGAAAAAATTGATTTACATTCAGCAAAACATTGACAGGATCATTTTTCATTCCTACTATTTGACAACCAAAGCAGAACTTGCTGCTATGGCTGAAGAAGCTGCAAAAAGGTTGCCATCTTGGGCCAATTTTGAGCCAGAAATTAGCAGTCAAATATCTTGATCTGTATTGGACCGACTGTCTTCTCGAGAAGTCATCAACATTGGTGATGATGATGATGATGATGATGATGATGATGATGGTGGTGATGTTTCACTAGACAGCTCACACTCTACTCAGTCTACTGCCACAATATTTGCTGGTCCTTCTCGCACACCAACTGCTGGCCCTTCTCATCTACCAACTCCAGGACGTTCATCATCTGACATTTAAATTTTTTGTTGACAATTTTGACAAGTTTTCTTAATTAATAAAATATCATTATGAATTTGATAACAGAGATTAATAAAATAACTTTTGTTTAAAGCACACAATTAGTTTTCTTTTTGGTTTCTTTTATTTCAAAGGTTTTAAGTAAAATTATCAGAATTACTGGGCATTTCTAGACATGTATTGAAATGTATCGAAATAATATAAATTTTAAGAGTTTTCACTTTATTCTTTAGAACTAGCTTGTTTCGGAACTTTTCAACTTTAAGCAAAAACTTTGCCAACAGAGGGTGTTACTATCTTTAGATTATAAACTCAATGTCATTTTAAGAATTTTTTAGTCAGGTTATTGACTTTTTTTTTTTACCATCCATTAATTGATCAGTTTCTTAAACTTATTATATTATAAATTTGTATTATAAATTTGTAAGTATTGAAATGCTGCATTTTTTTTCGGAACATTTCAAATTTGAAAATTTTTGGAACTTTTAAACTATGAACAAAAACTTTGACAACAGATGGAGTAACAATCTGTTGAATTTATGACTCAATAGTGTTTTATAAGTATAGAGAGTAAGAGGCTTGACAGGCTTATTTATTTGAAGATTCTTTTTTTTGACGCTTTGTAATTCTATTTTATAAATTTGTTTGATAAATTTCTTATATTATTATACTTGAAATGTCTTGTTATTTCTCGGAACTTTATAAATTTCTCGGAACTTTTTAACTATGAACAAAAGCTTTGCCAACAGATGGTGTTAATATCTTTAAATATCATTACTCAATAGCATTTTATTAACAAACAATTTCAATTGTCAATTTCTTTCTTTGCATAGTATGATTGGTTGACGACGCTCTAACTCTAATATGTTATAACTTTGTATTAAAAACTTTGAAATCCAGAAATATGTAATTATTTCTCGGAACATTTTGACTTCTTAAGTTAACCAACAGATGGCGTTACTGTCTTTAGAAATAGAAACTAAAAATCAATGGCGTTTTATAATAACTTCAAGTAAAAGTGTAAAATTTATTCTAATTTTTGGTTTTGGAAGTTTTGTACATCAAGACTACTTATTATATAATTTTGTTTAATAAATTACTATTTTTAAATTTATAATACTCAATGGCGTTGTAAAGCTAATTAAAGTAAGGGAATAAAATAATTTTTAGCACTCTGAGTTTTCATTGTTGAAATCATCTTTACTTATATTATTACTTTGTTAAATAAAAGAATAATTCTTGAAATATCTTGTAATTTCTCGGAACTTTTTAAATTTCTCGGAACTTTTAAACAACAATTTTGTAACAGATGGCATTACTATCTTTAGATTTTAAAACTCAATGGCCTATTATAAGCATAAAGAATAGGAGTCTTTTAATTTATGTTTCATGTCAGATGTTTTCTTGTCTGCATTGTTTCATAATACTATTATATTAATTTGTTTCATAAATTTTTGGCATAACTATTAAAAATAATTGTTTTCGAAACTTTTAAAATTTCTCAGAACTTTTGAACAACAATTTTGTAATAGACAACAATTTTGCATTACTATCTTTAGTTTTGTAATTCAATGGTGTTTTATAAACATTTCTGGTTATGTTTACAAAATTTTAAACTTTCTTACCTTTTTTCAAGCTTTATCTTTGTTGAATTATTATATTAATTTGTTTCATAAATTTTTGGCATAACTCTTAAAAATAATTGTTTTCGGAACTTTTTAAATTTCTCGGAACTTTTAACTTTCTTCAAAAACTTTGCCAACAGATGGAGTTACAGTCTTGAAACAATATATTCTTTTAACATTTCTTTTTTAAAATCTGTTAGCATATAATAGATAAACAATATGTCAAAATTCATTGTAAAACTATTAACTTTTTAACATTTTTATGAAAACTTTAGCAACACATTACTGTACAATCTTAGAAATAATATTCAATAGCATTTTATCATTATTTTAAGTAAGGTTATAAAGTATTTCTTTATTTTTGTTCATTGACAAGAGTAGATGATTGTAACTATTATTATTTTTAATTTCTATAATAAATTTGTTATTCTTAAAATGTCTCTTTATTTCTCGGAACATTTTGATTTTTATAAAACCGTTAATCAACAGATGGAGTTGCAATTGTAAAATAAAATATGCTTTAAATATTAGTTTATTAAATATTTTACCTAAAAATTATAATAAAAGAAATATATATATTTAAATTTTTTTACTTTTAAACAAAAATTTTGCCAACACACGAATTAAAATTGTTTAAAAAGTATTTTTCAATAGCATTTTACAAATATTCTATTACATTATGGATTATTACATGTTTAAAATTGCTAATTCTGTTTTTGATAATTCCATTTATCATTTTTTGGAAGGGCTTGTCTAAGGACTGGCCTCTTAATTTAATTTTATATCAAATATTTTACTAAAGTTAAGTTTCTACAAAAAATTACTCAACAGATGGAGTTGCAATCTTTGAACAAACTATTCTTTTAACATTGATTTCTTTATTTAGGTTAACATATTATACCTAATTTAACCTTAATTGTATGTATAAACTATTTTTGTTTATACTTAAAACCAAAACTTTGGCAACAGATTAAGTTGAAATCTTTACAATTTATAACTCAATGGCGTTTTATAAACATATAAAGTTGAATACTATAAGTTTAACTAATAATTTGTTGACGTTCATCTATTTTGATTCTCTTCATTTATTATATACTTTTGTTTAATAAAATTTATTACATAACAATTTGGTTGATTCTGAACGGGCTTGTCCTTGAGGACTTGCCCTATTTTAATTTTATAAATTTATAGCATAAAACTAAAAAATTATGTTTTCAACTATTGCACAACAATATGGCCAACAGATGGAGTTTCTATCTTAAGTCAAAATAATCAATGCTGGTTTACACATGTTTTAAATTAGGGTTTGACAAAATTTCTAAAAAATATTACCAAATCCAACTTAGTTGGATTTGTAGGTCAATACCAATAACCTTTTTCCTTTACAGGATTTTTAGGTTGGTGTTCCTGCAGATCATCTTGGTTCTTTTCCACTTACTGTAAAGTCTGTTTTTGAAAGGACTTGTCTTTGGACTTGCCCAATAAGAATAGTATTTTATTCTCAATATTCCTCGATATTTCTCAATTAGTATCGAATTGATTGCATTTCGAATCGAAATATCGAAATTACTCGATATCGAATCGATTGTCATTTCAATTCTTTTTTTTTCTCTCGATATCGAATCGATTGCCTTTTCGAAAAAAAATAAAATTCTCGATATCGAATCGAAATCATTTCGATTCAAAATCATTTCGAGATGCAGACATTTAATATATATATATATATATATATATATATATATATATATATATATATAAATATATATATATATATATATATATATATATATATATATATATATATATATATATATATATATATATATATATATATATATATATACAAATACATTTATACATATATGTTTTTGCAAAAAGCAGGAAAATATATAGAATAATGAAAAAATATTTTGCAACCCTTTCCCAAACCCTCAATTGATGTACAACAACAACACCCTTGCATGGACTCCCTAAATCAGTCAATGTATTAAATGCCCTCACAGCTCCCTAAATCAGCATAAACCAAATTGCTTATCTAAAGATGCTTTTACTGTTTTACGTATATGTATTTTTTTTTTTTTTTGTTCATCTTCACTTCTAACAAGACAGCTAGCAACCTCTTTTAGAGTTAAAAGTTACTGGAGAAAAGATGATGTTTATAAAGTAAGATAATGATAAATAGACAATTTAAAAGATTGTAAACATTATGAATCTGAAAGAAAAGCAACATTAAAATGATGTGACAATGGTTGACGGTTTACAATATTATTTTGCATCTTGTCTAAAAAAGAAAGGACATTATTTAAAAGAGAAAAAAAGTAATAGTTACTTCTTGAAAACGAAGACTCGATGGCTCATCGAGTAAATTACTAAATTATTGTGATAATGAATAGCTAAAATAAGTCTTACCTGAGTTAAAGTTCACCAGCCACTGAGAGCTCCATGGTGTAGCAGAAGTGAGATTGTTTTCAAGCTGAAATGCCCCCTTCAACCAATTAAGGAGTGATGATATCAAGACAAGAACAAATGGTAGAATCATCAGCAAAAGATACCACCACAAATAATGAGAATTTCTGGTAGACCATTAATGTAATTTAAAAAAGTATAGGGCAAAGGGTAGAACCTTGAGGAACCTGAAGTTACAGGAGATGAAGAAAAGTGCTGTACATCAAGGATAACTTTTATACTACGATTGGTAAGAAAGGATTCAATAATCTTCAAGATTCTACCTGGTACACTGTAATAAGAGAGCTTATAAAAACGACCAGCATGCTAAACTTTATCAAAGGCTTTAGAAATATTAAGAGTAACAGCCCGAACATTTCCACATCTATCTAATGAACAATAATACCTATCAGTTATTATGGTTGACAAAGCAAAAGTAGAATGAGAAGACCGAAATTTATATTGATGATCAGATCATTGCTAGTGATAGTGAAAAGATTAATGGGATGTAAATAGACATTAGTAAATGATTGCTCTCCAGAATTTTTGATAATAGGGATGACAGATGCAGCTTCCAGCAAATAGAAAATAAAACTCTGATAAGCAACTGTTAAACAGCTTTGAAAGTATAGACGACAGCTCTGGAGAACACTTCTGGAAAACTATTACAGGTATGTGTATGAACCATAACCTGTAGAAGTGATTAATCAGGAAATCACTTTAGACACAGTAGCTGGAGTCATATGAATGTCAAACAATGGACCAACCTGAATATTGGCAAAATAAGGTAAGATGTAATTAGTGTAATCAAGAGATGAAATTGATGAAAAGTTCTTAGCAAACAACTCAGCTTTGTCTTAAGGTGAGGTAACAAAATCTACACCATGCAAGAGAGGAGGAATAACAAATTTGTCCTTAATATAGACAATGTTAAAGATATTCCAGAAGTCTTGGAAGCCTGATTTTTGAGATAAAATATGAGATTTCGTTACCTGAGAATAGCGGGCTTTGGTATTAGACAAAACATTTTTACAATGATTTCAAGCAATAGTAAACAGATGACTGTTTCTAGAGAATCGTTTTAATGATAGATATGGAAGTAATGGTTAAGATTGGAAATTGCAGGAGCAAAATGAGAGGAAAACCATGGAGAAAAGTAAGGCTTGACTTGGATTCCTTGAAGGGAATAAAAGATTCCGTGCTGGCCTGAATCCAAGAAGTTACATAATAAGCATATTTGTCAGAAGGAAGATGAAAGATTTCTGACAAGAGCCATCACAGAGAAAATCATGGAAAGAGTCCCAGTCAGCTTTAAGGTAGTTGCAGAGATTACCCTGGTCATATTTAAAAAATCCGGAAAATTTTTTCCTAATAATATCAAGAAAAAATCAGGAAAGTCCATTTAAGAAATATCTGGGAAAATCCAGAAATAAAAATGCATTATGTGTAACTAAGAGTACCTGATGTGTTTAAAAAGAAAGGTTTTGGCAAGGATTTTTTTATATAAAAGAAAAGTATTTTAATACTTATTTAAATAGAGTTTTCAAATTATTATAATTTATATTAAAAAAGTATTAACTGTTTTACATATTTGATGAAAAAAAAAAATATTTTCAACTTGTATTTCCAGAAAATTCTTGGATATCCAGAAAAAATTGTTTTTATAGAAATATTAGAAATTACAGAAATATCCAGAAAAGATAACTCCTGTAATTGTAAGAGGTACAATAATTGGGGGAATCTGATAATAAAGAATAATAAAATAATAGTTTTAGAGAGATCAAACCATGATCAGAAGCACCTTAGAGTGAATGTTGAGAAACTGAGCACTGACTAGGATCAGAAACAAGACATAAGTCCACCAGAGAAGGTAAATGATTCAGATTGTCATGAAAGCAAGTTGGAAAGTTGACTATTTGAGTTAGAGATTAAGAAAAGCAAAAGTTATGGGCCTTTATGCCTGCAGAGTCAGTCACACTAGAGCCAAGCCATATATATATATACATATATATATATATATATATATATATATATATATATATATATATATATATATATATATATATATAATATATATATATATATATATAAATATATATATATATATTATATATATATATATATATATATATATAAATCTAAACATATATATATATATATATATATATATATTATATATATATATATATATATATATATATATATATAAATCTAAATCTAAACATATATATATATATATATATATATATATACATATATATATATATATATAAATCTAAACATATATATATATATATATATATATATATATATATATATATATATATATATATATATATATATAGAACCCTTAGATGTTGTCCGAAAGTTTTTTCCATATTTTGTTGACAAAAAGTAAAAATTAAAATGCAAGACCGGAATTTTTTTTTTTTAATAATGATAGACTGCCTGCCTCAACCAAACCCTCAGTCGATGTAGCAGCACTCCCTTGCGGGTCAGGCTATTTGTCAGTCGATGTAGCAGCACTCCCTTGCGAGTCAGGCTATTTGTCAGTCAATGTAGCAGCACTCCCTTGCGAGTCAGGCTATTTGTCAGTCGATGTAGCAGCACTCCCTTGCGAGTCAGGCTATAAGATAGTCGATGTAGCAACACTCCGCGCATGATTTACAGTAAAAAAAATAAAAATAAAAACATTTTATTAAAAAAAATAAAAATAAAAACATTTTATTAAAAAAAA
The DNA here is from genome assembly GCF_038396675.1 of Hydra vulgaris. NCBI lineage: Eukaryota > Metazoa > Cnidaria > Hydrozoa > Anthoathecata > Hydridae > Hydra > Hydra vulgaris. The sequence goes on from NC_088923.1 coordinate 17,661,592, forward strand.
TTAAAATAAAAACATTGTTTATATTGTTAAAAACATTCAAAATGTTTTAAAAACATTCAGAATGTTTTTAAAAACATTCTGGTCAATTAAATTTGCGTTTTTGTGGTTTTTTTAAAAAACGATTAATTTGTAATTAAATTAATGGTTTTTACTTTCGTCCAACACGGAAATGTTGGACGAAAGTTAAAAGTAACTAAAAGTGACGTATATGTTGGCGTAAGAATCACTTTTTTCCTTCCGCTCTTCCCAAAGCCAACAAACTATAGATCTATATATATATATATATATATATATATATATATATATATATATATATATATATATATATATATATATATATATATATATATATATGTATATATATATATATATATATGTATATATATATATATATATATATTTGTTTCACCATTGCTAGAAGTGTTTTTTACTAATTTATTATTGCTCTGTTCTTTAAGAACATTGAGCACTCTATTTGTAAAATACACTAACATAATTTGCATATATATATATATATATATATATATATATATATATATATATATATATATATATATATAGATCTATAGTTTGTTGGCTTTAGGAAGAGCGGAAGGAAAAAAGTGATTCTTACGCCAACACATACGTCACTTTTAATTACTTTTGACTTTCGTCCAACATTTCCGTGTTGGACGAAAGTCAAAACCATTAATTTAATTACAAATTAATTGTTATATAAAAAAACCACAAAAACGCAAATTTAATTGACCGGAATGTTTTTAAAAACATTCTGAATGTTTTTAAAACATTCTGAATGTTTTTAAAAATATAAACAATGTTTTTATTTTTATTTTTTTTAATAAAATGTTTTTATTTTAATTTTTTTTACTGTAAATCATGCGCGGAGTGTTGCTACATCGACTATCTTATAGCCTGACTCGCAAGGGAGTGTTGCTACATCGACTATCTTATAGCCTGACTCGCAAGGGAGTGCTGCTACATCGACTGACAAATAGCCTGACCCGCAAGGGAGTGCTGCTACATCGACTGAGGGTTTGGTTGGGGCAGGCAGTCTATCATTATTAAAAAAAAAAAATTCCGGTCTTGCATTTTAATTTTTACTTTTTGTCAACAAAATATGGAAAAAACTTTCGGACAACATTTAAGGGTTCTATATATATATATATATATATATATATATATATATATATATATATATATATATATATATATATATATATATATATATATATATAAACACACATATACACACACATTATGTCATAAATAATATTTATTTGCATACAATAAATGATGATGTTGTATTTTTTCCACTTTGGCATTCTGGATTAGATGATTTTTTATCTGAATTTGTTGAATTTGTAGACACCATAGCAACCAAAGCAACACTTATATTAACTCGCAAAGCATATGTGAGTAAGACACCCAAATGAGCCATTATAGCAAAAATATATCTTTGAGAAAAACAACACCCCATTGTGTGTGTATTTGATATTTCTAAATAAATTCAATCAAACAAAAAGATATAAGTAAAATTTTAATTAAAAAACAATTTCAAGTTGACAATTAATTTAAAAAACTGTAAATCTATATATACACTAACTTTTATTAAAATTTTATTTATTTATTTCAACATGTAATAAGACTCCTCGACAGAACAAGTAGAAAGAAGTACTACAAATGTCGTGATGGGATTTAAATTCTGTACTGCTTACATACCGAACAAGATGTCCATACCACCATACCACTTTTTCATTTTTGACAGTGTTTAAACATATACATTTTTATGCATTGCAATTTTTTATTAATAGTTTATTGTTTTTTCAACTTCACATGCTTGAATTTGAAGTTATTATTTTAAAAAATGTGGTTTAATTTTTATTTTTTCTCCTTTTTTTTTTTGTAAACTATACATCATAAATATCACAAAATTTTTCAATTAAATTATAAAATTTTAACATTTAAAAAAATTTATAAAAACATGTGTCAGCCCTGGCAATAACTAATTTAACTGACTTTGGAAAAAAATATAATTTAAAGATAATATTTAAACAAATTTTTAATTAACATTTAAGATCAGATATATTTTTAGCAACTCTATAAAATTAATCTTAGGTTGAGTAAAAAAGTTAGCTACTCAATCAACCTAATTGCCAATTATTAAATATATAAAAATTCATTTTTGTATTCAAACATCATTTATTAAACTAAATTATAATATTTCAATTATAGTTTATCTATACTACATTCAATTATACTACAGTCTGTAGTATATGTAGTTAAGTGATCTGTAGTACAGATCACTAAACTAGTTAAGTTATGATAAAAATAATTAAAAATTATTTTAATCTAAATTTAAGAAAACTTAAAATAATTTTTTTTATTTGTATCATTACTTGTATTTTATGTCTTCCTAAAAATACTCTAGTGCAGTATTTAATTTAAATTTGATCAGCACTGAATGTAGTTACCCACATTCAGTGCTGCTTTTAGTGAGACATAAAACACAAGTAATAACACAAATATTAAAATTATCATAAGTTATCTTTAACCTGTAAAAGATAAAATATCATTTTTTGAAGAGTTTTAATTTAATTTCTAGTGATTTTAAGAATTTAAATACGACCTATTACATCTAATGTGAACAGAGTTTCTCTATTTTTATAACATAACAGGACAAACATTAAAAGTTGATATGTAAAAAACTTAGAAAATATTTTGTAAGATTTAAATAATGTTTTTAAACATTAGGTTTAAAAAAAAATTCAGAAGCTATAACCTCATGTTATAAAAGCTAATCTGTCAACAATAAATAAAAACAAATAAAAACACCTGTGTAGAATGGTTTCTGATGTTTACATTTCCTAACATTAAATGTTTACATTTCCAAGCATGAAATGTTTACATTTCCGTCGCATGCGCACTAGGTGGTGGGAACTTATCAGACTAAATTATTAAACAACTTTTTAAATAAATAATAAATAAAAAAGGTTGTTTTAACTAATTTCTACAAACCAGCGCCAACAACATCGGGATGGGAGGGGCAGTGGGGGCCATAAAGCATTGACCCCCGACCTTCCCCCACCACCACTTTTTTTTTAAAGGACTTTTTTATTTATTTAGAAATTTCTAGATAAAGAGGATTAAGATGTGCAGTAAGATAAATACAAAGTCTGCAAAACAAACTCATATCGAAAGATGCGGTACTGTCATAGAAACTTTAGAGTTATTTGACAATGAAAAGGTAATCAGTATTGATGAGAATGAATATGATTTCGATGAAAAAAATATTGCTATGAGACACCCTAGTAAATGACATGCCAGTTGTCAACGGTGAAGAAATTAAATAAACAAGTATCATCTTTAGTACCAGTTTTAATCTTTTCAACTTTCAAAGACCGAATATATCAATAAATTTAAAATTCAACATAGGAGTCTTAAATATTGCAAATATCTCCACCTGATTTGCATCATTTAAAACTTAGAAAAGTTTTTTTAGTGGCTTTTAACAGTAGAAACACGTTTGAAATTTTTTGGTGTAATTAGGAAAAAACTTTAAATGCAATATTCTCTAGTGAACGTAATTAAAAGGTTTAAATTTTGTTTTAAAGTTACCCCAAATACCAATAGAACCAACTCTACTAAGGATTTTTCGGGTTGTTTCTGAAAAGGTTAAAAACCCATTTTTGATAACTGGGTTATGTTTTCTTAAATTTTTATTTTAAATTATATATCCATTTTTCTTGCTTTGAAATAATTTTAAATTTAAAACCCACAATAATTCTTGAACTATTTTGCATTTTTCTCAAACGAAAGTTTGAGAAAAATGCAAAATAAAAAACCGTAGCAAACCAAGTCAAGTTTAAAAAGTGCTATATTTTAGGTTAAACTTCATTTAGTCTACATAGTGAATGGATCGGTGCGAATGTTTGAAATGCAAGTTTTAGCTTCGTCAAACATGAATATTAAATCTATATGTAAAAACCACCCAGTTTTTTTTTGCCGTTTGTTAAAAGCAAAATAATTTTTGATTTGCTAATATTTTAATGCAGCTCATTATCTATACAAATTTTTCACAGGTTTCGCTGTCAAAAAGATATTTGGTTAATGCTCTTAACTGTTTCATTTAACCCCATTTTACTCTCTATATTTTTAAGATATTAGGGTATTTTAAGATACAACTTTTTTTTTAATAGTGCAAAGTATAATATTTTTTAAAGCTTAAAAAAAGTATTACGGGTAGGGTTATTGCAAATGACAGATTAACCGATTGGGGGGTCGGGCGCAGCTGCATCTACCCCGCTTGTCCCACTGTAATTGTGAGTTTTGTAGGGTTTCTTTATAAAATTATTTTTACTTTTAAGTTTTCAATTTAATAAAAACTTTTTTTAAATTTATAAAAAGGCTGAACGAGTATTTTAACTTATGTTAAAGAGCATAACATTAAGCGCATAGAGTTATGCTATGCGCTTAAATTTAAAAAGTTTTGCTGCCTAACGTCGCACAGTGAGTCAGAAAGGTGAAAAACGGCAAAAATTATTTAACTATCATATATAATTATGTAATACATCAATATTATCGTATTTTGGGTCAAAAAATTTAAATTTTCCATTAAAAATAATTTTTACGCGTACCTACGACGCGTAAGGCGCGGCAATACGCGTGTAACTGTCTTTTACGCGCGTAAAATATAACCTAAATAAAAAAATCGAGTTCCTTGATCCAAAATACCATATAAAAGAATACCACATATTTTTTAATCTAAATATTTCTTGTGCCTAAGGCTCGTACTACTTACGCGTATACGCGTTAGAGACTTTTACGCGCACAATGACTGACTTAATTAAAAAAAATTAAATTCCTCAAACCAAAACATTTATTAATTAAAAAGAAAAACTGGTTCGAAAAATATTTTAATATTATATAATATTAAAATATATTAAAAACAAAATAAATATTTATCTTTTTAATTTATTTTTAATTAATTTTTCTTTCAAGAAAACAAAAAAAGAAAACCTAATACTAATAAAAAGGCTTTATTTCATTATTACAGCATTAACAAAGATAAAACTTCAGGGGTAAGTGTCTTTCCATTTTCAACCTTGTATTTTTTAAAACAAGTGTTTGATATTACAGGATCACTTCTAATCAACAAGTACTGGTTTTTCATGATATTCTTTCTAGATATCTTGGCTGTATGGTTTAATCTAGCTTTGCGAATTTCTTTATTTAGAGCCTCTTGTGACTCTTCAGAGAAGTAACCAATTGGCAGTTCTAATGCCTCAGATATCTGCACACCATGTTCAAAGAGTTTATGAACAGTTGGGGGAATCACATACCAGCAATAGTTTTTGAGTATAAGAGCTGTAGTTTCATAGCAATACTGTCCAAAACTTTCAGAGTTCAACTCATAACAGGAGCATACTGCTATTAGGATTGTCCTCAATCTAATAATTACATCTACTGTTACTCCCGTTATATCAGCGAAAGTTTCAGCATTTTCAAATGCTCTTCTGGCAGTGTTTCCATCTTTAGTGTTGCTAAAACTCTGTTTGGGCATATCAACTATAAGACTTAGCTCTTCTCTAAACCTCAGTTGAATGTTCGTTTTTTTACTTTTTACTAATGCTTTTTCAGCAGGGGATTTGGCAAAGTATTTTTTAATGTCTAATTTATATCCTAAATGTAAAATATATTCAAAATATCTGAGCCAGCAATGCAGAGTAGATAGACCCAAAGATAAAGCTTTTTCATTGATTGGTTTAGATCTGATCAATGCTGGGTTATTAAGTTCACTGGGCTTAGCTCCGCAAACATTACATGATTGCGAGGACAGAGTGTTAGTGAGGGCATAAACCACTTTACCATCAAACATGGTTAAATCTAGTTTGAACGTAAATGTGATAGTCGTATCCGGTTTGCCTTCCTCTACTTCTAACTTTACTTCAAACTTTACTAGTCTATTTATTTCTACTTTTAAAAGTTCATATTCATTTCTTATCAATTTTTCCGTTTCTTTTTAATATTGGAGATGGAGGGGTTTAAAGTAATGTGTACTAGAGGGCTTTCTATTTAACCTTACATTTTTGTTCATGATGGTTAATTTAAGTGTAACAACAGCTGTCTGGAAAAGACTTTGTTCATTAACTTGGGCTTCACCAATATTTGTATCAGTATATTTTAGTTTATAGACACTTTGACTGGAGGCACCATCAAAACCACCTTTAAAAAGAAGTAGACCTTTAAACCTCCCCCCAATTTCAGCAAACATTCTCATAGAGTCTTGGGATTCCGTAAAAGTTAATATCCTTGTCAGAGTATGATTAAACATACCCTGTAGAGAAGTTGAAGCAGATGTTTCTGTCACAATTAAACCCTCAAGATAACATTTGTGTCTCTCATTATTAATTTCATGAAGTGAAGGATAAATATCTGCATTATGTATTATCGATGAATTTCTAATAATTTGATACTGTTCATCAGAAAGGTCACACTGAATTTTTAAGCTCAAGGCATCTTCGGTTTTCATTTTTATCGGAAAATTTATTTTTTTGATTTTACCTTTTTCAGAGTTTGTAGCACTTTTCACAAGATCAACGAAGTCTTTTTTGCTAGGATCTCTAGTGGCTTTATTCATTGAAGCTAATGCCAATGCTTCAGCAGGATGTTCAGCTCATTTGGCAACCTTAAACAAGATTATTATTTTTTTTTTTTTTTCGTAAGTTTTTGTTTACATTTGACGTAATATATATAAATTACATATTTTTTTCAAATACTAACAAGGCTTCTAAAAGAAGATCAAATGATCTTATCGTCAGAAGCCTTTTACAAAACAGAGTACATAAAGTATTATAAAAACGCCTTTTTACAATAAGAGAACGTAAAAAATTAACATAAAAATATTAAAATAGTACTTAGATAAATAGAAACAAATTGTCAACAAGTATAAAACAAAGATTGAACATACATTTCAAAATTATTATATATCATAAGACAAATTAAAAATATTCTAAGATATTTTCAATAGAGAGAATGAGATCTTTTAATTTAATTTTAAAAACAGAATAAGTTAGGGGTAAGCCGAAATTAGGCAAAATAATTTTGTTCCAGAGATGAGCTGCACGATAAGTGATACAGAATTGATTGAACTTTGTTCGACAGAGTGGTTTATTTAAATAGTTATTATTCCTCATGTTAAACTTGCTTAAAGGTTTCAAAATAAAAAGGTCTTTAAAAATTAAAGGAGATAAATCATACTTCCACATATAAACAAAAGATAAATTTTTATATACGTTTAGTTTATAAACATTGAGGATTTTCATTTGATTGAAAAATATTGAGGAATTTGAGAACCGATCCGCAAAATTAATTACACGGATCGCATGTTTCTGACGGCGATGGAGACATTGTAACTTGCTTTGATCAGTACTACCCCAGGCAATAATTCCATAACTTATATAACTATGAATAAAAGAATAATAAAGTTTAGTTAAATTATTTTTATCCAAATGAGTACGCGCCTTATATAGAATTCCAATACTTTTTGAAACTTTCGAGCAGACATAGTTAATATGATGTTTCCATGTGATGTTCTCGTCAATGAAAACCCCCAGGTATTTAGTTACAGAATCTCTTTTTATTTCATTATGGTCAATAAAAATTTTAGGTAAATTTTGGGGTAGAGAACGTTTTTTGGAGAGCGGGTGGAAAAAAATCCATTTTGTTTTGTTTACATTTAATGTTAATTTGTTACTTTTAAACCATTTAGATATGTTTTGAAGTTCTTTGTTCATAACGGAGAATAGTAGGTAGATGTCACTGTTAGATAGAAATAAGTTTATGTCATCAGCAAACATAATACTTAGAAGATTTGATGCTTTATGCAAGTCGTTGATATATATTAAGAACAAAAGAGGGCCTAAGATGGAACCTTGCGGAACACCACAGGAAACATTTAAAAACTGTGTATGATTAAGATCATTATAAGAAACAAATTGTTTTCTGTTGGATAAATAACTTTGAAACCATTTACTAACTCTTTCATTTATTCCGTAATAATTAAGTTTATAAAGTAAAATATCATGATCCACAGTATCAAATGCTTTTGAAAGATCGATAAAAATTCCTAATGTAAATTGAGATTTTTCAAAAGAATTGGAACTCTCACGTACCAACTGAATAATTGCATGCTCGGTTGAGTTATTCTTCTTAAAGCCAAACTGATTGTTGTATAATAAATTATTTAAACTAAAATAATTAAATACTCTATTGAACATGATTCTTTCTAGTATTTTTGAAAATATAGATAAGATAGAAATAGGCCGGTAATTACTAATGTCAGATTTGTCACCACCTTTAAATAGTGGAATAACTTTAGCAATTTTCAATTGATCAGGAAAGACTCCTTGTTCGATTGATGATTTAAAGACTTTAAAAAGAATATATTTTAATTGTTGAAAGCAATCTAAAATTATGTTACCATTGATTTCGTCCGGTCCAACTGCTTTATTTTTTTTTAGTGTTTTAAAGGCTTTTTCGAACTCATCAAATAGTAACTCTTTAGATAACTCATCCGAGTGAATGCAATTATCCATCGGTACTAGAAAATCTTTAAATGATGTTTCAGTGTTACGAATTAATTTAGATAGTTTAGGGCCAATTTCAACAAAGAATTTGTTAAATTCGTGAGCTATTGTTTGAGAATTAATTATATTATTGTTATCTACTTTGATCATGTGTGGCAGGGAACCTGAGCACGGTTTTGATTTACCGATAATTTCTTTTATTATTTCCCAGGAGCGTTTACAAGTATTTTTGGCTTTATTGAGAATTTTAGAATAGTAATGTTTTTTTAAGTTTTTTCGAACTTTTTCAAAAAGATTTTTGTAGTCTTTGTATATTTTCTCATTGGCGAATGATTTGTTTTTTAGATATTTTATGTATAATTTCTGCTTAACTTTTGATGATTTTTTTAAACCTTTGGTAATCCAGGGAGAATTAATGTTTTTTTGATTTAATGTTTTTTCATGTAAAGGAAAATTGGCATCATAAACTGAGTAAAATGTATTAAAAAAATCATCGTAAATTTTGTTTGCGTTATCACTAAAGTCGATGTTCTTCCAATGAAGTAATGACAATTGTGTTTTAAATTGCTTAACATTTTTTTGGTTAAAGTTGCGTAATTTAACTTTTATGTTAGTTTTGGTCATAATTTTAGAGTTGTTTATGATAAAAAAGATAGGGAGATGGTCAGATATGTCTGTTTTTAAAATACCTTTATTTAAGTCACTGTTAAAAATATCAGTTGTTAGAATGTTATCAATTAGAGTAGCCGATTTAGGAGTTACTCTGGTAGGGCGATTTATTAAAGGAATGGCTCCCATTTCAAAAATAGAATCATAAAAATTATTTACAAGCTTAAATATTTAATATCTAAGCTTGTAAACTATTTTTTTAACTGGGTTGAATTTAATTTATTTATTAATACCTTAGATCTTCTGCTTCTATCACCTAAATCTTCCCAGTTCTTGCACTTTCTACCTGAACCTGATGCAACATTTTTTTTGTTAACAGTAATATCTTTTTTCAACCAAGTTCGCTCGTGATCTAAAAGTCTAGAGAAGGTTCTTGCATACTTCGGCAACTTTGATCGGAATTTACATTTAAATATTATTAGAGTTTTCTTTAGATTTATCATTTCAGGTTTTTCAATACTTTCATAGTATAGACCCTCCAGTCTACAAAACTCATGTAGAAGAGCCTCGAGTAAGTTATCATGATTAATTCCTAACTCTTGAATTATAGGAACTAAATGTATTCTTTTCATGTTGAATGTAAGCAATGAACTATTTTAAGTTATTTTATACACAAGTTTTAATTTTAAAACATGCATTATGCCATCAAACGTTGCATATATTGGTTTTTGAGGTTTGATAATTATCACCATCTGCATGAGCATGAGTTTTTTTACTAATAGGAACTAAATGTATAATTTGTGTAATGAATGAAAGCAATGAACTAATATTCGCTACTTTATACGGCAAGTTTTAATTAAAAACGAAAAAAAACACACAAAAAAACCGAAGTATTTGAAAGATCTTATTTTAATTGGGGCAAGTTTGGGCAAATGATTTTTATTTTTTCTGCTTTCATATATACCTATTAATGAGAAAATATTAAAACTACCATGGAATCTAGTGGAATCGTTTAGTTTTTAAACTAAACTCATAATTAAACTAATTTAAAAAAATCAATTTATGACACATTTTTGAGATCTCAGTAATGAAAAACTAAAAACAAAATTTATTGTCAAAAATGTTGTTAGTAGTTGCCAAACATCTTAAACATATGATTTCAAATTAAATTTATAACTGTTTTTACCCATGTCAATCTTAAAAGAGTGACACAAAAGCTAGATTTTTTTGAACGAGTTTTCCGATAAATAAAATAAAATAAATAAGTCTCTGAAAAAGGCATATAAATTGGTGAAATCTTGAAAATTGTTCACAAAAAAGTTAATTATTGATTATTAGTGGTATTTAGTAACATTATAATTAAATTAATTAATTTCCAGCAATACTTTTTTTATAGGGGGTTTTTTGCCGTTTTTTATGGATTTTGACTCACTGTGCGTCGGCTTACTATAAAAACCTCCTAAGTCCGATTTTTTTATTTTTGAAATTTCAACTTAAATTAGTTAGTTTTCTTAATGTGCAGCTCTATGCAAAACCACATAAATCCAATTGCCTCGGAAATATATTAAACTGTCATCTATTGTTTATGTTCAAAACCTTCTAACCCACAGACACATAATTGTTTTACTCATAACCTCCTATGTCTAAAATATATGTCTAAATCATAGGTTAGAAATTTAGCTCATACAAATTTATTGTATTTTGAGTGTGTTGGCTGTGATTTGAAAGTGCAAAATGGATAACTCTACCAAAATGGAGGTAACTAATGTACTTTTATTGAATTTTAAACTAGTTATAGTTAATAGTTGCAATATTAATCTTAATATAACGTAAAGGAGACAGAAGCTTTTGAGTATTAATTTTTTTTATTTTAAAAGAGACAGAAGTTTTGATCAGGATTATTTTTTGAATTACTTGAAGTACTAAATTAGTTTGATAATTCATTTTGTATTAAAAAATTGCTTACACACTCCATTTTTGTTTTCAGTTTATCTATCCCAACTCCAGATCTCGTTGTATTTTGTCGATGATCGATGTTAATAGCAACAATATTGTAACTGATAGACTGAATAATGCGACTTACTGTATAGAAAACCTTAATAACGAAATAGAATTAGCTGTTATTACTTTGAGAAATTCAGAAAATTCAGATATTCCGTTCCGCAACTGTAGACTGTGCAGAAAATATTTTTTCTAACACTAAAGATTTTAGTGTAAATGAATCTCTATCACAGTACTTTCAAGACATGGAAAATTTGGATAAGGACAACTGTAGTTCCTTTTTACTTGCAGAAAGTCTTGATTCTGCTGAAGAAATTCAGGCGGTTTCCTGTGCTGAAATTACAACTGAAATTGGTTTAAATAAAACAAACATTGTAGGTACAGAAAATTTTGATGATAACGGTTATTATGGACTAGATAATGAAAATGACTTGCCGAGTAGTAGTGTAATTCCTAGTGATACTAACAAGGAGTGTACTGAAGAAAAAGAAGAAGGACAAGTTGAGAAAGAAAGACTAAATAACGCAAGGAAAAGAAAACGTAAGGTAGATAAGAAAGATTGGGAAAGAGAAAAAAAATAAAAGTAAAAGAGAAAAGGGACAGGAATATTATGGATAAAAAAAAAACGCTGAAGGAAGTTGGGTAATTGATCAGAAAAGAGAAGCAAGAAAGTGAAAACCTTTTTGCAACTGTAAGCAAAGTGCAAAAACTACAAAAATACAGTGCAGAAAATTTACAGAAGACGATAGATTAAAAATTTTTAACTGTTTCTGGAAAGAATTTAACTGGTCTCAGAGAAGAACTTACGTAGCTAATTTAGTCGATAGTGTTGCCCCAAAAAACAAAAAGAATCAAGTTAATGAAACATCACGCCGTTCAAATACATTCTTTTATTTCCTTAAAAGAGATGGCGTTCGAGTTTGAGTGTGTACAAAAATGTTTATAAATACGCTATGTATAGGTACATGGACCTTACATAACTAGACTATGCATAAAGCAGACGCAAAACCAACAAAGCCAGACAAAAGTATTAATAAGAAAGATGCAATGAAAAAAAAAGGTTTACAATAATTTTTTTCCCTTCTTCCAAAAATGGAGTCCCACTATTGTCGAGCTTCTTCAAGTAAATTATATCTAGAGCCTATCTGGCAATCTAAATCGGCATTATACAAAGAATATGCCAAGTATTGCAAGGGCAATGACCTACAATTTTATCTGTCAAAGTGTTTTATGAAGAATTTGATTACAACAATTTGAGTCTTTTTCACCCTAAGAAAGATCAGTGCGATTTGTGTATACGATATAAGTGTGGCAATACTTCTGAGGAAGCGTATACTTCACACATTCAAAGCAAAATAAGAGCACGAGAAGAAAAACAAGTCGACAAGTATCACGCTAAACATGTATATACCCTAGATCCGGAAGCGATATTGCTTAGTCCAATACTGAAAGCATCTACTCTTCACTCAAATAACAATAGCCAAAGATGGCTATTGTTATTTGTGGCTCGAAGGAGAAGCTGGAGTTACATCCAATGAATTTACTTCTATTTTGTATAGTACCCTTGAAACCAAAGCGAACGTGTTTCCTGGTGAAGAAGTAATTTTATATAGTGATAGATACAACTATCAAAATCGTAATTCACAGCTTGCAAATTCTCTATTACATCTACCCCAGATAAAAAACATTACTATCACCCAAAAACTTTTGGTATCCGGACACACACAAATGGAATGCGACAGCATGCATTCGGCAATTGAAAGAAGTATTTGAAATAGGGACATGTACACCTACTTGTTATTTGTCTGCATTAAAAAGAGCGAAAACAAAACCTAAACCTTATGAAGTTGAGTACCTGCGATATATTTTCTTTAAAGACTTTTCAAATTTACGATACTACACATCAATTCGTCCAGGCTATAAAGTTGGTGATCCAACTGTAACGGATTTACGTGCCATTCAGTATAGACCAGATGGCCAAATTTATTATAAATTAGATTTTGATGATGACTGGAAGTGTTTAGAAAAGCGCAGTACAAGAAACAAAACTGTTGTAAATGCTACAGTAACGCCTTTATATAAGTTACCTTGGCCCATTAAAAAAAAGCAAATATGACCATTTGCAGGAAATAAAAAAATTAATTTCTGTAGATTATCATACTTTCTATAATAACTTACGATTTTAAGATTAATAAATTTTTACATTAAAAAAAAATTGTTATTTGACTTGAAATTTATAACAGTTATCTATCAACTATAGAAAAAATGAATGACCAAATTTTTTTAACCTTTAAGTAGTCTCTTTAACTGCGATCTCTTGAAAGATGTATATTACTTTCATAGCAATTAAAAGTAAGAAATTTTTTTTTGCGTAATCATATACGTGCACTTAAAGTACCTGGTGTAGTTGCTCCACTGTGTCCACGCAACCGGTCTGAAGGAATAGATCAAATTACTTGTTTTACGTACTTATGATCAAATTACTATTTTATAAATAATATAAAATACCTATGTCAATAAGTGATACATAAATTACACGGCGATTGTATTTGAAAGTCCGAAAAAAAACCTCAAGGGACAGGCGATGACTGTTTATTTGCCTAATGACAACAACTTCAAACGCAACATTTACTTTACATTCTAACAATGATTATAATATGTAACTAAATATGTAAAAAAGAAATTTTAATATAAGATTTCATTTTTAAATCTGTCGGGATTAGACAGAACTATCTATTTTACAGGCTGAAGAGATTTTACTTGACTCTTTAGAACGAAATTTCGCGTTATATTACAATTAATCTGTGCAAATATGAATAAAGGAATCACGGAATTCAATTAATTAATCATTTTGAAATTATTGCACAGTTTACAGACTGTAAATACTAACAAAAATACTACATATTGATTTCTAATCATATTTAAAAATTCTATATTTTGCTTAAAATTTTCCACAGAGTAATATCTTTTCCGCATATTTTAAATATATGTGGAATAAATGTTATAAATAAAAAATATTTTTCACAGTATAATAATGAAATGATCAAAATTACTAATTATAACAATTTGAACTATAACATTGTAACAATATTTATAAAGTTTTTAGCAAATGGTATGAGGATTAACGACTTGGCTTTGTCTTGGTTTTTAGAAAATGCTTAACATTAAAGACTTTTTAACTTCATTCACGAAGGTGCTCTCCAAAACCAGTGACAACAGCAGAAACTCTACTAAAGAAAATGCAACCAATTTATGCTGAAAACGTTAATTATACACTAATGTCTTATGTATTATGTTAATGTGAAAAATTAAAAATGTGACCAAATAAATAATAAAGAAGAAACTTACTTTGTGAGATTGTTTTTGTGACCTAAGAACAACCCTAAAGATCAAAAATGACAACATTAAAAATATGTTTTAGTTTAAAACATGTTTCTTGGCTTTTAGTAAATGATTAGAAGTAGTGAGTTTCAGTAAAGAAACTATCTAATAATCATTTGTAACAATAGACACCAACGAGAAGGTAAGCCAAGTTGTCTATCAACACAAAACATCACAACAATAACACACATACAAATAACACAAAACAAAATTATAACAATAATACAAAACAAAATTATACACATGACTTACGAGTGAGTCAACACCGCGCCAGAGGTCGAAACAGAACACAAACACACATATATTGACTTACGGGTGAGCCAACACCGCGCCAGAGGTCGACACAGAACACAAACACACATAATGACTTACGAGTGAGCCAACACCGCGCCAGAGGTCGACACAAAACACAAATATACACATAACCACTTACCGGTTAGTCAACACTGCATTGTTTCTAAACTACCATCATTCTGATGGTGGTTTAGAAACAATGCTTTCACCTAAATTTGTCAATGCTGCACACACAGTCACAATTTTGTCGAAACTCGCTAAATCAGCTGAAACTGCTTCGTCTTTAATACTCTTAATGGTTCGTAATAGTATGATTCCTTTTAAAATGGTAAATCTATTTTTCATAAGTCCAATAACTCTCTCTATGTGGATCCTAACTGATGATATTTTTCTTGAATCTTCAACTTCTTTTGCTGATAACTGTGACTTTCCTCTTGTGAAAGCAGGAGTAATTAATTCAGTACTGCTCCCAACAGCAAAATCCTCTTTTAGAATAAAGCCGCGATCAGCTAAAATTTGATCACCAGGCATGTGATACTTCAATGTGTGAAATTGTGATTCTCTAACAATATGGACATCACTGGTTCTTCCCCCCCGCATTTGGATACAAAAGAAATAGCACCAAGTGGAGTACAGGAAATAAATACTTTGATAGTACAATGTTTTTTGTACTGGCTGTATAATTGTGCTCTTGACATTAAAGAGGATGGGGATTCAACAAAAATCTCAAAACAATCAATTATTGATGTTAATCTTGGGAACTTAGCTTTGAAAACTGCAGGAATAGTGTCAAACAAGTGATCTCGTTTTTGCATTTTGATTAAGCAATTTAACTTTAAATACATAATATCTATTAGGGTGTGTCGATTTTTTTTTTTTTATCAATTTGAAAAACGGCAAGATGACTTTTGGTGAAGAATTTTACGGGGATTCCGAATCCGTAAAAAAAATTAAAAAAAAGAATGTCTTGCTGGGTGGGTCAGCACTTTTTTTAACGGAAAAATGACTAAAATATGACTAATTAACGGAGGGAAATAATAATTGAAATTTTTTTTTTTTTTTTTCAATTTTTGAAAAACTTAATCACTATTACGTTGAACTTTAGGAAAATTTCATATTTGGTGCAAAATTTATAAAAATAACCACAGAAAGTGAGTTTTTGTGAAGGGCATTTTTACAAAAATAATCCACGTTTTTCATATTGTAGACAAAATGTGACGGTAGAGTGCGTTTATTTTTTTATCGAATTTTAAAATATTGGGTGTACATTTTTGTGAAGAATTTTATAAGGAATCCGAATCTGCAAAAAAAAATAAAAAAATTAGATTTTAGACGGGGGAACGCTTAGTTTTGAAAGGTAAACTGACTAAAATGTGACTATTTAAAGAGAAAATATATTTACAAAAAATAGAAGTTGTAATATTTTTGATAAACTCAATATAAACAATATTGAACTTTATGAAAGTTTCATATTTGGTTAAAAAGTTGTAAAAATAACCACATAAAGTTGGTTTTTGTGAATTTTATTTTTATAAAAATTAATGCCATTTTTTATACTTTAAACACTCCATGTAGCTGTAGTGTGTGCCGTCTTTTCCAGATATTATTATGCTTTAAATATAAGGGTATTTTATTTTTGTAAAGAATTGCACAAGGAATACGAATCCGTAAAAATAAAATAAGATTTACTTTATTATATCTTGTAAGATCTGCTTTATTATAGAAAAAATGACAAAATTATGTCAAAATACAAAGTTATAATAAAATTAGAGAAAGAAATTATTTATTTGCATTTTAATTTCAATATTTCGTATAAAAAATCTTTTTTAAATTTACATATAAGTAACAAATAATAGTTAATAAATTTTATTTAAAATTGGTAATTCCAGCTAAGTTAAATTTAGAATTGTTTTTGCTCATGAAACTCCTGCTGACGTCTTGTGCTCTTATATATCCTTCTCTCTTTTCATGCGAATATGTTTTTGAACAAGCCTCTGTAACCTATATAAAACAGTAAAAATAATTTCATTATGGAACAATTTTAAATAAATTATTGTATTCTTATGATTAGATAAAAAAAGAAACCTGCTTAACACAACGTTCGATGGATTGTGAATGACATGGCCAATCTGGAACAACCATAGGCTGGTAAAAAAAATTTCTGATTTCATGGGTTGTGAGGCTTGTAGTAAGAAGTGGTTCGTATAATGAATCTTTCCAATCAATTAGATTGGTTAATTTATCAGCATCAGTAATTATGCATGGTGTTTTGCGACTTCTTACTGAATCATCTCCAAACTGGGTGTTATCATCTCCTTCCCCTCTATCTTTTGCACTCCGAACTTTCGTTCCTCTTCATTGTTGGAACACAAAAGAGTCTGAATAATGCACTCACTAAATGCAAACCATGCAGATCTTTTTACAGTTTTTATTACTATTCCAAAAACTTCTTTTTTTTGAAATTTTAATTGTTTCAATTGGAATAAAATATGCCTAGGTCCATCTATCCAGGAATGTTTTACCTTAGTTTGAAACCAGCAAGGAAAATAAACACCAACTATAAATTCAATAATTAAGCGTAGGTTTCTAAGGTTCTTTTCTGTTAAAAAATGAACTGAAACCCACAATCTACAGAAACGATTGGCAGTAGTAAGCCATCTTGAATGAGAAACATGACCAATTTCAAGGTTTATTAAATTTTCAGGTAAAACTCCAGATCTTATTGCTGTTACAATTCTGTATCCGTAAGCTTGATCAGACGAAAGATCCTTAACTATTTTATCTGGCAAAACAATAAGTGGTTCACCTAAAGTTACCATTTCAAAGTTCTTGTTTATTTCCAAATCTGTAACTGTATCCAATAGTTTTCCTAAATCACCGGACCATTTGTTGTTTGAAAGTGTTTTTCCATCTAATTCAACTATTAGATGTCTGAGGGGTAGTTCATTTGTATGAAGAGCGCATATTAGCCAGTTCAACTTTTTATCAAGTTTTAATTCGACAAATTTTATGACACCTCCTTCCCATCCAGTATTAATATTTGTAGAATCGCCTCCCAATGCTTGAATTGTTTTGTCAACACCATGTTGAATCATCCATTCGACTAAATGATCGGCAACTATTTCGGCATGCTTTTTTTCTTCAGATGATTTTTGTGGAGTAAAATGAAACAAAAATCCTCCACCTGGTTCCATGCATGTAGTGTAATGTTCCTCTTTAATAGATCCAGGAAAAAACCGACTGGATCCTTCTACTACTACCTTTACTTTGGTAACGTCTTTTCTACTATCAAACAAAATACAATTGATGTTCCCATTGCCTATATATTTTAAAGTTTTATTTTTCAACTCATTCATTACATTATCTTGAGCTCTTACAATTTTTTTATGGTCAACAATAAACTGTGTATCTTTCTCAGTAATCAATCCAGCATCAATCCAGGCAGCTGTAGTCAAAGCCGCAGCAGCTCTAGAAGAAACTCCGTATCTAAAAATAGAATTTGTTTTTAGATAGTTAAATAAAGAATTTTGTTTAATTTAAAATAAAAAGTATATATTTTACCTTAGACTATGTATTGCGACATTTCATACACTTTTAGTATTATATTTAGACTTTTTTACTTTCGAATTTGAAGTACTAGGTTCTGTGTTAAATTCTTCATTAGTAAGTTCATCTTCAGTCATTGAAAAATCATTGTTTAAAATTGTATTTGTTGTTATGCTGTTTGCCCTTTTTCTCTTAAAAGCTTCTTTATTAGAATGGTTGTATAACTTTTTAACCTGTCTGTTGTGTTCAGGCATATCTTTGGAAGATATTTGAAGCAAACCTTTAGCACCGACTTTATCTCTTTCGGTTTTAATATAAAAAACATCTATTATAGGAATTTTATATTCCTTAGAGCAGTTGCATGTAATGTGGGCTTGTTGTTTACAAATAACTTTGCAACCAAATTCTTTACAATCAGAAATTATACACTTACAATTTAAAATATCAAAAAGTTTATCCAATTTCAATATAAAATCTTTTTTATTTTCTTTATTTTCTCTGTTTGCTGATATTAAAAATGCAACATCCCAAGCTTTTATAATTTTGTACACAATGTTTTTTTCAGAATAAATTATAGGAGCTTTAAAATTAGCGTTTGCTTTTTGCCACTGGGTAATAACGGCACATGCAACCTTTTTTGCCATATCTTTTATTAAAAAGGTTCTGGAGTTTTTATCACACTGTTCTCTTAAAAGGACTGCATATTGAAGTGTGTCTCTATATGTTGGAAGTTCAGATAGTAGCAACTCCTTTCCAGTACCAATTAACTCAGTTATTGAGGTTTTTTTCATGTTTCTTGTCTTTATTGTTATTTTTTTGTTAAAAGATGCCATATTAATTTCTACAATTTTTTCTATTTTGTATGTTTATATATAATCAAATTTTCTTTATAATATATAATCTTATTTAATCGCTTTTATAGTCAAAATTTAATTTTAGTATCATACTTGTCACTTATTTATCAGTAGTTGTGAATAATTATTAGATAATAAAATTATATTGCTTAAGTAATACAATTTTAATTAACTAATTTAACAGCTGTCGTTAAAACTCTACCGTCACATTTTGTCTACAATATGAAAAACGTGGATTATTTTTGTAAAAATGCCCTTCACAAAAACTCACTTTCTGTGGTTATTTTTATAAATTTTGCACCAAATATGAAATTTTCCTAAAGTTCAACGTAATAGTGATTAAGTTTTTCAAAAATTGAAAAAAAAAAAAAAAAAATTTCAATTATTATTTCCCTCCGTTAATTAGTCATATTTTAGTCATTTTTCCGTTAAAAAAAGTGCTGACCCACCCAGCAAGACATTCTTTTTTTTAATTTTTTTTTGCGGATTCGGAATCCCCGTAAAATTCTTCACCAAAAGTCATCTTGCCGTTTTTCAAATTGATAAAAAAAAAAAAAAATCGACACACCCTAATATCTATCCACTTCCAAAAATAATTTATGGCTGTTTGTTTTGCAATGTTGCATATAGAAGCAATCATTTCAAAGGTGTTTTTATGTCTTAATTTAATTATACATAACATGATTTGATTATACATTTCTTCCTTTGAATTTCTCCCATCGCTAACTTTTGCAATTAAATATAGTAAAAGTTTTTCCAAAACATCAAACTCTAAACCCGTTAATGTTACACATTTTTTTTTATACATGCTAATGTTTGCATAACTAAATGGAGAACTTGGCTTTAATTTCAAATCTGACACTTCTAAACGAAGATTATATGTTTCTTCGCGTAAATTATTCATTTCTACGTATATTGCATCTCTTTCTAGATTCTCAATTGATGTTGTTGAATTTATTTGTGCACTCTGTTTTGGTGAATCAATTTCTTCTCTAATCAAATCAAAATCAATGTCTTCGCTAAATTCAGTTGTTGTTTCGTGTTGGTTCAAGACACTAACATCCTTCACTCCAGTCAATGCATTGTCAGTATTTATTTGTTCACTGACTTCATCAACCTGAGAGTTATTGTCAAGACTCTTTTGTACACGATATTCTAAAAAATATTTGCATGTTTCAGGTATATAGTAAATACAAACACAGACATTAAAAAAAAAATGTTCTGATTCAACTATTTTTTTAGCAAGAAAAAGTTGTGAAAATAAATTTGATATTTCATAATAATAAAATTTGTGCTCTAAAAGCTATTTAACATTATTTTATCTAAAAAAAAGAAGCAATAAACATATAATTTATAAATGCTTAGTTTTAATGCATAACAAAAATAAATTGCAACATAAACAGTTTTTACAAAAACATTTTAAACAACAAGATAAATTATATACCAAGAGAACTGTTCAATCTATTTATTCTCCTTTCATTTCGTGACAACAATCGGTTTTGTCGGTGGAATGATTCCACTATACTTTTTTTAACACCTAACATACTCACTGATGGAACATAGTCAATATGCTTTTCAAAATTCTCTTTTTTTCCTGAAAGAAAAACATACTTACTATAAATAGAAATGTAAAAACAAATAAAAACAAAAATAAATAAATAAGTTTAAGATAAATTTGTGATCAAATATTTAGGTCATTCAAATACAAAACTTACCAGATACAAAATGTTTTGAGCATACATAGACATGTTTTGTATTTGGCGACCAAAGTTTGTTTTTGCAAGATGAATCAATTCTATATATAGCATTAAGCCACAATCTTCTTCTCTTTGGATCAGCAGGCAAAATATAAAAACTCAAGTTCGGATGACTTTTAACATTGGTTGAACAATCAAAATCACAGCATCCTTTCACCATTTTCAAGCGCAATGTTTGCCCCCATAACATAATGGTAGCCGAATAGTTAGTTAATGTGACGTCAGCTTCGCCGAAAGGATAGGCAGGCGCAATTTTTAGGATAGACCTAAAATATATAAATAATATATATATATATATATATATATATATATATATATATATATATATATATATATATATATATATATATTATATATATATATATATATATATATATATATATATATATACATATATATATATATATATACATATATATATATATATATATATATATATATATATATATATATATATATATATATATATATATATATACATATATATATATATATATATATATATATATATATATATATATATATATATATATATATATATATTATATATATATATATATATATTATATATATATATACAGAAATACACACGTACAAATACTACTATATATGCACATATACATTATAGCTGTATTTTAACTCCTATTAATAGTTAAAATAGAGCTAAAATGTTTAATACAAATACAACAATGGTGTCATCATAAAATTGAATTAAAAACTCTAACAAATGACAAAATTTATATCTGAATGTGTAACTAATGGATAAAAGTAAAATATTTGTACTTACTAGCGTAACGGTTATATTAAAAGGTGAAGGAGAGTTTAAGTTTAAAAGTTTGATTAAAAGGTAAAAAAGCGTTTGAAAGAAAAAAAAAAGATAAATTGCTTCAAATTAAACTCTATTAACTTAGACCACGCGACTAAACATTTACAAAAAATTTAATTATAAATACATTTAAAAGCTTACGGGAAAATTTTACGATTTAAAAACATGCGGTATACGTTCGGTTAATGGTTGGCACGGAATGCCAACAGTTAGCTATATAACCAATACTGGCCCGTCAGTTGGACCAACTAACGCGTGTTTACTGGGTAATATCCTTTTTAATCTTAAATTTACAAGGATCAAAATATGACGTTATTATATCAATTTTCTTTAATAATATTTAAGTTATCTTCAGAAAACGTAAGAAAATCCACAAAAGGATCAAAATTTAAATTTCTATAATCTTCGGGAGCAAAAATGTTTTCAACCATTTTAAAAATAGAAAATATAAGATAAGAGTTTACATAAGAACTCATATCAAAATATTACTTATTTTTGAATAGTAGGCAAAATTTCAACTGCATTTATATTTTTCGTCTAATTTCGTGTATTATTAATTTATCAAGTAGTACTTTTTCATAATAGCCATTTTTCACGACTTTTTACTGTGCAAATTGTTCTTTACAAATTCTCTTAGTTGTTTCACTAAGTTCCTCAATATATTCAAATTAGTACTTTTTATTTTGTACGCTTTTTCCATAAGTAAAGCTTTATCTTTAAAGTTGTGCAACCTTAGCACAATTGTTCGCTCCCCTTTTGAAACACCATTACCAATTCGATGAGCGTGTTTAATTCTATTTATTTACCCAGCAAGCATTTTGACGTTGATTTAACGTTGAACACGCGTTGATTTAAAGGCAATGATTTAAGCGTTGATTGATGAAACAAAAAATCAACGATGAAATACCAACATTGGTTCAACGTGAATAAATAAACGTTGAACTGACGTTGATTTACAAATTTTGATTTAAGCGTTGATTTGGAAACAAGAAATCGGCGATGAAATATCAACATCAAATCGAAATAAAAAAACAACAACTTTGAACTGATATTACGTTTTTAAACGTTTTCTAAAGATAACAATTTAAAAAATGTACTAAAATGTATTTTAAAATGTTTTTAAAAGTTGTACAACTTGGAGTAAAAGTAAAATTTATTTTTTATTTTCGCAACTAGCTTCCTTTTCGTTTGACACGACGTTGCCATCTAATTTCACTGTCATCATCTTTTTGATTTTCTTTTTCACCTTCTTTATGATCTTCTTTTTTGTGGTAATAGGATTTCCGTTTACCTCCGATTAAACGATAAGGTGCATACTTCAAGCAGGAGGCTAATTATTTACGAGTTTTTTGGTCTGTTGCTTTTGCATAACTCCGCTTAATTGATTCTAGAAAATAAATGCAAAAGTATTCAAGTTTGGTCAAGCAAATAAAATTGTAGAGAAAAGAGGAAAAAAAAATTTGAATTTATATTATTTCATATGAATACATGAAGTTCATACAATTTTTATGAACTGATTTATTTTATTATTGATTTGTTCCAGGAAATTATTACACCTATTTTTTGTGAATTCAACAAAATTCATTTGTTTTTTGAGATTAAAGAGAAGCAAGCCATTAAAGAGAAATATACATATAAACTCAATAAAACGATATAGATCAACCTCTTTTTCAATCAATTTCAACACATAAAATCAAAATAATATCCTACCAATTATAGCTTTATAAATATTTATTCCTTCAATAGTTAATCTCAGTTACTTTTCCCTTCGAACTGACCCAATTGAACTTTGATTGAAGCCTGCTTGTCATCAGCCTTAAACATGTCAAAAAGCAACTTCAACATTTTTCTTTTTAAACTAAAAATCGGTTAAATTTGCTTAACAAAACTAGTGAGTATTATTGATTTAAGAAATGTTTTTGAAACAACTCCATAATCTAAAACATTTACAGTATGTCAAAGAAGTCTATCACCCCCTGATGATTTTTCAATAAAAACAAATTTTTTTATGCTTAAATTTAGATTTTTGACCCCAATTTTTTTTTTAATATTGAGTTTATATCAAAATCATTTTTATAACAAGAAATTAATATTCTTATACTTAAAACAAAAATTATCCACTAAAGTAAAAATAAATCACCCCCTAATCATTTTATAACTTTTATGTTCTATAACTTAGTAAAGCTGCAGAAAAAAAGCCAAAAATAAACAAATTTGATTAATAGAAGTTATTCTAACTAATTTTTCAGCAAAGTTTGTTTTCTTTTTAGGTTTTTAATAAAAAAATCATGGTGAAAAGATGAAATTCATGAACCAGTAAAAAAATTGATCCTGGGACACTATAAAAGTGGAAAAGGGTATAAAACTATTTCTAAAATAGTAAATGTTAAGCTAATAGAAATATCATTAGAAAATATAAAAAAATGGGTACCGTAAAAAATTTGCCAAGAAAAGGACGCCAAGCTAATACTACCTTACGGATTGATAGAGAAATTATTTAAAAAGTTAAACAAGATCGAGGATTATCTGCACCAAAGCTAGAAAAATATTGACAAACAGATCATGATATAACTTTAAATCCTTAAACTGTTTGCAATCGCTTGAAAAATCAAGGTTTTGTAGGTAGAGTTGCTCCAAAAAAGTCTTTTTTTAGTAAAAAGAATCAAAAGAAAAGATTGGCTTGGGCTAAGAAACATTCGAATTGGACTATTGACCAATGGCAAAGAGTTTTATGGTCCGATGAAACAAAAATATGTTTGTTTGGTTGTAATGGTATCATAAGCAAATGGAGAAAAAATGGTGAACGCCTAAACCCTAAACGTATGAGACTAACTGTCAAGCATGGAGGAGGCAATATTAGGCTTTATTATAACATTTCAATATTATATTTACTTTTAACTTATTTTTTCCTCTTATCATAGGTAGAATAATGGTTTGGGGCTCCTTTGCTTGGAGTGGTGTTGGCGAACTCAAATTTATTGACGGAATAATGACAAAAGAGGTTTATACTGATATTATGAAATGAAAACTGAGATCAAGCGCCAAAAGTGCTGGCTTATCTCGTAATTTTATCTTTCAACAGGATACAGATCATAAACACACATCAAAGTTAGCTACTCAGTGGTTAAAAAAAAATAGTATTTAGATGTTAGATTGGGTTCCTCAGTCACTAGACCTAAATCAAATTGAAAATTTATGGAATCTTTTTAAAATTAAAGTAGCTGATATAATAAATAGATCGAAAATCATCTAGTTTGTCGCAGTTAAAGGCGATTCTCATTGAGGAGTGGGAAAAATTTAATCCGCAATAGCAATATCACAATAGCTTATCTAGCAGTCATTAAGGTGCACAAGGCGCACAAATAGACTATTAATTTTATGTTAGCAAAATAATTATTTAAGGGGTGAAAACACTTTTTTGACTTACACTTTTTCTAATTTAGTCAATAATTTTTGTTTTAAGTATAAGAATATTAACTTCTTGTTATAAAAATGTTTTTTAATATAAACTCAATATTAAAAAAAAAATTAGGGTCAAAAATCTAAGTTTAAGCATATAAAAATTGTTTTTATTGAAAAATCATCAGAGGGTGATAGACTTTTTTGACTGTATTTGTTCAACATGTGTTTCTATTGAACTTTCTGACTCAGTAAATCAATTACTTTATTAATTTTTATACATTGCGTTAGCCGCGATGATATAAAAATTAAATACTTTTATCCCTATAAATAAATACAATAACAACAACTGAATACTTTTATATAGAACAAAAACTGAATACTCTTATTTCTATAAATAAATATATATTTGGATGTGTCGATTTTTTTTTTTTTTAATTTCAAAAATGGCAGGGTTGCTTATGGTGAAGAACTTATGGAGATCCCAAATCTGCAAAAAAAAAAAATAAAAAAAAAAATGTCTTGCTGGGTGGGTCAGCGTTGTTTTGAACGGAAAAATGGCTAAAATATGATTAATTAGCATGGCGAACCTATTATTAAAAAAAAAATTTCTTAAACTTTTGATTAACTCAATAATTGTTATGCTGAATTTTAAGAAAGTTTGTTATTTGGTTCAAAATGTCATAAAAATAAACACAGAAAAGGAGCTTTTGTAAAGGGTATTATTACAAAAATCGGGTACTTTTTTCATATTTTAGACAAAGAATGTAACGGTAAAGTGTGTTGTTTTTTTCCTGTTTTTATCAAATTTTAAAAGAAAGGGGAATTCATTTTTGTGGTGAATTCTATGGGGAATCTGAATCGCAAAAAAATAAAAATAAAACATGACTTGTTGGGGGGAACGCTAAGTTTTCAAAGAGAAAATCACTAAAATATGAATAATTAAAGAGAAAAAATTAGAAATTAAAATAAATGTCAAACTTTATGAAAATTTCATATTTTGTTAAAAAGTCAAAAAAATAAAAACATAATGGGGGCTTTTGTGAAGGTTGCTTTTAGAAAAATTAGTCGACTTTTTCAATGTTATCGCAGGGTG
Source organism: Hydra vulgaris (assembly GCF_038396675.1). NCBI lineage: Eukaryota > Metazoa > Cnidaria > Hydrozoa > Anthoathecata > Hydridae > Hydra > Hydra vulgaris. The sequence goes on from NC_088923.1 coordinate 17,687,940, forward strand.
CGCTGTCTTTTCTAAAACTAATAATTAATCAATCACTTTTGTTTTAACAAATAGTATACTATATGCCAATACATTTTATAATATATATTATTTAATACTGATATCTTTATTAAAATTTTCATATAATTAACAATTATTAGTTTATAAATTTTATTTAAAATTTATTTGTGCTCATAAAACGCCTATTGATTTTTTGTGCTCCTTTACATCTTACTCGCTTCTCATAAGAATATGTTTTTGCACAAGCCTCGGTAACCTATATAAAACATTAAAAGCAAATAAGTCATAAAGAAGTTTTAAATAAGTTATTATATTCTTGTAATTGTATAAAAAAGAAACCTGCTTAACACAACGTTTGATCGATTAGGAATGGCATGGCCTTATATGGGTTGCGAGGTATGTAGTAAGTAGTGGTTCGTATATTGAATCTTTCGACTCAATTAAATTGGTCAATTTATCAGCATTAGTAATTATACATGGGGTTTTGCGAACTCATACTAAAACTCTCCAAACTGAGTTTTATCATCTTTTTCCTTCCTCATCTCTAGCACCTTTTGCACTTCTAACTTTCATTCCTCTGCATCTTTGGAACACAAAAGAGTCTGAGTAATGCATTCACTAAATGCAAAGCATGCAGATTTCTTTACAGTTTTCATCCTATTGCAATAACCTCTTCTTTTGATATTTTAGTTGTTTCAATTAGAATAAAATATGCCATCTAACCCGGAATCTTTTACCTTTATTTGAAACCAGCAAGGAAAATACACACAAACTATAAATTCAATAATTAAACGTAGATTTCTAAGGTTTTTTTCTGTGAGAAATGAATTGAAACCCATAATCTACAAAAACGGTTGGCTGTAGTGAGCCTTCTAAAATGAGAAACATGACCTATTTCAAAATTTATTAAATTTTCAGGTAACACTCCAGATCTTATTGCTGTTACAATTCTATATTCGTAAGCCTGATCAGCCAAAAGATCATTAAGTATTTTGTCTGGAAAAACGATAAGTGGTTCACCTAAAGTTACTTTTTCAAAGTTTTTGTTTGCATGTTTGTATTAGAGGGACCTCGATTTATTTTATTCCAGTTGAATTCCTTGTGCAAAAACATATTCTCATGAGAAGCGAGTAGTATATATATATATATATATATATATATATATATATATATATATATATATATATATATATATATATATATGTATATATATATATATATATATATATATATATATATATATATATATATATATATAGAGAGAGAGAGAGAGAGAGAGAGAGAGAGAGAGAGAGAGAGAGAGAGAGAGTGAGAGAGAGAGAGAGAGAGAGAGAGTATATATATAGAGAGAGAGCACAAGAAATCAGTAAGTATTTTATGAGCACAAGCAATGCTAAATATAACTTAGTCAAACTCACAAATTTTAAATAAAATTTATAAACTACTAATTTTTAATTTTATGTTAATTTTGATAAAGATATCAGTAATATACAATATATATTATAAAATGTATTAGTATATAGTATACTGTTTGTTATAACAAAAGTGTTTGACTTACTATTAGTTTTAGAAAAGAAAGCGCAACAATATGAAAACATTCATTGTCTAAAATATTATGTGTTACCCATTATGTGTTACCCAAGGCCGCCCAGAGAGGGAGGACAATAGGTATATTTTACCTAGACGCACGGACAAAGGGGGCACATGCGACCCTCAATAAATAGTTTAATTAAAATTTTTAACAATTATAAAGAGCACTGCTTCTTGGAGAAATTTAATTACAGCAGACTTTAAATATTTATTATTCTAAATTTAGCTCAAAATAGAAAAAAAAAAAAAAAAAAAGCTTTGTTATTATCACTAAATGAAAATATCTTATTAAACATTAATATAGAAAATGTGTATGGTGTCTCATAAAGTGTTTTTTTTCAAAAAGTTCAATCGTTATCATTATGTATTAGTAGCTTATAGTAAAAAGTTCAGCCTTTCAAATCAATTCTAAGGTAAAGAAGGTGGTTTTAGTCAATTTCTATATAATAGAATATTATATTGCGAATTTATTATTTTGTAATAACATTTTTTATGTTATGAGAATTTAGCTTACACATTTTTTTATTTATGTAAATGTTTTATTAAAGTTATATACATAACTATTTTTTAATTATTTACATATTTTTATTTATAATACATGACAAAAATCATTAAAAAATAAAAAATAATACAGTTATTAATTTTAATATGACGCTAAAAAAAAACAAAAGGTTTGTCTGATAATTCTCCTAATGTTAAAATTGCGCGCGGACATACGAAAGTTTTACATTTTAAAGACTTTAATGAAATTATTCATTTCATTGAAGTCTATTTTTCAATTGTTAAGAGACTTTTTTTCAAAAAAATTGTTAAGTGTAGATTATTAAAATAAAAAATAACACGTGTATGCTATGTATGATTTTTTTGCTAGACAAAAAAAAATGCGCATTTTTTAATAAGTATGATTTTCTGTTACGAAACAAACTACTGTAGTGTAAGCTATATTTTATTCTATAAATTTATAAACATATATAAATTTACAAACTGTACCGTTACTATATTTTCAGAAAATGGCTTTAGGAAAAAAATACCACAATACAATACTAGTGCCAGCTGAAGATTTGAAGCAGGCTGCAAGAAAGCGCAGAGTTTTATTTGTTAGGCTTTCGAGGATACTTTGAATGTAGCCATTCAAAGTATCCTCGAATACTATGAGCTATCAGATCAAATCATTGGGGTGTGTGCTGACACCACAACTAGCAACACCGGGAAGAACAATGGATTTATAAGGAATGTTATTGTTCATGCTTTGATAAGGCCTATTCTCTGGCTAATGTGCAGACATCACATAAATGAGAAAAATGTCTCCCATGTCATGGAACTTGTTTTTGGCACAACAAAAAATCTAAGCAAACACCTCTATGTTTTACTTCAGAAACTATGGCCGCAAAAACATAGAGAAGTTAATAAACTGGAAAGAATTGTCAAATTTGAAAGGTCTCAAAATGCATTTAGACCAGGTACTCTTTTGCACCAACCAGTTGTTAAAACTAAAGAATTTTGCACCACAGCACTTCAGAGAAACACTCTCCAAAAAGGAGACTACAAGTATCTTTGCCAGCTACTGGCTTACTTCCTGGGTGCAGATATACCTAATTTCTTCTTTGAGCAGCTGAGAGCTCACCATGAGGCCAGGTTTATGAGTCACTGTCCTTACCTTCTTGTCCTGCAGATGACCCAGAACTATCATCCGAATGATTCAAAAACAGTAGAGCCTACTACTCTCAGGAAAATAAACTCTGCTACAAATTACATTGTGTTTTATTCCATGGTCTATTCTTTCTGAAGAGTCCTTTGGCAACTTACGCTCCTTCAAATGACCTAAGACCTTTTAAGCTTTTAACAAAGCCTATGCAGAGATTGGAAAAGTTCTCAAAAAAAGCCTTCTACGGTACACTTGGTATCTAGCTCCCCAGCTTGTAGTTTTGTCTCTTGCTGACAGGAATCTAGGTGTCGGCGTTAAGAACAACATCCTTAACAACTTGCTTTATTTTGCTGTTCCAAAAAAAGAATATATGGTGCTTGAGAAACCTGGAATCCAGCCAGACGTTTTTCCAATGTCATCTCTTGGTAATTTTGTTACTGAGCAAAGTAATCTTCTCTTTTTTCTCCTAGAAATTACTAAGAAAGTGTTTTTGCTGTGGAGGGAGAAGAGTGAGAGAGCCCATAAGTCGTTTGTCAAGTTCTCTGCTTGTGCAAACCAACTTGTAGTGGTAAATGGTCAGGCAGAACGTCACATAAAGTTGATCCAAGTCTTTATTGGAAGGATACATAACGAGGATAGGCTTCAGGAATTCTTATAGACTATTCAGGTAATTACTAAATATTATTATACAGACCTGTATGGTGTAAATCGTTAGGGGGAGGAGGTCGTTTTTGAAAAATTAGGCAATTTAGAATAGTAAACACATATCATAGCAAACACATACCATGCTCATTTTTAATAACAAAAAAAGGAAGTAAATTGCACCTAACAATTTACACCTAACAACCCCTTACTCCACCCTATGTACGCTATACAATAATGTCTGCAAAACTTTTTAAAGTATTTCCATATTATTTTATTTAATAAACTATTAATTTCAAATGCTTGGAATTTTATTGCTTGGATTATTTAACTATTTTACAAAATAACCTGGCTTTTTATTTTTATTTACTATTTTCTAGGTTGTCCATAAAAACAGACAACAAGTATCCAAGAAAGTTACAGAGAACTACCTGCAGAACATCTAACAAGTATTACAACTGTCATCATGTTTTTGTTGCTTTTCAACTCAATTTAGAATTATTATCTGAAATAAAATTGTCACAAAAAATCTGTATCTTCCTTATTCTATTAGATATATTTTAAATCGAAACCAGTGTTTTGTGAGTGTTTTGAATTTAAAACTATATATATTCGGAACTTTAAAATATAATATTCAGGGAAAATTCGGTTAGATAGAAATTGTCTAAAACTACCTTCTTTACCTTAGAATTGATTTGGGAGGCTGAAATTTTAACTATAAGCTACTAATACATAATGATAACGATTGAACTTTTCCACATTTTGATTTTCAAAAAAAAAATCTTTTGAGTACGCATTAATATGTAGTATGCATTAGTAGTATGCATTAATATATATGTATGTTTATATCACTTTTATTTCAAATCAGTAGAAATATACTAGTTTCACATTCTTTTAAAGACGTTTTTAGCATTTTGCAAAATTTATAAGTATTTTAAAACGGATTATGTATATATTTGCTTTGATATAAACGCAGAAAATATGTAAACGGGACTCGGTGATAAGACAGTTTATGTTTTCTTTTTACTCCGGCCTAATTCTGTTTATGTAGTATGTATTTATTGTAAATTTATCAAACGGCAAACTTTCAAACAGGCAAATTATGAAATGGCAAAAAAAAAAAAAGGAAGATTATTTGCATAATTTTAAGCAAAAATTTAATGACAAAATAGAATTTTTTTTTTTTTGATAAGATTTTTAGAATTTAAAACATAAAACGAAGTCGAAATTTAGATTTAAGCTAAATGGAAATTTCACAGTTTCTATTTTTTTTTTTTTTTGCGTAAAAGGACTGATTGCAATGATCCAAATTTAAATGTAGTTAAAATTTGAATTAAATAACACTTATGCCAACAAATTTTAAAACATTGTCAATGTTAAGTTACATAAGTCAGTTAAGTTACTCTCATTCCAACACTTTTCAAATATTCTTTCTCAATACATTCATTCCAAAATAATTTGATAATGTGAAATTGCATTTAATTCTTTTTCTTTTTAATTCCTTTGAGAGTTAAATTCTATATAAAATATTCATTTCGATTTCGAAATAAATGAAAAACTTTTTTATTTTATTTAAAAATAAGTTGGAGACAACTTAAAGTAAAAACGTCATGTCCAATTTTCGAAAGCATGATTCAGGGTCCCAAGGTAGAAAAAAAGCTGTAAAAAAATTGTAAAAGAATACGAGAACAAACGTACACTGAAAGAGTGTGGCTTCAATAAAGTTCAAAAAAAAAAGGCATCTAATAACTCTACGTTCATCCAAGTAGTCAAGGTATAGGTTAACAGCTTCATTTTTTTATTCACAATCTTATATTCATAATTTCATTCCAAAACTGTAAAAACAATTCTTTTTTAGACGGACCATGCTACCAACAGCGTTGATAAACCCTTGAGTCCAAGAAAGCCATCTTCCCCTTCAAGTTTTTCAACGGTCTCAGAAGAAAAAGATGAAAATTGGGTGAGTTTGGGACGCATTCTTATTTTGTGAAAAAAAATAATAAAAACATATCATTTAATATCTGCAGATTCTAATAACATATCATTTAATATCTGCAGATATTAAAAACATACCACAATTCTCGAATGCTTTTTTAATTTAGGATCAAGAGACAATTCAACTGGGTGATCAAGCAGTTAGAAACGAACCGGCTTTGTGGAAGAGGGTTTTATCCAAAGCCGAACGCAATCTAGTCATACAAAATGGACCACCTCAAAATCCGGCACTTTTATCTAGAGATTCTACCAACAAAAAAGTTCCTACCTCTCTCAATTAAACTTCTCTCAACGGAGAGAAGATTAATAGAGACTGGCTTATTTGGAGTGGAGCTGCAAAAGCTTTCGTTTTTTTCTCTGCTCTATTTTTGGACAAAAGCATGATTTTGCCCCTTCAGTCTTTTCTCTTGATGTGGAATGGCGAAATAAAAGATAATTGGCGAAAGATAGAAGAAACGATTAAAACCCATCAGTGTAATGTTCAACACAGAAATCACTTTATCGTCGGTAAATCAGTCTTTGAAGCCTTGAAAAATCAGACCGGGATTGATTCAGAACTTAAAAATATTAATAAGAAATGAGGCATCTAAGTGGTATGAAATTTTACACTGCGCCCTGAATGTCACTCTAGCTTTGAGAAATCTAAGTTTTTGAGGTGTGTTAGCAGTATATGTTCATAAAATAATTTTAATGTTGCTTGGAATATTAGTCTAGATGTAACCTTTATTTCAATATTATGCTCATTTTTGTGTAGGTTTATGAAACATGCTGGACGAGTATGATAATGGTAATTTTTTAGCCCCCCTTGAGCTGTTGGAGAATCACAATAAGATACTTCAGTTCCATCTAGAAAAAGTTTCTTTACACCAAAAACAAGGAACAAGAATGCAAGCGCACTATTTAAGCTGGAGAATAGGCATTTTGGATCAAAGCCGAATTGATTTAAAGAACTGTATGGACCAGGGTTATAATAATGGGGCTAATATGTCCGGTGTATACAAAGGAGTGCAGGCCATCATTCTCGAGAAAAATTCTTAAGCTTTGTTCAAGCCTTGTAATGCGCATAGTCTCAATCTAGCTCGCGTTCATTCTGCAGAATCCTCTATTGTAGTCAAGAATTATTTTGGCAGCATCTAATTGCTGTATAACCTTTTTAGTTGTAGCTCCATTCGCTGGAAAGTTTACGCATAAAGGCTGTTATGCCATTGTTAAAACGACAGTAAGAAATACTGAAGTCCTTGAAACTTCATGAAGAACTTGATTTAGAAAATCATCAATTGACTTTAGTTAAGGCACTCAAAAAGGAGATTAAATCATTTGAATTCATTGTCTTGACTTCTTTCTGGTTCAAGGCTTTTCAATGTGTCTATAATGTCTCCTTCCTTCTTCAATCAGGAAGCATTTGTTTGGATGACGAGACAAAGTTTTTAAAGACTCTAATCGATGATCTTGACCGTCAAAGTTCTTCTTGGCGCCGATTCTTCCTAGAAGTGAAACTGGTTGGATCTGGGTTAGCTTCGTTTGGGTTTTAAAATGATTTTGCTAAGAAGAGGACTAGGAAAAGGAAAGCACTTCACGACGAGTCGATGAACACAATCCACTTCCACGAAGAGGAATCAAAGGGTTTTGAAGTAAAAGTATTTAATGTTGCTCTTGACACGCTGCTCCAGCAGATAAGATACAGAATGGATACAGCTCAAAAGACGACGAATATGTTATCTTTCTTACGGTTTTCTCCATCTCCTTCTAGTGCATTTTTCTAGTAAATTTTAAAGAGGTAACTCACCGCATCATGTCTTTAATACTTATTTCCAGTCATTTTTCATAGGATTAAATACACCAACGTCTAATGGTTGAAGAGCATGTAACGTATGAGACATTAAACATAAAAATTAAAATGCCATTATTCATTTACTTTCCAGAATAGTTGGGTTCCCTGGGTAAATACTGCTTACCCAATGAACCCAAGTATTCTGGAAAGCAAATTTTTTTCCTGTCCAACATATCAATCCAAATAGATCCTGACCTAAAAATTCTGAGACACAAGGCGAAGGGTCACAATGCCTAGACGAAAAAAAATAGATTCCATTTTTTTCAAAGGAAATTACATAGCATAACTTAAAAGTTGCGAATAGGTATTTTTAAAACCCAAGTTACCCTTACAGAACCTGATAATATTAAAGCAATTTCAATTAAAACAACTTTTTTTTGACTCAAATTTTAAAATATTTGTTTTTAATACTCTTTATGTTGCAAATGGTTTCATGATATTATGAAGGCTTTATGTTACAGAGGGTTTCATGATATTATAAAGGCTTCGTGAGAAAATAATAAATATCATCACACTAGTAACCAATCTGTCAATATTTTTATAAAATATTTCTTTACAAAATGTGAAACCTTTAAGCTTATAACTAAAAAATATAAATAATCACAATTTTTGAGCACGATGACTAAAATACAATGTTATTGAATAATGACGTAGCTAAGATACATTGTTATTAAACAATGTATTGTAATTGAGCCTAATCGCAATATTTAAAGTTCAATTTATATTTTTTATATAAAACAACTAAAAAGAGTTAATGGCGCAAGAAATGTAAATCAAACACGATTGTTAATAAAGGAAGTCGTTTAATAGTTACGACGAGTCCAGCTTATTGCTATATGATATACGACTGGGATGAAACTATTTGTATAAAATTTTAGTTAAAAAATATGTACAAATTTGTATTATTGTTGAAAGTTATAAAGGTATGAAAATAATTAACTGTTTTGAAAATTTGTTTAGTTAACGGAAGGAAAAAATAAATAAATAAGTGGGATATTGCTAAAGATGACAAATCGACAAAATATCTAAGCGCGTTTCAACAAAGAGAGAAAACTTTGAAACTGTTGGGACAGAATTTGCATTTTTTGATGTTTGAGATATCTTATAGTTATCTTCCAGACATGGAGTTGTATTCCAAACATTTATATGTTTGTACTTACATCAAATAAGGAAGCTTTGCAAAAAAATGCGATAGTTGAAGCTCGGAAACAAAATGCCCCCAAATTTATTTTTCCCTCCGGCTCAAAACGTGAGAGCATCAAAATAACAAAATAATAATTTTTTTTTACATAAATCTCAACTAATTCATATTTAGTTGAGAATAGTAAAAAATAAAATAAGGTTATTTGATTCCTAACAATTAAAATATTCAGCTAGTATACACTTTTTAAATGCAGTTTATAATTTATGTACCTTTTAGTTCTAAATTACCCAAAGCTGTGTGCTAGAAGATTAATAACACCTTTGTATGGTAAGCAGCAATGTTGTCTACCTACAATCTTTAAAGAATTTTACAATCATGAGTTTTGTAGGTAGAAACAATATTGTACAAATGCTGTATGAACTATTAGCTGAGGACTGTGACTACACACAACTCAGAGGTTTCTTCTTGGATCATAAAATTCATTTTATTATTTAACACATTAACTTTCTAGACTCATTAACTAGTGAAAATATAAAACAATAGTTACATTCCTAAGTAAAAATAATCTCTCAATGACTTAGATTTAAAGTCATTGTCAAACTCAACTGTGAACCATTATTCCTCAAAGTTACAAGGATAATTACTGATAGTTTAACACATAAATAGTATGTAAAGATGTAATATATGCATGTTACTTGCGTACATACTGTGTAAAAGTATATTTTTAAATAATTTGTTTTTTATTAGATTATTTAGTCAATATTACTATAAAAAATTACTTTAACACAGTTATATTACAACCACTGATCTCAAAATAATAACATTTTGAGATTGGTGTGTATTACAGCACTATAAATATTCAAGTGTTTATATTATATTATCACTATGCCAAATTGCAGCATCTTCAGATGTAAAAATAGTACTGGCAATTTATTATTTATTTTATATTATTTTATTTTCTACTATATATATATATATATATATATATATATATATATATATATATAATATATATATATATATATATATATATATATATGTATATATATATATATATATACATATATATATATATATATATATATATATATATATATATATATATATATATATATATATATATATATATATATATATATATATAGTAGAAAATAAAATAATATAAAATAAATAATAAATTGCCAGTACTATTTTTACATCTGAAGATGCTGCAATTTGGCATAGTGATAATATAATATAAACACTTGAATATTTATAGTGCTGTAATACACACCAATCTCAAAATGTTATTATTTTGAGATCAGTGGTTGTAATATAACTGTGTTAAAGTAATTTTTTATAGTAATATTGACTAAATAATCTAATAAAAAACAAATTATTTAAAAATATACTTTTACACAGTATGTACGCAAGTAACATGCATATATTACATCTTTACATACTATTTATGTGTTAAACTATCAGTAATTATCCTTGTAACTTTGAGGAATAATGGTTCACAGTTGAGTTTGACAATGACTTTAAATCTAAGTCATTGAGAGATTATTTTTACTTAGGAATGTAACTATTGTTTTATATTTTCACTAGTTAATGAGTCTAGAAAGTTAATGTGTTAAATAATAAAATGAATTTTATGATCCAAGAAGAAACCTCTGAGTTGTGTGTAGTCACAGTCCTCAGCTAATAGTTCATACAGCATTTGTACAATATTGTTTCTACCTACAAAACTCATGATTGTAAAATTCTTTAAAGATTGTAGGTAGACAACATTGCTGCTTACCATACAAAGGTGTTATTAATCTTCTAGCACACAGCTTTGGGTAATTTAGAACTAAAAGGTACATAAATTATAAACTGCATTTAAAAAGTGTATACTAGCTGAATATTTTAATTGTTAGGAATCAAATAACCTTATTTTATTTTTTACTATTCTCAACTAAATATGAATTAGTTGAGATTTATGTAAAAAAAAATTATTATTTTGTTATTTTGATGCTCTCACGTTTTGAGCCGGAGGGAAAAATAAATTTGGGGGCATTTTGTTTCCGAGCTTCAACTATCGCATTTTTTTGCAAAGCTTCCTTATTTGATGTAAGTACAAACATATAAATGTTTGGAATACAACTCCATGTCTGGAAGATAACTATAAGATATCTCAAACATCAAAAAATGCAAATTCTGTCCCAACAGTTTCAAAGTTTTCTCTCTTTGTTGAAACGCGCTTAGATATTTTGTCGATTTGTCATCTTTAGCAATATCCCACTTATTTATTTATTTTTTCCTTCCGTTAACTAAACAAATTTTCAAAACAGTTAATTATTTTCATACCTTTATAACTTTCAACAATAATACAAATTTGTACATATTTTTTAACTAAAATTTTATACAAATAGTTTCATCCCAGTCGTATATCATATAGCAATAAGCTGGACTCGTCGTAACTATTAAACGACTTCCTTTATTAACAATTTATTATTTATTTTATATTATTTTATTTTCTACTATATATATATATATATATATATATATATATATATATATGTATATATATATATATATATACATATATATATATATAAATATATATATATATATATACATATATATATATATATATATATATATATATATATATATATATATATATATATATATATATATATATATATATATATTATATATATATATATATATATATATATATATATATATATATATATGGTAGAAAATAAAATGTGATTTTCACAACTTTAAGTTTTATGCAGTTACATTTATTAGGTGAAATAAAAATTAAAGGTATTTCACTTGGTGATTGCAACACATAGTTTTATTTTCTACTATATTATAGCTCTGACTTGGTTCATCAAGCACTTTCTTGATAGTATATGCACAAAACAGCATCACTATATATATATATATATATATATATATATATATATATATATATATATATATATATATATATATATATATATATATATATATATATATATATATATATATATATATATATATATAAGTATTTTAATAAACAAGACAAACTTTTTAATTAATAAAACCATTTTATTAATTCTAAACAAAACAATACATGTTTCGAGTATCATTAGTCATCTTCAGTTGAAGTTTAATTTTTAAATTTGTTTAAACACATATATAGGTGATAATTACAAAATGTAATTATCCGTGTACATTTTGTATCGGTATTGAAAAAATCACCTATATAGGTATTTAAACAAATTTAAAAATTAAACTTCAACTGAAGATGACTATTGATAGTCGAAAGATGTATTGTTTTGTTTAGAATTAATAAAATGGTTTTATTAATTAAAAAATTTGTCTTGTTTATTAAAATACTTACATTTTTTGTGCTAAAAAAAATTTTGGATATATATATATATATATATATATATATATATATATATATATATATATATATATATATATATATATATGTATATATATATATATATATAATCTAGTATATTTATGTATTCACTTACATAAATGTACTAGGTTAGTATATTTAAGTGTGTGTGTATATAGTTAGTATGTTTATTTGTATTAAAAATCTATTAAAATGTAACTAAAATAATTATGAATAACAAACTCTAGAAGGAACCTCTGAGTTGTGTGTACTCACAGAGCTCAGTTAATAGTTCATGCAGCAGATGTACATTACCAGTATCTATTTAAAACAAATTTTTTTAGGACTGATTTATATTAAACAAATACTAAGCTGCCTATCATGCAGTTGTGTTATTAACCTTCTAGCACACAGCATAGATAATTAAGAACTAAAAGGTACATAAATTGGTTATTAGATTTTTTTGTAGGATTTTATTTATCTTATAGTAAAATATATTTATACATATTTGTAAAACAAAAATATTTATTGCTTAATATAAATTTTATTTAACCTAATATCAGTGCTTTTTTTTAAAACAAAATGCATTTGTGTTTTTTTTTAAAACAAAACGTAATTTAAAACTATATCTTTATCGATTACGCTTAAGGTTTTTTGATTTTTTATATGGTACTTCTACAGCCGTCGGCAAACTACGCCGCCATCTTGGTAGGCCAAAACTGGCTTCAAAAATTTTACCGAATGCGCCAATCCAGTTATTACTTGAGATCAGCACGCAGCTGCGCGCTGATTATTTCAAACCACTGCGCGCAGTGGTTTGAAATATTCAAAAACTGGAATTAATTCAAGATTTGCGACAATTCGTCATATTCCAAGATTTGCGACAATTTGTCATATTGCTGCAAATTAGTCATATTCCATGTTTTAAAAGAATTCTTTTTTTTAGACCTCTTTGCGCTTCCCCGCAGATGCTCAAAGTTGACATTTTTTAAAGAACAATTATTTAGTGAAAAAACAATAATTTCGAACTTTTATTTTATTTCTTAAATCGCATCGATGAACTTCTATATATTATATATCAATCGGAAGAATATTAAACAGGTTTTCAGAGTGTATTGTTAAATATGTTATAAAATTAGATTTCATGCCATAAAAATGCAGAGAAAGATAGACTAGGAAATAATAACATGTTTGAATGTGACTTTTATTAAATTCTGTATGTTGCTGTAAAAATCTGAATACGTATGGATAAACTTCGACCCTTCTTCTTTTAACCCAAACTATTTCTTGATGCCGCCCGGACCCGCTCAAGAACAACTATTTTTTATTTAAGAATGTTTTTACTTAATTGATTTTTTTTTTTTTTTTTTTACATAAAACATGACAGTCATTTTTATTCGGTGCTAAAAATGACGCTCCAATTTTATTTTTTAATATATTCCTTAACATACATAAAATAAGATAACTAGATTTAAAATATAATCAAAAAAATTGTTTTTTTTTAAAAAAATTACAAAAGAGGTTTTCCCCAATAAGAAAAAACATGCAAATAATAAACACTGATATCATTAAGTAATAACGGTTTTGAATTATTTTGATTTAAAAAAAATTTCGTAGTTATAGCTGAGTATTTATTCGCTATCGGATAAACTGCTATCGGCTTCTATATCAACGTAATCTAATTATCGATAAACATCAATTAGTTCAGGTAAAACCTCTTCATTAACATCGTAACTTCTTTTGAAATTTTCAAGCAGTAAAAGTTGCAACACCTCTTCTAGTAGTACTGATTTACACACAGACTTCAAACGACTTTTCAAAATAATCCTGGAAATATAAGGATCTGATTTTTCTAAACCTCGATAAAAAAAACATCAGTTAAATTGTTAATTCTTGAGGTTTTTCTTGCATAATCCATACAATCTTTTCTATGACATTTGTGAAGACATTCTCTAGCATTTTCGCCAAAAGTTTCAACTTGCAAAATTAATTTAACCAGGATTTGAGCTCCATGAGCTAACACTTTATGAACACAAGTAGGAATTTTATACCATGAACATTTCTCATTGATGATTAAAACTGTTTGTAGACAATAATTTTCAAGTTTGATTGGATCAATTGGAATTTGACAAGACAAACATGTTAATATTGTTCTTAAATGGACAATAAGATTTATATCTATACCGAAAATTTCTGATAACAATATTGGATCAGAAAAAGCTCGCCGTGCAGTATGGGCATTATTAGATGAACCAGTGCCACCTGGATGGGGTTTGTCTACGTGTAAATTTAATTTTTCCCAAAATCTTTTTTGTATAAGACTTTTTCGAGCTTTTATATAACCTTTATTTATTTTTCCTTTTGCTTGCCATTGCTTAATATCCAATTTGTTCGACAAATGAAGGAGATATTCCATGAAACGGATCCAGCAAAGAAGTTGGCTTATTCCAAAGAGTAAAAATGCTTTCTCAGTGTTAAATAATTTTTTAGTGTAGTTTTCAATGTGACTCATTTCAGTAGGTGTTGCTTTACAAAGTGGACACAATTGATAAGACGGTGTTTCAGTGATCTCTGCTAAAACTTTTTCATCGATGGCTGTTAAAAATAAAGAGCTTTTGATATTAAGAACTTTTCCATTTGGTCGCTTTACTGTAATATCAAAAAGTTCATTTATTTGTTGTTCAACAAAAAATTTTGTTTCGAGAATAAGTTCTTTACTTTCTTTAGCATACTTTAGGATCATTGGTCTGCAAAATCTAACAGAATTAGGAGTTGAATTTGCCCAAAACACATCCCAGTCATATGTTTGAAGTCTTAAGGGTACAATGGTAAGAGAAAAAAGCGAATCATCTTATGAACTTTTAAATAACTCATCGAACTTTTGATGGAATTGGGAAAAATTACTCCATTAGATCCCTAACTTACAACAAAAATCAACTCAATTGAGTCCTTTTCTTTATTAGTAATTTTAGATATAATTTGCGCCTCTTGTGATTCTACTATTCTTTGAGCAGTATGTATTAGAAGATTTTGTAATGGCACATTTGCCTCCTTGTCAGATACCTCCTTATCACATTTGCCTCCTTGCATATTATTTGGTCTGCATTTTTTTTTAAATTCCAGAATAACGCTGTAAAGCGGATAAATATCTGCACCTCTCTCTTTACTTTCCAATCTTATGGCCATTCCAGTCAGCGCAAACATGTGTTTTTAGAATCTAAAATGTTAAAACCTTAAGACGTCTAAATTCAGATAACTATAAGACATCTAGTTAATGACTACTAATAGATGTCTTATATTTATCTGAATTTAGACATCTAAAAGTGCAAACATTTTAGATGCGAAAAAAAAACGTCTGAAAGATGTAATTGTGCCGGCTGGGATATACTGAGATTTAGTAAAACCATGGTTTAATAGAAAAGCAAGTCCCATTTCTGAAAACATTTTTTTTATTTCTTTGTCAATGTTTTTATTGATATCATATGCCAATTATTGATCTTGTAGAATGCACATGATAATTTTTTCTAAGTTCTTATTACCTATTTGTTTGGCTGTGTATCTTGCTGTTTCGAGTATATACTTTGTATCATATTCAGCTTTTTCAGACAGATTAGAAATTGCTATTCTTTTAGCTCGTTTTCTTTTGTCTTTAAAAGGCAATGTATGCCGCCCTTTCTTTAATTCTGGCGTTTCTAATACGTTTGAGAGTTTCCAGATAACTTCTTTAAATTCAAAATTAAATTCATGTTCTAACCAGGAACATCCTTCATTTTTTGTTTGTACGTGGTTTGTAATGTTAACAATTTTTTTCTAATTCTTTTTCATAAGCACCTTCAATTTTTCATAACATTCTTCTTCACCAAAATCTTTAAACATTCCAACATTTTAATAACATCACCAGTCACAAAAGAAATAAAATCTTTATTCTTCAACTTCATTTAAAACAATTTGTACTTTATTATTTATTTGCAGAATTTTAAATCGACAAAAAGATTTTTTGTAAATTCTTATAACTTGAGAAAGCTTTTGAAGTTATATTAATTTAAAGGAAGTATTTTGAGGTTATATTAATAGTAGGCCTTAAAGTTACCACAAATATACCATTTTATGATAATATTATGCAATTTGATTGAAAATGACAGTCATGTTTTATGTAAAAAAAAAAAAAAAATCAATTTAAGTAGAAACATTTTAAAATTAACAATAGTTGTTCTTGAGTGGGTTCAGGCGGCATCAAAACCAATTTTGGATTAAAAGAAGAAGGGTCGAAGTTTATCCATACGTATTCAGATTTTTACAGCAACATAAAGAATTAAATAAAAGTCACATTCAAACATGTTATTATTTCCTAGTCTATCTTTCTCTGCATTTTTACGGCATGAAATGTAATTTTATAAAATATTTAACAATACACTCTGAAAGCCTGTTTAATATTCTTCTGATTGATATATAGTATATGGAAGTTCACAGGTGCGGTTAAAGAAATAAAATAAAAGTTCGAAAATATTGCTTTTTCACTAAATAATTGTTCTATAAAGAGTGTCAACTTTGAGCATCTGCGGGGAAGCGCTAAGTGGCCTAAAAAAAAAAAGATTCTTCTAAAACATGAAAATATGACTAATTTGCAACAATCTTGCATAATCAGAACCAGAGATAAAACAATCGAGGTTGATGTATTTCAAAGTCAAAGTCGAAGCTTTGACGTCGCTAAAAGTCGTGTGTGAACGTGTTTCGAAATCGTTGAAAGTTGTGTAGAATTTAATTAAATGGTTTTCAAATCGTATTTTTTCGAATAAAATTTATTTTCGCGGTTTTCGAAATCGTAAAAAGTTGTGTAAATTCGAAAATGACGTGTTTTAAAATTGTTTAAGATTTCTAAAAGCTTTCAAACTTGTATGTGGCTGTACTAGTATTATTATGCTCTTCCCTTCTATTCTCCTAGACTCCTACTATATCCCTTAGATTTGGAAAATCACAATCGATGAGATGCTACCTATGTTCAGGTTCAAAGACACCGATATAAAGTAAAGTGAAGTGATAACTGGTTTGGTATATGCTAGCAATCTCTGTCCTTCTAAGTTCTAATTTCTTAACAATAAAAATTTGAAGTATACACTACAGTAACATTACAGAAATAAAGAATATATCCAAGATATGCTAAAACCCTTGCATTTATATAATAATCATTCTAGATTTCAAAAACCCAATTCCTTAAACATGCGAAAAAATTATTTGCATATTATCGATTATCTAATCTAAAATAATCCTAGCATGCTACTCTAGTAAATAATATTTAGTTGTCCGCTTCCAGTCTTTCATTCTCATTTTTTTGTGCTAGTTCCTGGCCTAGCTCTCAAGACAGACATCATTTGGGCTCCTCCAAATGATTTCTGTCTTGCCTAGGGTGTCCCACTGCTAACCTGACCAAAAAAAATTCAAATGCACTCTATCTCAATCATCCTTATTTGATCCCAGGACACACCAAAAAAATATTTTGGTCTCCAAGTCAAGGAGTTCCAGTACAAGGTATTTTCATATGTGAGGTTTCCTAGAATTATTCGCCCCCCTCCCTTTTGGTGCCCTTCATTTATGAATTGAATAGTAGAATATGATCCATTTTACATTCATTTTCGTTCTGTAAAAAAAAATTTTCAATTTAAGTGTTAATACTTGTACAAACTTGTCATTTACAACAATTAAAGACAAATTAAGTCAAAAATCACATTAAAATTACACAAAACCACTTTTTTTTTATGTCTTTTCCAACCTCTTTTCGGTTTTTTTGCACAACTTGCATGGTATCCTGTAAAAGACTTTCTTCATGACTTTTAGCCACAAAATCTTGCACAGGTTTTATATGGCGCTTAGCCCTGTCATTTACTACTGCTAGATTCTCCATCTGATATTGAAAATGTCTATAGGAATCATTTTCAAAGTTATCCTTTATCAATGTATTGATTACTTCCGTAGTTATACCTAGGTATGTGAAGAGCAGCCAGGAGTCCTTAGTAATAAAGTCGGACAAAACTGACATGGGAATTACATGAGTTAGCTTAAAAGAATCCAAATCATGTGATGGAGCCTGCGCCGCCAGAGGAGACTTTAAAAAGTATGCTCCATAAAATGTGACAATAAAGTCAGTTGACAGTTTGAGCAATCTTTCTCACTATTATTCAACTTTAAATTAATCTTTGAAGTCAGCTGCATTGTAAGCAAGTATAGACAATCAGCCGTGAACCTTGCTTGATGGTGGACATCTGGTTGTTTGAACTGGAAACCAGGTTAACCACCAAGGTAAATGACTATAAGCTCAAAAACAACTTTATAATCTCCCCTTTAGCAACTGATCAACATTATTTCTCATTCCTCTTATTTCTGGCAAGATTTTATGAAAATCTTTATATATTGCACGTGATGGAGATTTTGTTGAAACTTAAATATGATCCATTGCATGGGAAAAATGCCTTTCAGATATATGGTGCCTTTAAAGATCAATTTTCAAAAGATACAAAATGTAATAATTTTGCAATAGTTTAGTGCAACAAACTTTTAAAATATGTTATCAAAATATTTATTTACCTACAAAGCAGCCAAAGCACTGGTCTTTTAAGCACATGATCCATCAAGAACTTAATTGCCCCTTTGTATCTTCCAGTATTAGAGGCCGTTGTATCTGCACCACAACCAATGATCTGGTCAGTGAGCTCATAATACTCTAATATGTTCTGAATAGCTTTATCATGATCCTGCTCTTTAGATGACTCAATTTTTAGAACTCTTAGCAAGTAATCTAAGGGTTCATTGACCTGGGGGGATGATATACTGAGAGCAAGGTTTTCTACAGTTTCAGACATTTTTGGTCAGTTCGATAGTGTTTGACCAGTTTTGTATCAAAATGAATGATGACCTTTAAACCCCGAACTTTGTCCAGATTTTCTTCTCCCACTATTCTAGCTTCATTTTCAATCACAATCTTTTTGTTTCTATGTAGACTACTCTTTGATACAGGAACTGTATTTAGATCAACACCACCAATCTTGAAAAGTGAGGACAGAAGTGAAGTTTCAACTCGAATGCTGACCTTGTACCTATTCAAGAAAGAAACCCGCTTGTCAAGAACATCATTCATTAAAAGCTCCATGTAAACTCTATCTTCACTGATCTTCATTTTTTTTTTCACTTGAAGATAATTTTATCTCAAAACCTTTCATCCTTTTTATGACTTCTATAGCTTTTTTTTTTGACATTTCTTGTTTTTCTTTTTTATGTTGTTCTTCTCTAGGCATACTTTCTATCATATCTAACATTCGTTTTTCCCCGTCTATCATTTTTTCTTGATAAGATTTATCTTTCACAGTGTCAAACTTAACCATTTCACTTTTGAATGCTCTCTTCAGGAACTCAATATCTTCTCTCTTTATTCGATTGTCTCTATTTTCGTCATCTCTTATAAGTTTTAAGATGTCTGTTTTATAAATAGTAAAAAACATAGTTTGCTTCTTTTATAAAACTCTCTGTTTTTGTTTTACATTGCTCTTCTTTCATCTTGTATATTTCCATAAGGGTTCTAAGACTACACAGTTTCTTGTAACGTTTATAAGATTTCTCAAGCTTTTTCTTCACTACTTGTTCTGTAACCCAAAATCTTGAATCAAACCCACTTTTGTCTCAAATACTTAAAAGTTCTCTCAGAATCCATACTCCAGTAAATTCTCTCCTGTTACTTTTCGTACACTGCCCTCCAATACAAAGCATAGATCTTGACATAGTCTTTAGTGCACAGGATAGTTTTGCGTTTTGATTATTCTTACTTGACCTGAGCCAATATATTCGACGACAAACTTCTCCTAATGTGGGTAGTCTAAACATATATAAAAGTCTTTACATATTTTTTTCAAAAGTTTTTCACCTAAAAAAAGCTTTTCTAACTCATTATTTTAATTAAATCTTAAAATGTTACCTGTTTAGTGCAAACATATGTAATGGATGCTGAAGTATGTAGATTGTTCTTTTGCACCTATTAGTTCTCTGTGGAGCTAAATTTATGTTGAAGGATGTACCTGAGGTTCCTGGTTGACAATCCCTTTTAGTCCTAGGAGATTTATGTCTCATTGGAGAAAGACTTCTGCAACGTGTAGTTACCAAGGAGCTCTCTTCATTTTTTTTTCTGACAGTACTCTGACCATTTCCATTCCTTGGAGATTTACAAGGAAATCCATCATCATCATCGGTCATTATATATTTTAAGAAATTTGTTATAACCTAAAAAGTATAAAATGAAAGGGTCTTATAATATTTTACATAGAAGCAATTATTTGAACAGAGCATTAATGCCGCTAAAACAATGACAAAATATTGCAAAAACAGCATATTTGAATCTGACTTTATTCATCCAAGACATAATATTTCAACTTTTGTATAAAAAATCTCGTTTTATGTCTAAAATAAAACATCTTAAATTGTGGCTGAAAGTCATGAAGAAAGTCTTCTACAGGATACCATGCAAGTTGTGGAAAAAAACCGAAAAGAGGTTGGAAAAGACATGAAAAAAAGTGATTTTTTTATATGATAATTTTAATGTGATTTTTGACTTTATTTGTCTTTAATTGTTGTAAATGACAAGTTTGTACAAGTATTAACTTTTAAATGAAATATTTATTTTTACAGAACAAAAATGAATGTAAAATGGACAATTTTCTACTATTCAATTCATAAGTTAGGGGCACCGAAAGGGAGGGGAGCGAATAATTCTATGGAACCTCACATATGAAAATACCTTGTACTGGAAATTTTTTTGGTGTGTCCTGGTACCAAATAAGAATGATTGAGATAGGGCGCATTCGGATTTTTTTTGATCAGGTTAAAAGTGGGACACCCTAGTCTTGCTTTTCCAGTTCAACAACAACAACAACAGCAAGATATTTATTTTCCTCAAAATTTACAATATAATTACAATAATATATTATTGATAATAATAATAATAATAAGAAGAAGAATAATGATAATAGCAACAATAACAATAATAATAATAATAATAGTAATATTTCTAAATTTGACATTAAGTTGTAAAACTTTGTATTCGTGTCTACTATTTAAACGTTAAAAGTGTTACCATTCATCTCGAGGCACTTCTTTTTCAACACCCCTTCAGCAAGAGGAGAGTGATGGACTCGGTTTGAGATTGTCCAGCAGGCATCGATAGCAGCCTTGATATCAGGGTGTTTGTTGACAGTCCTTTCCAGGGCCATATCAAGATTGTGGTCAATGCAAGTGATTGAACCACTTTAAAGGTCAGCAATAGTCTCTGACTTCCTCAGTGCAGCTTTTATATTTGAAGCTACCTTTTGTAGAACAAACTTCTTGGTGATGTAAATGAAGAGTCATTGCCATGAATGGATTGTTGTTGCGTGAGGTCCAGATGTCAGTGCTGATTGCAACTCGGTCGCAATGAGGTAGCTCCTTGTCAGACATGCTCTTTATGGCCATCTGCAGATTCCTATAGAGGAGAGGTAACTTGAAGCGAGCCCTGCAGTCACCACTTTTAACTTTAAATCTCGAGTCTTTGAAACAGGATAGAGTCACACATGGAAAAAGGCTGATTGTCAGTTGCAAGGTAAACCATGAGCTCCATGTCACCACGAAGTTGAATGGTGCTCTGTGTTGAATAGCACAGATTCTTTCTACTTTTGGAACCCTTTTTCTTTTCCTGTGACCTAAAGGCTATAAGGTTTTCAAATTCGTTAAATATAATGTAAACAAATTTAAACCATTTTCATAACTGTAAAATTTTGATTTACATCTTTTTGCGGCTTCAAACATCGTTTTAATTAAGTTTTAACTTTTACAAGCTTTCAAAGTCGATTAAAATTATAGTTACAACTTTTTACGCCTTTCAACATCGTTTTAATTAAGCAACTTTCAAAGGTTTTCAAATTCGACTAAAAGTTAAAGCTACAACTTTTTACGGCTTTCATATTCGTTTAATTAACTTTTTTTAGAAATTTAACTTCGAAAAAATTTCAACTTCGCCTTCGGATTTCAACTTCGTTTAATTTAAGAAACTTCGCCTAACAGAAGGCTTTCAAAGTCGGAAAAAATTATACAATTTTAAAAATCATAACTTGATTGTTTTATCTTTAATCAGAACTTTTTATATCGGATTATCGCAAATCTTGAATTAATGCCACTTTTTGATTATTTCAAACCATTGTGGAGCGGTATGTGTAAACGAGAGGGTGCGTTTGACACTAACAAAATCCATTACTCTAATCATGGAAAAAAATAATTAGTTTAAAAAGATTTAACTTAGTTCGTAGTTCAATTGTTTTTAAAATGTTGTTTAGAAAACGTTCTAAAATCATATTTAAATTGACTCAATAAATGGTTCATATTTTATCAATTTTTTAAGTTAAACTCGCGGACCGATTTATAAATTGACCATTTATATGAAAATAAGTTTAAGCAATATATATATATATATATATATATATATATATATATATATATATATATATATATATATATATATATATATATATATATATATATATATATATATATATAAATATATATATATATATATATTATATATATATATATATATATATATATATATATATATATATATATATATATATATATATATATATATATATATATATATATATATATATATATTATTTTTAGGGTCCCGGCTAGTTTGATTTTGGGCAAAAATGTTGGGTGTTTTAAACGCCTGGCGGTGACCTTAAAATTTATCCAATAAAATTTTTCAATCTTTTAAATAATATATGTTGGGTTGAATATTATTCACATAAAAGGAGAATGTTGAAAAAATCAAGAAAATTAGTCTACAGAATCTTCTGAAATTGGTGAAAAATTCACATTTTTCTTTACAAAGACCTAAAGCAATATATATATATATATACATATATATATATATATATATATATATATATATATATATATATATATATATATATATATATATATATATATATATATATATATATATATATATATATTAATGTTTAATCCAACATAAAATATTTAAAAGAACAAAAAATTTTATAGGATAAATTTTAAGGTCCCCGCCAGGCGTTTAAAACCCTAGTTAAAATCGAACTGGCGGGCACCCTTAAAATTATATATATATATATATATAAATATATATATATATATATATATATATATATATATATATATATATATATATATATATATATATATATATATATATATATATATATATTATATTGCTCAAACTTATATGCATAAAAATAGTCAATTTATAAATTGAATAGCGACTTTAATTTAAATTGATAAAATATGATAAAGTTGATTAAATTGATAAAATATGAAACACCCTAATATACAATGACGGTTGAAGTATTTAACTATTGTAAAAATTTTATATATTATTTTATTTTTGCAATATGCTTAGAAAATTTAATCACGATTAGTCTTTTTTAAACGTTTAGTTAGGCTTTTTTAAATGGTTTAACAATAAATTTTTAACAATTATAAATTTGTTTGATATATTACTCAAAGATTTCTTTAAGGACTCTGAGAAATATTATTTTCTTTTTTTTTCACAAGCATATCTGAAGATAATTTAGTTACAAAATATATTTTTATATTTCATTTATTTCTATATTAGCTACATATAATGTTTGATGAAAATTTACTGAAAGTTTTTTTTCTTAGACCATGAATCTAAATACGCGACATCATGAAAAGTGGTTAAAGAAGAGGAAACTTACGTTTATTGCGTTTTCAATTCAACTTATTATCGTCGGAATAGAATACAGCTTTACAATTTTAACATTATGGTCATACATCAAAAAAATGATAACAACAGACACACCAAAGCTATACTATGGAGTTGTATCTGTATCTTACATGGTGGCTTCTTCTGTAGTGACGCCGATAATTGGCAGAATCGTTGATAAAAAAAGAAACGTTAATCATTGTTTTTTAATTTGTAATATGCTAATGATAACTGGAAATGTACTCTACAGTTTACCATTTTCTCCTTTCTTTTTAGTAGGAGGAAGAGTGATGGCAGGCTTCGGCGGAGCGTTAGAATCAGTAATTTTTAGCGAAGTAATTCGTAGCTATCCAGCCTCTGAAACAAGTTCGAAACTATCAGTTTTATCAATCATGTACAATTTAGGATTTATACTCGGTCCAGGGGTAAACTTCTTTTTTAAAGACATAAGTTTTTTTATAGGAAACTGGCATATACGAGATGTAAATTTTCCTGGGCTTTTCATGGGTTTTGTATGTATCGCTATGGAAATTCTTACAATAACAATGGTATATGATGTATCAAAAGAATTTGACTACAAAGCTTTAGCGGAAAATACTGCAATAAATAATACAGGCGATGAAGTTTATACTGATTGCGACATCATAGACAATGATGAACTACCCCTAATGGAATATAATTATCCTAAAGAAAAAAATACAAAAACTTTATCAATAAATTCAGACGAATTTACAATAATCAAAATTTTAAAACTTTTGTTTTTGCGTTTTGATTCAGCACTGGTAATGTTATCTAACTTTTTTCTATCGTTTTTTATTATTAGCACAGACACATGGCTGCCTTTATTAGTTTTCGAAAAATTGCATCTTTCAATGAAAGAATTAAACATTTGCTTTATGGGGGCGTGCAGTTTCAGTGCCTTTAGTTTGCTACTATTCATTTTGAGGTCGTTTTCTGACAAAAAAATGATTTTGGTATTACTAATCAGCTTAGTTGGGTTCTGCACTGTCAGCACAAGTTTTATTATTCTTTCCAACTATTCTAACTCTAAAGTATTAAATATTATCTTTGGTATTGTTTATATATTTAGCTTTGGAGGAGCTCCAATAATAATTGACGTTTTTTTTGTCAATACTTTAGCTAAAATGGTAAATTCAAGTATTCTTACATTTGTCGTCAGTATTCGTTACTCAATGTGCGCTGCTGGAGCATTTTTAGCGTTTATTTGCTCCCCATTTATGTTTGATTATGTTGAAATATTTGGAGCGTTATATGCTGTCATTATGATAACGATTGGAATCATCTTTGCTTTCAGAAAAAATAACTTTATATATGTTAAATTGTTGTTTTAAAAATAGTTGTTATGAAAAGCAACGTTTCTAGGATTTTGAACATTTTCTATGAAAATGTTACATTTCACTTTGTGAGTGAAATGTAACATTTTCAAATAACATTGTATGAAATACAATAATATGATTGGTAAGATTGTTTTTACAAAAATTTTGTACATATACGTGAGCTATGAATACAGCTATTATTTAAATGTTTTGAAAAACGCATTAGCAAGAAAGGATACAGTTTCCGTAGAAGGTTTGTAGGACTTTTTGTAACGCTGAAAACAAAGAGCATAACTGGAAACTTTTTCAGTGATCAATAGTGTAATCTATTGCCATGGGTGGACCTCCCACATACATACGCATTTGCAAATTTACGAAGCTTTTTTTTTTTTGTCTTGCAATACCTAATATAAAGATTCAAGATTTTGCTACAAAAATTACATATAATATAAATAATAATACAAATATCGCAAATAATATTAAAAGTATTACAAATATTTAGTTTATTATTTATTTTGAAAAGCTTAATACTTATTTTGATTTAATAATAAATTATCAAAAAAAAAACTACCCGACTAGCCGACTAAATTCGTAAAAAAAATCAACTATAACTTAAAAATCACTTTCTTTGGGGAAGGGTGGAGTAACACCCCACAGTGCCTCACAGATACGAAAAAACGGAAAAAACCCTATTAATTTTTTAAATTCATTTTGATGTTTTTTAACTTTATCTTGATTGTTATAAGCATACTGAACAAGGTAAACCCATTTTTTTATGATTTTGTAAATTTTTACTCTTTTTGTGAGCTTGTTATATGCAGGTGGTTTGTGGGCAAAAATTCACTAGAAATTTTAGAATTTTCAAGTAGATCTTAAAATTGTCACAAAATGGTCATTTTTAAAAATTTTTCTTTCATTTTTTCGGTGAACATCATATATATATTATATCATCCGGTAAGTAACTGACATTGGACTTTCATCGACACCAAAAATTAATATTCGAATTTCACAATTTGTGAAAAAATTAAAAATTTTCAGAAAATAATATTCACAATATTTACTTTTTCTAAAAATGTCCACACTTGTCCACCCTGAATTTTGATGGGGAAGTATCTTGAATATAAACAGGAATGCCCGTAAAAAAAAAACCCGCCCCAAAGTAGCACGTTTTTGAGAAATTGAATTTTAAAGTTTTTTGCAATTAATAAGAATTCCGCAAAAAGTTTTTTAAAAATCCAAAAAATTAGTTAGTAATATGTGCCTTTGTGATTACATCTCAAAATGAAAATAATAGACTTGATTCCCAAAGTAAGAGAAATTTGTATAACTAACAAGGATATTGTGAGCCTCCTCTATGAGGAAATTTTGATATCAGAAGGTTTGGATGGTGAAAAAGTGCATAGTGAAAAATTAACAGAAAAAATCCGAATTTTGGTGATAAAATTGAAAGCTAAGTGGATTGCAGTAAACAAAACATATGACAGGCTGTTAATGAAAGAAAAGAAATGGTTGCAAACCGAAATTCAAATTGTTATAAAAGCTGACAATGTAAGCAGAAAAGAGTTCAGTGGAGGGCGACCAAAGAAAGATTGGAAAGATCTAGGACAGAAAAGTAAGCGAACAAGAGTTGTTGGATTATCTGCGCATGATCCAGAGGTTTTAGCTCTGGCTGCTGTTAAAAGTGCAAAATCATCAGGTGACTTACAAGACTTTGCTTATGTGGTTAAAGAGTCTATTCAGAAAGCATCTGAAATCAGAAAAAGTATGGACAGCAAGGAACCGATAATGATGAGTGAGAAAGAAGCACTTTCATTAAAAGTTAATTGTGATCTCAGTGATGATCAGTATCAAATGATAAGAAACTCCTCAATCAAACACAATGCCAATATTTATCCAACATTACATGCTCTATTCAAGGAAAAAAGTAATTGTTATCCAGAGGACCTTGTTGTAACTGAGACTTCTGTTGAAAGTAAATTACAGTCCATGGTGAATCATACTCTTAAAAAAGTTGTTGTATTAAGTGAATACAATTTAAAAACTCTGGATACAGATCAAAATGTGCTCAATGGTAGTTTTATTCTAAAAGCAGGGTTTGACGGTGCATCAAGCCAAAGTTTGTATAAACAAAGGTATGATAACACAGACATTGAGGAGGCTAAAAAAAATGAAGAATCCCTTTTCCAAACTGCAATTGTACCTCTTAAGTTAAGTGTAGGAAGTAAAAAAATTTGGGAGAATAAGAAACCAAATAGTTCTCATTTTTGCAGACCTCTTCGGCTTCAATACAAAAAAGAAACCACAGAACTTAGCAAGTCAGAAGAAAAACACATTCGTGATCAGATGGCTGATTTGGAAGATTATGTTGAGATTATTACACTTGCGGATGGAAGAAAAGTCAGTATCAATATAAAATCTCATGTTGAACTAACCATGTTTGATGGCAAAGTGGTTAATGCCTTAACCAACACAAAATCATCTGCAAGCTGCAATATTTGTGGTGCGAAACCATCAGAAATGAACAAGCTAGATCTAGTTAAAAT
This sequence comes from Hydra vulgaris, assembly GCF_038396675.1. Classification (NCBI taxonomy): domain Eukaryota; kingdom Metazoa; phylum Cnidaria; class Hydrozoa; order Anthoathecata; family Hydridae; genus Hydra; species Hydra vulgaris. The sequence continues at coordinate 17,715,801 of NC_088923.1, forward strand.
TAAACCTGTGAATGATGATGCTATGTCCCTTGGTTTATCATTGTTGGATTAAATGTTTTGAATACATACTTCATTTAGGCTACAGACTGGAGAAGACTGTTCCAAGGACAGATGTCAGGTTAGCCGAAGATAAGGTACTTGTTCAAGCTACAAAAAAAACTATTCAAGATAGGTTTAGAGCACAACTAAGTTTACTGGTAGATGTTCCAAAAACTGGATTTGGGAATACAAATGATGGTAATACTGCCCGAAGAGCATTCATGCATGGTGAGGCTTTTGCTGACATAACCGGAGTTCAGGTTGAGTTGATTCTCCGGGTGAGGACAGTTCTTCAAGCTGTTTGTTCAGGGTATGACCTAGATATTGATTGATTTAGCCAATACTGCAATGAGACTCTAGCCTTTATAGTTAATAACTATGATTGGTACAGAATGCCTCCAACTCTTCGCAAACTTCTAGTTCATGGACCTGCAATTGCTGAAAATCTAGAACTACCCATTGGTTATTATTCTGAGGAGGCTCAGGAGGCCCAAAATAAAGTGATAAGACATGCTAGGTTAAACCATTCATGCAAAATTTCCAGACTCGATGTAATGAAAAATCAATTTCAATATTTGCTGATCAGAACTGATCCAGAAATTTCGTCGATCAACTTCATAAAACACAAATCTTCCAATGGAAACCCCTTGTCTGAACAAGTTCTTAACTTGCTGAAACACTAAGTTTAGTTTTTTTGTTTAAATCTAAATTATATTGTTACATGTTATATATGTTATATGTTACAACATACAGAAATTGTAGATATTTGTTTGTGAATAATGTAATCTTTATTGTTTTCACTGTTTACTGACAAAATCAGCTGTTATTAAAGGATTATATGTAGAGTGTTTAAAAACAATGAAAATTTGTCACTTTTTATGTAAATAAACTATATATATATTTATGAATTTGTCTCTATAAGTACAATAAAAAACGACAGAATAGCATGTTGAGAAAGTGGGAAAAAAATTCAGAATTTGCAAATTTGCAAAAATATTTTGAAAAAAGTGTGCAAAATTATTTTCTGACTTTTGGGTTGGGTTACTGATTAAATTTTAATATATTTAGAGCCAAAAAAGGTTGAAATCCATTCAGAAACACTGATTTGAGGGTTTTTGCCGTTTTTCCGTAGCTGTGAGGCACTGTGCACCCCCTCCTTTCCCCCGTAAAATCGCCTCTGCAAACAACTACTATTTAATTATTAGTTAATAAAAAAGATAGAGTTAATAAATAAAGTTAAAGAGCAAAGAAACAGTTGACAGAAGACTTGAAAGTTGTAGGTTGTATCATCCTTTCCTGACTTGTATTAAGTCAGGAAAATATGAAGATGGAAGAGGGTTCCGAAGGGTTAAAGTGCGAGGAAAAAAACTAAACAAATAAAAGCTTTTTGAGCATGAAGGGACAGATATAGTAAAAAGATGAAAATTTGCTGAATGACGAGTCATGCGAGAATGAACTTTGATTGATAGAACTAGATATGATGGCTCATTTGCAGCAACTATGATAGAATTTGTAGAAAAGAGAAAAAAATGCAACTTTACGACAATGGGAAAGAGGCTCAAACTTAGCAGATAGAGTGGGTCCAACTACATTTACAATGCGTTTTTAGACCTTGTCTAGTAGAGAAAGAGTGTCAGTAGTAGAACTAGTCCAATTTTGACAGCAGCATTCAATAGAACGGAACCAGGGAGAAAATGGCAAGCGCGTTAAAGAGAAGCAACCTTAGCAGATGCTAACTAGCAATCGATTGTATATATGGTTTCAATGAGAGGTCAGTAGTGAAAGATAATCCAAAAAAACGTAAAATAGAGGACTCAGTGAGTTGCAAATCATCAATAAAGGAATCAAAAATGAAACAGCATTGCGATAGTTATTTGCAGTAAATAACTTAGATTTTTTGGAGTTAAAACTTATAAGCCACTTCAAGCCCCAAGGCACATTTATTAGCGGAGAGAAAAAAGACATAAGTCCAATCTCTGACGCGATAAAAGTTGCAAAAAAGAATCCGAAAAAGAAGTACGAAATAAAAAATTTAAAGAGATAATTGGATGTTTGGAACCACCTAAAGTGGAAAAAGAAAAAACTGAACACAAGCCAGGGTCTGTGACAAGACACAAACCAAGGAGTAAATGTAAGTAATTAGGGCTGTCTGGAAATCGAGTCACAAAACTAACTATCTGAGTAAGAAATTACGAAATGTAGAATTTGTGGGCTTTAGAACCAGAAGGGTCAGTGGTGTAAGAGCTAATCCATTCATTGTTATGAGCATTAAAAAATAACAACAATATTAGCAGAAGAATAAAGGCAAAATGTTATTAAAACAGTCTAATGTATATATTAAAACAGTTAGGTGGGGAAATGATTTTTTAAGTTTAATATTTTGGGCTACTTTTGGCATCGTTTAAGTGTAAAGAGAACTAGACTCATTCATAAAGAAAGCACAACTTCCCCAGTAATTAGCTATGCAGTTGTCTCAGTCTTGCAAATTAACCCAAAGTATCATAAGTATCATAAAAATAAGCATCGGTGAAACAACGGTTAAACGCTGGCCGAAAAAAGGCTGTCTTGCTTAGATCATGCATTAAACGGTGAGCCACAATTGGCTTGGATTATGCTTGTTAGCCAATAGAAGGCCGGTCATGGCACTAATAATGGGCCATGCATAGACCAAATATTGAAAGTTTAAGGATGGGTAGTTAATATTGGTTCGACTTAATTTGGTACAGACAAAACAATGGTGATCCGGTATCGCACCCGAGCTTAATCCTGAATTTTTATGAACGAATGTAATATCAATTTTTATACATTAAAGAAAAAAACTGAGCTTTTAAAATACCTGCAACACACTTTTTCCCTTTACCCAAAACTACCCCAGGGGCGTTCAATAACGCAAATTCTGTACTTTTGAGTACTAAGTCTCTGGTTAATCTAGGCTTATATTAGAATGTTACAATTTTTTAAAAAGGAACATCTGGTTTTCTTCACTGCAAACACAGTTGAACTTATTTAAAACTCAATATTAGTCTAAAAATTATGTCTTAAAATCTTACCTGCTTTAAAAATGATAAAATTTATGCTAACTTTAAGAAGCAAAAGATCAATGTGCCAACGAGCTACTTACCTATAGTTGGTTTATACGTCTATATATTTTCTATAATTTAAAAGACTTCAATGGGTACCCAGTCAAGAAGCGATAACAACATGATATCAGAATGGTATCAAAACTTTCTAAAGATATGATATCAAATAATGATATCATCATGATATCATTGTGATATCATAACTTTAGAAAGTGAACTTAATTTTTAATGGAATTTTATATAATAGTTACAAAGCATAATAAATATTAATTTTTTATCTTTTAATGTCCAAATACCATGTTTTGATTTAATGAACTCATATTATGATATCATTATGATATCAAGAACTTATCATGCTATGATATAAAATACAAGTTGCTCACATCATAGTCATTCGAAATAGATAGGAACAGAGTGTATAAAGTATGGAAACGGAAAAAGAGTTCAATGGTGAATTTGGTATTGAAACATTTTTTTCTTTGGAAAATGATTTTCTTTTTGCAGACAAAAATTTTAATAAAGATTAAGATGCCTTTGTGTTGGAGTTGTCTAGTGAACCTGTCGAAAGCACATTTTCTTGCACAATTTGCTCTAAGAAATGCATAGAGGCCTTACAAGGCATACAAATTCAAAACATCAAAGTATTCCTTTGGATTTAACATTACAAAATCCTCAACCACCTATTCTTCTCAGCGAATAAAAGTCTGCTTGATAAAAGCATTACTACATTGATTGACGACGAAATTTGTATAGAAATGAGTTAAGAATAGAATTAAACATGCAATGCTATTAAAAAATTCACAACAAACCCAATCTCTATTAGAGGCAGCAATAGCTAGTTTTAAAGATAATGGCGATGCAGAAAAGTTTCATCCTCAATTTTACAAATATATTAATTGTGATAGAGGAATTTTCATTAACAGTCTGACTAAAACAACAACTAGACTTCTTGGCTATGAAATATGCAACCATGTTTTAGCATTTCTTACAAACTTATTTTACAATAATTTCTTTGTAAATTTAAATGATTTATCGTCAGTTGAACTTTCAGATAGAGATAAAGAAGTTATCTTGTATATAAGTGGTTATGTATTCAGTACATTTTATTGCAGAGTTCGCAGTTCGCGGTTATGGCAGCAAAAATTAGGCACAGACTGCTTTTCACTTCTTAATGCTGGTAAAATAGAACATTTTTTTAAGAATCCTGAAACATCCACTAAGTCTTACCAAAAATATGTAGATGCTAAAAAATTGAGGTGGTTTGTGGAAAGTGTCTTCTCCAGTTTTAGAAATCTTTACAAAAGTTGAGCTTCTCTTTTGCCAACAAAGTAATGGTTTTGAAAAAAAAATTGATTTTGAACTGATTGTAACCGAAATTTTAAAAAACAGTGTTGTAATGGCAAGCATATCTGAACTTCGTAGCGTTTGCACATATCTAGTATCCAAAGAACTGTCTTTAAACTTATTTCATCATCTAGTTATACTTTATGTTAGAGTGAGATCTTTTTTGCAAAAGAAAAACTAAGTATCCGCAAGCTTAAAGAGAATCAAACAAAGTCAAAATCACTCCGTTCAAAAATGAAAAAATCATCAAATGGATCCTCTCTTGTATTAGCTATTTGACATTATATAAATATATATATATATATATATATATATATATATATATATATATATATATATATATATATATATATATATATATATATATATATGTATATATATATGTATATATATATATATATATATATATATATATATATATATATATATATATATATATATATATATATATATATATATATATATATATATATATATATATATATATATATATATATATATATATATATATATATATATATACAGCGGTGGCCAAAAATTAAAGACCACTCATTTTTTTTTTCAAAATTTACTTTTAACCTTAGTATAATTTTATTTTGGAAAAAGGTATCAAAAAAAGAAAAACATTTTTAGAAAGAATTTTTATTGTATTTTATATTTATTATAAAAGAATTTATAATTTTTTTACAAAATAATGTTAAAAAATTAAAAAACTGACTAGTAAAAAATATAAATAGGAAAAAAAATTGGACAAAATTTTAAGACCAGTTTCAATAATATTTCAAAAAGCAATAAAAAAATAATTTAGAAACGTGTTGTTCCTCCATTTGTTTTCAAGCACTCTTGTACTTGTTCTGGCATTGAATTCATTAAAGTTTTGATTACTTCATCAGGCACATTTTTCAAATGATGAGAGATAGAAGATTTCAAATCTTCCAAATTGTAAAGTTGTTCTTTACCAAGCTTGTGATCAAGCCACAATTGTGATCAAGCTTGTGATCAAGCCACATAAATTCTCTATTGGATTCAAGTCTGGACTATTGGCAGGCCATGGAAGCACTTGAATTTTATTAGAATTGAACCAATCGCTAACAACATGCACTTTATGACACGGCGCATTATCTTGCTGGAAAATAAATCCATCCTGCAACTGCCATAAATCAATGCTAGGAATAAGCGAGTTTTTCAAAATTTCGATGTACCTTTCTTTGTTGAGTCTACCATCGAATGAATGAAAAACACCAACTCCACAGGCACTCATACAGGCCTAAATGCCTATTGAACCACTGCCTTGTTTTGTTCGTTTCAAAATGCATGATTCATCGAACCGTTCGCTCGGAAGTCTACGCAACATTACGCGACCTTTTCTGTTGTCTACCTCAACGTTCATTTCATCTCTAAAGACCACACGGCTCCACTGATCTGTTAACCAATTTTTATGTAGTTTGCATCACTCTTTCCTGGCAAATTTTTGTTTTTTATTTAGGCGTGGTTTTTTTGCAGCAGCACGCCATAAATAATTTAAATTGTGGAGGACCCTTCGCACAGTTCTAGGGCTTGCTTTCAGACCATTTGACAGTGTCCATTTTGTAGACAAGTCTGTAGATGATGCTTGTCTGTTTTCTTTCATTAATTTCACTAACGAGCGAACATCACGGTCATTTGAAATTTTATTGCGTCCAGTCCTATGACGATCATTAATTGACCGGGTCTCTTTGTATTGTTGAATTATGTTAATAATGCAAGAGCGAGACCTTCCGAGCTTTTCTGCTATTTGTCTGATGCTATAGCCTTCTTATTTTATTACAAGAGGCGCGTATCTGTCTTTTTCTTCGATCTTTGCACGCATTTTTGCAATATTTTTTATATCCTTATTGCAATTCAAAAAATAAATGTTTACTTGATATCGAAACTCAGGTTTCGACATTTTATTATATAGCCAACGTCCTAAGCAATTAAGACAGTTAAAAAAAATAATGGATTATTATTTTTAATAAGTGCAAATTAAAGATTTGAAAGTGGTCGTTAAATTTTGTCCAATTTATTTAAAGAAGATTTATAAGTAGTCATCAGTTTTTTAATAAGTTAAACGCTATTTAATTAGAATTAGATTAAAAAAATTATACCACTCTAATCCATATGTTTTAATTAACAAGATATTAAAAAAAAAAAATTAAATAAGTCAATTAGAATCTTCTTAATTTTAATTTAAAGATTAAGAAACCAACTAAAAAATGAGTGGTCTTTAATTTTTGGCCACCGCTGTATATATATATAGCACCGCTCTGAGCTTAATTGAGTCAAGATTAAATTTTGACACCATATTACCAAGTTAATAGGTGTAAAATAAAGGTTTTTGTAAAGATTTCTTACTTTACAGATAATGTAAATATGCTAAGAGCAGACATTAAACCGCTGATCCATTGGTTCTAATGCAAGTGATCTAACCACTACACATAAAAAGGCTCCCCCGTGTACTCAATAAGAGGATGGGACAGCAAATTTAGGGAGCTTTTTTCAAATTTTAGATGTCCCTAAACCAAATTTGACGAACAATCTAATACATTAGGTATATAAGGTAATCAAATGTTTTTTAAAATTAGTGTCCTAATGACAGTTTTTGGGAAAAATACATTTTTTTATATATCCAGGCGCATATGAAAAATAGATGAGCTTTAAAAAAATCACTCAGTATCACCCCTGGTTACGCGCTAGGTCCCAAATACAATTTCATTGTTATCAGAGGTTCTATAAAAATCCTAATATTTAAATAATATCCTTAAAATCATTGGTGCTTGTTTACATTGTAACAAAAATAAAACAAACAAAAAACAAGTCTGCAAAATAAACTTTTCTATTTATTATTTTAACAACGAATTTCTCAATTAACTGATCAATATTTTGTGCCATTTAATGTTTTTAAAAAGATTTGTGGCTATGAAATTATCCGTTTTTTACGCAAATTTATTTATTTGTTTCTAGCAATACAAGGAGACATAAGAGTTTTTTTTGTATTAAATCACTTGAAAAGTTAACTTTTCTTTATCAACAGATTTTTCAGAGTAAGTCCATTTTCTGCGTGGTATACGTGTCATACTCTCCTCCATTGACATTTTGTTTGATTCATTCAGACAGTTACCTGCAATTGGGTGAAATATATGTTAATTTCGAATAGTATTATCATTGAATCCAAAATCAAACAAGGAAGAATTATCTTTTCTTTTACCAATTGACCGTTGTTGTCCAAAGTAATTTTCTTAAGGTTCTTGACAAAACCTTTCAGTTAATACATAACTTACATTGTTATTATTTAAAAATTTGACAAGTTTAATAACAGAATTAACTGTGATCTTTATACCATCATGGGTTGTCAAGTAATAAACATATTACTTCTATCACTTTTTGAAAAATTTCCGGGTCTTGATTCAATAGAAAAAAGCCAATCAGAAAAGTATTTTTTAAAATTTTCTTTTAGCCATGTAAATCGAACATCATTAGTATCAGAAAATGAGTTGTGTTTTAATATATAATCATTTGTATTACGAATATTTAGGCAATCAAAAAAATCATTAAAATATTTGCAAAACTGTGCAGTTCCAGCAGTATCAGATGGTGCACAGATATCTAATGCAGTACTACATAAATTACTTAAAACTTGTGCAGCTAAACGAACATTCATAGCTGAAAATGGAGCTATTTTGATGTGCTCAACGGTTAGCTTTGGACATGCATGCAATTGACATTTTAAATCTTCATAAAACAAATCAGTTATATGAGACCATAAAACATGTTGACCCTGATTCCACATGTAACGATTGCTTTTACCAGCTCCAGAATGAGAAAGGCTGTTCCTTACTGTTTTAATTAAATGAGCGACATCAGAAATAAATTATATTAACCTTTTATCGTCATCATCAGCAAATAAATTATCAGTGCGGTAAGTCACATCAACATGACCATTATTATCTTCTTTATCAGCCAGATTAAAATGCATTTTAAAAAATTTTCTATTCGATAATGCTCCATCACAAGTAACTGCTACTACTTTTAAACCAAATGAAATTTCTAAAATGCCAACAGCTTTCCATAATAGAGAAAATAATTGCACTGATGTAATATTTATAGTAGCAAAGTTTGCAAAACTGTATTTGAAAGGATTTACAATATTTATTATTAAGAAAACCAATACATGAGAAGCAAGTTTGTCTGCCTGTTGTAATGTTGCAAAATTAACAATAGGATAGCCCAAATCAACATAACCAATTAATTCTCCAGAATGTTTGTCCAAAACAAGATTTTCTTGAATTTTCATTTCATCAAGAACTAGGACAATAAACTTTTCTTGAGCTGAAAATTGCTCGACTTTATCTTTTAATTCTTTGATTATATTTTTATTAAATCGTAACTTTGGCTTCACATAATTTTTATAGCCACGCAATCGCCTACAACTTGGTAAAACTAAGAAACCAGAATTATTTTTCTCATTTAATCGTACTGCTTCATAAGCAGCTGGTGATTTTGCAGCTAATCCCAAACAGTTACGGATTATTGCTGGATGATAGCGAACCCATTGCTTTGAGCCTTTTAGATATGTTTGCTGCTCTTCCCAAAACAGGCTTATTAATGGAGAAATCTTGCTTTTATCAGCTCCTGCTATTATTTGAACTAAATCACTTTCAATACTTTTACTTATAGCTAGTGATGAATTTTCAATCTCCTGCTTCATCAAAGCTAATTCCTTTTTTAATTCTTTATTTTTCAGACGAACACTCTGTAATGTAAGCTTCAGATAATTTGGAGATGTAAATTTAATTGGTGCATTTAATTTAGCAGGGGTACAAGCATTGGCAACATTTTTTTTTAAACTTATGATTTCTTTTTTTTCAATGCTTTTGCATTGGGAACAGCATAACACTAACTCAATCAGCATAATACATGACTGAGATCAAAAATACTCTGTCTGGTTTAAGAGAGGCTTATTCCTAGATAAAAATAAATCAAACTTTTTTGAAATACAATGTTTAATATACAGATTTGACTTCAATGCAAATATATCAGTTATTCCAGAACACAGGCTAAATGAAGTAACAACAGAAATAAGATTTGAAGCTGAAATATGTTGCATTGACCTTTTATATTTTCTGGATTGTGTCATAAAGTTTAAATTCTGTCACAACAGGACTCACACTCACTGTCCAGTCATAAATCTTTAACTTGCTAATAACTTAGGGTTAAGGTCAGGGTTATATTTAAATATTGTTATATTTCTATAAATTTTCGTTTTAGTAAATGAATAAAAATATAAAATATTATATATATTATTTAAATAAAAATAAAATTTTAAAAATACAATTTTATAGCAAAATAAAAAAATTTAATTATGTATAAATAAAAATAGGCAAAAAGTAAAAATAGAAAAAAATTAACAGATATAAAAAATAAAGGATGTAAAAAATAATAAATTGTTTTATATCTATATATATATATATATATATCTATGTATATATATATATATATATATATATATATATATATATATATATATATCTATCTATATATATATATATATATATATATATATATATATATATATATATATATATATATATATATATATATATATATATATATATATATATATATATATATATATTTATATATATATATATATCTATATATATATATATATATATACAGATATATATATGTATTTAGATATATATATGTATATAGATATATATACATATATATATATATATATATATATATATATATACAGCTATGCTCAAATGTATGGAGCACCTATTTGTTTAAATATATTTGTGTTTAAAAAATGAGATATACATGATGAATTTTTTTTTAAATGGTATTTTATTTGTTTTTTACGTTTAAGCATTAGTAAATCATTTAATGCATGTTGAATTTGCTTGTCTGGGCATGATTTCCAAGTGGAAATTTCAAAAATTATGAAATGCTCAAGGAAAGCAGTGCAAAATGCTATAAATAGATTTAGTGAAACTGGTTCATACGAAAATAGACCAAAAACGGGAAGAAAACGTATACTTTCTCCTAGAAACCATCGTTTCCTCAACAGGATTTCACTTCGAAATCGGACCAAATCTTCTAAAGACTTGGTTAGCGATCTGTGGGAGCACAGAAAAATTCAAATTTCTGCTCCAAGTGTTAGAAGATACTTAAAAGAAGGTAATTTACATGGAAGAAGGGCTCGCCGAAAACCATTGCTGACTGAGCACCATAAGAAACTTCGTTTAGAATGGGCTAAACAGCACCAAAATTGGTCATCAGAAGATTGGGCCAAAATTATTTGGTCAGACGAATCAAATATAGAGGTAAGGCATCATTATGACTTACGGTGTAACCAAAAAATAAAAAAAAAATATCATTTCGAAATTATTCCTTTAAGTACCTGAAATTTTACATGTTGAAATTTATAATATCAAATTTGTATTCCTTTACTTTTTTGACCTAGATTTTCGGGCAACCTGGAGGCACCTTTGTAAGACGACGACCAGGCGAAGCATTTGAGCCGGAATGTATCATCCCTACAGTCAAATTTGGCGGTGGTGGCACAATGATCTGGGGTTGCATGGCCTCCAGTGGCGTAGGTGAAATATTTTTATGTGAGGGTAGGATGAATGCAGAGCGCTACATTACCATGCTAAATGAAGTTTTGGAGCCATCAATATTGAAATTATTTGACGAAGATGTCCCCAATATTATTTTCAACAAGATAACGCTCCTTGCCACAAGGCAAAAAAAAAGTTTGGACTGGTTTTCAACAAATGAAGTTCCCCTCATTACGTGGCCCCCCCAGTCTCCAGATTTGTCACCCATAGAAAATTTGTGGTCTATTTTGAAGAGGAAGTTGTCAATTTACAGATGTAAATCCAAAGAAGAATTTAAAGCAAAAATTCTGGATGAATGGGAAAAAATACCAACGAATGTATGTAAGGATCTTGTGGACAGCATGCCCAAAAGACTACGTGCGGTGATCAAGGCAAAGGGAGGTGCTACAAAATATTAATTATATTAAATAATATTGTTGAATTGAAATAATGTGTATCAAATAAACACATTCACATTTACTATTTGTTCATTACTTTTGAATTTTAAATAAAATATAGGGGTGCTCCATACATTTGAGCATAGCTGTATATATATATATATATATATATATATATATATATATATATATATATATATATATATATATATATATATATATATATATATATATATATATATATATATATATATATATATATATAACTAAAGACTTTTTTTAACGTATGCGTTGTAATCTTTAATTATTAATTTTAATCTTTGAATTTAACATCAATTTACTTTATTACGACTAATTCCAATCCCAATGCTTAGAAATTACAAGGAGAATAATCTTCTTTTTTTTTTAGCACAAGACGTTGCTTTTTGATCAACAACATAGTATTTTTGGAGACATTGAATATTTTATTTTTAACGCATTTTATGTTCTTTAGGAAATGTTTTGAATATAAAAATAAATACAAAATTTCTTTAGTGTTCTAAACATTTTCATGGAAAATTTTTTGTTAAAATTTCAGTATATATCAAGTTACTATGCTTTATGAACTCATTTGCAAATTTAAAGAAAGTGATAACAACGACTAATGACAGTTAAAGTATAATATACAATACATTCAGTTACTTTACATAGTCTAGAACAAATTTGATGAAAATTTGTTGAAAAGGTAAAAATCGATAATTTATATTTGGTTTTGTAATTTTCTATTATATTATTGATAGAGGATTTTCATGCATTGTATTTGCATGTAGTTATTTAATTGCAAATTTGTAAAGTGATTTTAGTTTTAAGGACATTTATAGTGATTCACCTTAGTGACACTTTTTTTTATTGGCATATTTCAATATAGTTTTTAAATTTTTTGTTCATCTTCTCTTTTATTTTGAAGGCTAATAATTTTGATTATTATTTTTAGCTTGCACCATTGTTTTCAGATGATACATAAATCTAAGTTTTATTTGGAAAAGAAGTGGAATGCAACATTTCAAAAGAACGTTTTTATCAAGTCTGTCTGTCAATAGTCTATTGTAAAGTGATGCTATAGCCAAGTCTATCCCTGTCTCTAACATAACATTTAAATATGAATGAAAAAATCTAAATATGACTTTTTTTGGTATTTTATTTGTTAACGCTGTAATATGACTATTTAATAATTTTTTCAAATTAAACTGTTAAATAATATATTGACTTTTTTTCTGTCTCTTGTCTAATATAATCTTGATTTATATATTTTATATATAATATAACTATCAATTTCACATGAAATGTTTATTAATATAATATGATTTAACTTTACTAAATAAATAGACAATAATATTCAATTTATTTAGTAAAGTTACATTATATCATATTAACAAACATTTTATTTTTTAACTATTAGAATATTTATAAAATTCTAATTATTTAAAATAATAATAAAGTATTTTTATTAAAATATAATTAAAAGAAATAATTAAAGAAGAAGTATAATTCAGGTAGAATAATATTTTTATTTAAAAATCTAATTCGTATGTTTTTTAGGAAGACATTCGGTGTCATCATAATTTAAGTCAATAATGAAGTCATTCAATCAATTCAATTTTCAGCTTCTCATATTATGATATCACACTTTGAATTCAGAATGATATCAGCTAGTGATTTCATTTTGATATCATAAACTTCTCATGTTATGATATCAGACCTTGAGATCAGTATGATATCAACGAGTGATTTCATTTTAATATCATGTTGATATCAAAAACGTCTCATATCATGATATATATCCTAGTTTGATATCAATATGGCATCAATTTCTTGACTGGGTAGGAACTTAGTTGAAAAATTAACTTTTTTATTGGTTAGCTAGCAAATTACGGACAGCGATGATATGATTGTTTTTTTAACTTATTTTTAAAATTTATTATTTATTCAAAAGCATTTAGCTATCATCAAGTATTTGTTAGCTGTGATAAATTAGAATAAAAAACATTACTAAGGAATTTTTTTTTTAATTAGTGCGAACAATCTTTAAATTAAACCCTACCCCCTTCCCCTCACTCCATACGCTTTCAAACGCTATTTGAAACCCTTTTCCCCCTCCCGTTATGAGCGTACGTACTTTATGAACGAACCCTAACCAAATTAAAAAAATAGTTTCAAATAAAATTTTGATTAATTGTTTAAATAAAAGTTTTTATCTTAGATTATACAAAATTATCGTTTTAAATTTAAAAAATTTAGCGTTTATTTTTATTAATTATTTATACTAATTAAACTATACATTTAAAATTAAACATAAATAGTTTATCATAGTAAAAGTTTAGGATAAAGTAACTTATTTTTTCTGATACTAAAAAATATTCCGATAAGTATCATAACAACAATAAAAGCTGTCCCAAAGATCTCAACATAATCAAACAAAAATGCAGAGCTAGCAAAAGCCAAGAACGCTCCGGCAAAGAACATTGACGATCGAATACCGTCAACAAATGTTAAAACGTTTGAGTTGACCATCTTAGCAAGTGCGTTAATGAGAAAAACATCTGTTATAATTGGAGCAACTCCAAAACCAATCATATACACAATGCAAAACACAACATTTAACGCTTTATTTAACGGGTATAATGACAGAATAACAAATCCGGCGCTTATAATACAAAAACATCCTAAGCCAATCAATAATAGCAAAATCATCCTTTTATCTGTCAATGGCTTCCACATAAACAGTAATAATGATAATGCACAGAAAACACCTGATCCCAAAAAGGAAATGTTCATTTCCGTAATAGATAGATGCATTTTTTCTATAACTAACAACGGCAACCATATATCAGTGTTAACTAAAAAAAATGCGAAAAAAAAGCTTGAATACAAAATTAGTGCTGAATCAAAATGGAAAAACAACTTTTTTAAAATATTAACAGCAGTATGCTTATTTGGGGTTAAAATCAAAACTGAATTTTCATTATCGTTGTTTTGCAATATCGGAGGTTTTTTATCTTTTTCAATTTTGGAGACGTCTTTTTCGATTACATCAGCTTCATTTTTGTCCACTAATGCTTTATAGTCAAATTCTTTTGATAGATTATGTACCATGGTTATGGTCACTACCTCCATGATAACACAAAGTAACCCCATGAAAAAACCGGGGAAATTTAGATCTCGTAAATGCCAACGGCCTATAGAAAAGTTTATACCTTTAAAAAAGAAGTTTATACCTGGGGCAACCATGTAACCCAAATTTTTCATAACTGATAAAATTGATAATTTTGAACTTATTTCAGATGCCGGGTAAATCCGAATTGTTTCACTTACAATAACAGATTTTAATGCTCCACCAAAACCAGCTATAACTCTTCCTCCAATTAAAAAGAATGGTGAAAAAGGGAGACTGTAAAAAGTATTTCCAATAAACATCAGCATATTGCAAATCAAAAAACAGGTATTGACATTTCTATTTTTATCAACGAATCTTCCGATAAATGGTGTCAGAATCGACGATGTGAGCATGTAAGAAACAGACACAAGACCATAAAATAGCTTCGGCGTTTTTGTGTTCATCATTTCCTTGATGTACAACCATAACGTTAAAAAAGTAAGACTGTATTCCATTCCAATAACAATAATCTGAATTGAAAACGCAATAAACGTGTATTTTCTTTTCTGCAGCCATTTTTTGGGGGGTTGCGTGTTTAGATTCATTATCGAGAAATGTTGTCATTACCTGACGGATTTATACATGCTAAAAGGTAAAATACCTAGTTGCTTTAAACTCTGTTTGTAAACATTTTTGATCAATAAAATGAACTTAATTATTTTCTAAAAGTAAAAATAAAAAAAAATAATCAAGTTTTTAAAGTCTTCTTACGATAAAAGCGAAACTAATTATCAAAAAAGCAGAATAGAAAGCTAATAATCAACTTTTTTTTTCTTAAATACAAACTAAAGTTTTATATTTCTTTGCAGAAAAACTTATTTACCATAGCTATTTAATTTCACTTCATTAAATACGATACCTCCTAAATTTACCGATACCGTAAACTATCCACGCGATAAAATGTCTAAAAACAGTTTTAAATAATAAAATAATTAAAAACTGTTTTAAGACATAATATTTATAACTAATAACAAAAAATTTTTTATTATAAAAACTGTTTTCTCTCAAAAATCAAAATTGTTGATTGTTTATATTTATCTTTAAAAAATCCTTCTTTGATACCAATTACTGTTTATTTAGTGTTAACTATAGTAAATATAACTCAAATTTCAATACGGCGGTGAATATGTTTGATATTCAATTAAAATTTCGCAGTTACTTAGCATAACATAGACTGCTTTCCACTTCATGAAAAGAAAAATAATCGTTAATATTATCATTTTTTATGTGAAACTGCGGATAATTTTATTTTATTTTTTGGTGATGGTAGTGGTGGGGGGAAGGGGCGGCTTTTAGTACACGTTCAAATTATATCATAAATCAAACACCCAAAGAATCAAGCATTCTAAAAATCAAGTACACTAAAGTATAGTTTAAACTTGAATTAAATTTGAAAGCGGAAAGTGTATCCTAATATTATTATTATTTTTTTTTTTTTTTTTTTTTTAGTATTGTATTTGCCGATTGAAAATAATTTACACTCGTAATTTATAAAAACAAATATTTACATGACTGGGGCTTGAAGAAGACAAAGTTCATCTTATCATTAAGCCCCCCCCCCAAAAAAAAATGCATATTCATCAAATAAAATGTTTTAACAAAATGCAAAAAATAAAATATATAACGTTTAAAATATTTAGTAATTCAAAGAGTATTTATATTTAAGAACTGATTAGTAAAATAAGATGATATATAAGTATTAATATTACAAAAAGAATTTACAATAACTTTTTTTAATAAAAATTGAAATTATAAAATTTTACAATATTTTTAGTAATTAGTATTTCAAATAATAAAACTTAAAAAAATCGTTTGTAAATTCAAAACTTATAAGATAAGAAATACATTTACAATAGCAGACTATTGTTTAGAATATTAAATATAATATTAAAGAGTAATTAGTAGGTTAATTTTTGTTTTTGTTTGCTAGTTTAAAAAGCTTTTTAGAAGAACTTTAATTCATTTTCATGTATCATCAGTAATTGCTTAAGTATTTTACTAGCAAAAATAAAAACAAAAACATTTACCTACTGAGAAAGGTGTTTTAAAGTTGCGACTGGGTTTTTCAGATGTGTGATATCAAATTTCTTTTTTGATGACATTAAAAAAAAAGCTATCATTTATAGTAATTGAATTCTGCATACAAGGTAGTTTTTTTTTGTTTTTTTTACATTAGTTATGAACTTTTAAACTTATTTTCCATATTTCAAGAGTCTCTTGCATTAGGTATCAATAGTAGAAGTATCAATAGTACAAATGTAAAACCAGCATACATATCAGCATAAAAAGTTATAAATTTTAAATACAAAAAAAGTATACAAAGTATAATATAATGTTATTTGTATTCATGCTCATTAGAATACACGCGTATAAGTGTACAGCTAAATACATGTTTATCCTAAATAGTAGGTAGTTAAACTGCTTTGTAGCTTAACCCTAAGAATATATTTATTAGTGTCTTGGAATGAGATGACGCATTTTTTATGTGAAATGTGTTAATCATTCTAATTATGCAATTGTATTAGAGCAATGCCACATTATTGATTGCATATTTTTATAAGTTTTAAGTGAGAAAATGAATAGACAATACGTTAGATATTATTTTGCATAAATAACGTGACGTTTAAATAACTGGAAAATTTGAGTCCCGTTTTATTACTATTATTATTTTTTAGTTATTAAGGTGCTCCCAAAAGTCCCTACAGTCTTATCACCGTTTAACAAGAAAGTCCAATCTTCCTTTTTTACTTATATCTTTTTAATGGGCTAGAATTGGCGTCAAACTTCGGACCTTTTGGTTCTGAGCCAGATCTCTAACCATTGCGCCATGATTGCAGCATTTAGAGTACTGCAGTTACAGCAAAATAATATAGAACAAACTAATCCATTGAGAAAAGGCCTAATAAAAATATGTAATAATTGTTATTGTAATTATGTAATTATCATAAAAATATGTAATAATTGTTTTACTCGTAACTATATGAATTATTTTTTGTAAATTTTCTTTTCTGGTTTGCATACAAAAATTCGTCATTTATTTGTGACAAATATCACATTGTGATATGCGTTAAAAAGCAGAAATCAGGTTTTACTAACATTTTTAAATTAGAAAATCCATGCTCCAATTCTACGCTTGGTATCCATGCTCCGGTTCTACATTTGTTATCCATGCTCAAATTCTATATTCGTTATCTATTTTCTGATTCTACACTTGTTATCCATGCTCCAATTCTACACTTGTTAGCCATGCTCCAATTCTACACTTGTTATCCATGCTCCAATTCTAGATTTGTTCACTGTAAAGTTTTAAATCATTTATAAGAGTTTTTCAAATATATTTCACGTGTATCAACATCTTCAAAAACAGTAATCTTATTACGGATTGATTTTGAAAAATTTTTAGAAACGTTTAATCTTCCATAATTTTTAAATTTATTATCATTTAAGATTGTCACAACATACATTTCTTTCAATGAAAAGTTTACATTATTGTCAAAAATACAGCAAACCTTTCATTGAAGTTGATATTAGATAAATACTGGTGCAAAGGAGAGCATTGTATGCTTGCTAATTGATCCACTCATTCAGTCAAACAGTTTACAATTTCTAATTTTCTCAACTGACGTTGGATTTACGCGCTGGATTTAAAATCTTGTAATGTTGATGTCTTTTCTGCAGGTATTGAAGCTAGCTTGCTAAACATGAGTCTCTGAGGTCAATTATCAAATTGCTTGAACAAAATGCTCGAGTACAAAAAAGCAATGTCTGTTATTAAAGGTGTTCCAGCAAGTTTTAGAGTTGGAAAATGGAAGAGCTTTTCCAAAATATTTTACTGTATATTTGTCAATGCACCTTAGCCATTAACATCATTAAATATCAAACTGAATCGCACTCCTTGCAATCGAGGATAAGTGAACTTAAATACGACTCTCTCTTTCAGATTGTGTTTGCGTATTTGAATACCACTTTTCGAGTTACCGGTTACAAAGCAACAAACCCACGTGTTTTTAGCGAAGTTCTCAGTTCAGCTGATATAACAAATACGTTTAAGAGTTGTCCTTTAAGGACAGTCAATCTAGAAAAAGCTACAAGCAGCGACTTGTCAAATTGGTTTTTTGATTGATGTCAGCGTTAGTAATTCAGCCTTTAGTAAGTCGATTTCATGGCTTGCCCTTAGATATATGTAGAAATTGCTAGTACTGCCATCACGTGATTTTTTCCCTTTGTTGCATTTCTTACATTTTGCGAATTCATTCTATTTTGCAGGAATCAGCAAATTAACATTTATATACTAATACTAATAATTAGAGACCGCCGATCCGTTACTGTTTATCGGATTGTCGGATTGTGCACCAAACTATCCTTGCTGAACGGTTCAAATTACTTACGGATTTATTTGATCCGAAAGTAATGGAAAAAAGTTCGTTAAAATTTTTTCGGATTATTTTTTCGGACTGCAATCCGATTCGATGCTTTCGGATCGGATTGCAATTCGAAAATTTTTTTTCGAATTGGAATCCGAACCGATATTCTTTTTACGGATTTATACGGATTCAGAATAAAGAATGTTTTTGAAATAAGGTTCATTTTTATTTATTTACAATATTCAAATATACAATGAAACGAATTGAATTTCACGTTAAGAAATAAAAAAGTCAAAATCAGACTGAAAACGAATCATTCTCCGAATTCATTTCCTGGCCACTCAATGTCTTGAATTTTTCTGAGTTGCTTATTATTTTCTTTCATATATACCAACATCTCAACTTTTGAGATTGAAAGATTGTTTCTTCTCGAGCTGTATATATTCCCTGCTGTCGAGAAAACTCTTTCAGATGTTGATGATGCAGCTGGTATACAGAGGTTTTTTCTGGCAAGCCTTGACATTATTGGGTAAATATACTGGTTTTGTTTCCAGAATTCCATTTTCGGTTTACGGACTTTTTATTGAAATATCTGCCTCAATATTTCGGAAATATTGAGGGAGTATTATTAAAAATATTAAGCAAATATTATTTCCTTAATATTTGCCTTAATAATACGTGATGCTTGCAAACATTTTTCGAAAAAGAACTAATTATTTAAAAGTTGTTTGAAAATTTTCCTTAATATTTGTCTTAACAATAAATGATATTTTAGAGGCATGCATAATGTTTTCAACAAAAGAACTAATTATTTGCCTTGTTGAAATGAACGTAACAATTTTTCAAACTAGTTTTTATCTCTATTTCTATTTTTATTTCTATTTCTATTTAAGTAGAAGAAATATAACAATATAAATTTTATCGGACCAATCCAGTTATTGAAGCAATCCGCAAAAGCGAATTAATTCGCTAAAGAATTTGGTCCACAAAAAAAAAAAAAAAACCCCGCAAAAACTGAGTTTGAAAAATTCTAAACTTATAAATCAAAATAATATAATAATGGCTTACAGTAATAAATGTAAGTGAAGTAGACTTGCTGATCTGTTGAACGAATTGTTGTAGGTTAAGATTTCCAAATAGGAATGATTGAAATTAAAAAAGAAATCCACTATTTATAGGACGCGCACAATAAAAAAGTATTTTATTTGGATCACACCATGGTGACGCGAACGGAACGCAATTTGTATAATTCGCTAAGCGAATTAAAGTTAAATTGTTTCGTAAAAGTTTTTCGGATTAACAATCCGAACATCAAAAAAAATTCGCCAAATAAAAATCCGCGAGCAGTTCGTAAAAATTTTTTGGATTAATAATCCGAACAGCAAAGAGAATCCGAAAAAAAAAATTCGCTATTAGTTCGTAAGTTATTTTTTGGATTATGGTTTGTAAAATATTTAACGATCGGACTGTTTTAATCCGCAAAATAAGTCTGTCTGACTTTTTGCTGACTTTACGAACCGAATCGGCGATGCCTACTAGTAATTCATATTAATAATAATATTGGTAACAAAATATTGTTTTTTAACTCGGAATTTAAATGCTTACACAATCAAAAAGAAGAAATATTAATTCTGCTATAAATTTGGCTTTGAAAATAACGGTTTCATTTAGGTTTGGGAACGGAAGTTTATTTGTTAGTAAATACGTATTATTTATTAGTAATTAGTTTATAAAGTGGAGAAATAAAATTTTTTAATTTAGTTAATTTAAATTTAATTAGACTAAAACTAAATAAATAAAATAAATAACTTCTATATTTGTAAATAGAATATTCTATGAGTGAATGTTTTAAGTTAATTAGGTTTGTAGCTAGCTAAGTAATTTTTAAGAAAACACTTGTTTTCGCGACGGTATTTTGATTTCAACTTAGATCGTTTATTTAGTAGTTCTTCCGGTTTCGATTAAAAAATAATTGAACGTTTTTCATTTAGATAAAGGTCTGCCACCTTTGTCTAAATGAAAAACTTTTTATTTAGAAATGTTTATTTATGCACACACGCGAATATATTAAAAAATTCGTTAAGATAATTATTATGCATTCTTTTTTTAAAGTTTTTTTGCAAAAAATTTAGATAAATAATAAGTGTTTTAAAATACTTCATGATATTGAAAATTAAATTTTTTATGAAAAGAAATAAATTTTTCTGAAGAACTTTTTCTAAAAAACTTTTTGTGTACAAATTTGATATTTACAACTAGTTTTTATGTCTAAATTAAAAAAAAAAAATTTTCAAAGACAAAAACTTTACTTTAAATGTAGGCTTGTTTAAAATTTCAACCTATCTTGAGTGTTTCAAAAAATTCATTTCAATCAAGTTAAATAAAAATCTGATTCGCTTTTTACTCAAACTAGAAAACCATTTATAGAATTTATACTCACATTTATAGAATTGTTAAAAAAAGCATATTCACATCATAAGTTTTTAAAAAAGTAAAAAAATTACAAACAGTTATAAATTTTCCAATTAGGCACTAAGAATCTGAACTTTACTTGCAAGTCTCTTAAAATCTGGCTTTAAGCTTGTAGTTGCTGTTCTAAGTAACTTTGACAAATGCTCAGTGGTGAGATTTGCACGATACTTTGGTTTGACAAATTTCATGGTGGAAAATAAAGATTCACATGTGTATGTTGAACCAAAAATTGAAATAAATTTTATACTAATTTTTTTTAGTAAGGGATACTTTACCTCAGGCACTATCTTCCAAAATTCCAATAAAGTCAGTGTTTTATGCAGCATTACAAGATTTTGATCTTCTTGGAGATCTAATAGTTCTGTTTCAAAATGAGATACTTCTTCAACCATGTTTGATGGAATTGGACAATCATCAGTAATGATATCAATTAAAAAAGGATTTAATATAAATCTTAAAGATGATTTAAGTGCATGCAAATCCATAAACATTTTTTGAAAGTCTTCTAGTAAACTCTGTAATTTTCCCCTGTATGATTCAATCTTATGATCATCATACTGAATTAAAGGATTAGAAATAATTATCGTTTTCATTTGAAGAAAATGGTTAAAGGTTTTTAAAGTAAGATCTTTCTGAAAAAGGATAATTTTTTTTTGAAAACTAAAAATAGTTTGAGCAAGATCAGATATAATTTTTTCTTTTCCCTGAAGAGACAAATTCAGACTTTATAAAAGTTGCATTATATCAGTCAAAAACATAAGATCTTGCAAAAAAATCATATCATCAAGAATTTCAAAAGCCTTTTTCTTTTCAATTACAAAAGCTTTAATTGGTTCTAATAATTCTACAAACTTAAATATAGCATCACTACTTGAAAGCCACCGTACAGCACAGTAAAATGATAAATCATTTGGTTTGTCAGCAAGATCCAATTCATTAATAAAGTTTTTAAACTGTCTGTGATTTTTAGCATTTGATCGTATATAATTAACAATTTCTGACACTGATTTTAGAACAATTGAAAAATTAAATTAAACAATGAACTGGAATGAACTCTGGATACTAAGGATCACTTTTTAATAAACTAATAAGTCCAACATGTTTGCCAACCATCGCTGGTGCACCATTTGTAGCAACATTAACAAGTTTGTTGATAGGTGCATTGGCTTTAACTAGAACTGTTTCAAGAGCTTCCTTTATATCAACTCCACGAGTTGTATCTTTTAGCTCAACCAAATCTAGTAATTCTTCTTTCACAATTACATCTGATGTTACATAAGTTACAAATACGGCCATTTGAGATTTATCTTGAACATCTGTTGATTCATCCAGAGCTAAACTAAATGCTTTACAGTTTTTTAAGTCATTCAACATTTGCTGCTCAATATCAGCACTAATCTCAGATATTCTTCTTTCAGTTGTATGTCAAGAAATAGGAATCTGTGAAACTAACCTTTGGATTTTGCTATTTTTAGGATCTAAAACTAAAAGGACATCTGAAATATTTTGCTTTAAAAATTCTCCATCAGTGTATGGATGTTTTTCTTTTGCAATGTTCCATGCTATAACAAAACTTGCTTCTCTGGTAATAATTGATTCTTTATTGAAAGATGAATCATTTATTTGATTGTTAATTATCGTTTTGAGCAACTCAATTTTATTTTTCCTGTAATCTGAATTTAATGGATATTCCTTGGAAAAATTTATATGATTTGTTTCATAGTGGCGTTTAACGTTCCCTGACTTGTTATGAGCAAGTTCTTGATTACAAAGTAAACATAATGGTTTATTTTCTTATTCAATAAATGCAAATTTTTCTGTCCAATCTTCATTAAATATTCTTTTCTCGTCATCAATTTTTCTTTTCTTACTGCAGTTGCGAAGTGAGTTATTGTTAGTATTTACTTTATCCAGACTTATTGTATAGGTTATCAAATATCTTGAAGTTAGATGAACTCATCTTCTTGTTAAACTGTGTTTTTGTGTTGAATGCCATAGGCATGGTATTATGAATGGGATATCATTCATAATACCATGCCTATTGCATTCAACAACTATTTTAAATTCACAAGTGATATCCATAATTACAAACTTAGATCAACATCTTGTTATAAACTAGCTTTACCTTCAAAAAAAACTAGCAAATATGGTATTCAATCTACTAAATACCAATCAATTCACTCTTGGAACTCTCTGCCACTTTCAATAAAAATAAATCTCCTAAACATTACTAGCAATGCTTTCATTGCCAATATCAAAAAATTTACCCTTCATAAAAACACTCAATAAAATTCTAACACAGCATTTTCACTATCTTATATCTTCAATTAATTCTGTCTATTTTTCTAAAATATAACAGCTTTTAGTTTTCCCTTATTTTAAACCTATTCAGTTATCTCTTTTACTACTCCTTACCCTTCTGTTCCATATTTGTACATATTTGTATGAACCTGAGTGTGCATTGTGTTTATGTACATGTATATGTATAATGTGTTTACTTATTTATTTATATGTGTTTATTTACATATATGCAAATGTGTGATTATGTATATGTATGTATTGTGTGTATGTTTGTATATGTATATATGTGTGTATGTATATGTATGTATGTATGTACAGGGGCGGATGCAGGATTTTTTGTGGGAATTGCCTGTTTTTTTTCGAACTGCCAAAATATAGTCGGCGATATTTTTTTGTAAACCCCTCCCCCGGGCTTGCGAGGGGGGGGGGTTAAGGTTGCAAAAAAATATCGCCGACTATAATTCGTCATCAAAGCGGCATCAGTACTTTATTATTACTTACTTGGCATTGTTCTCAATTACCCATATAAAACAAAACTAATAAAAATATTGCCTTGGCTATTCTGTTCATAAATTAGACATTTTTTACTTGTCTAACCTATTTAACGAAGTGCACCAACGAGAAGGTAAGCCATAGGACTTTGCACTCCATCTGTAAACTGTCATGTGGCCTAAGGTTAGCCCTGCATTTCTGGATTCTTTCCTTTTCTTAATAGGCAGTTAGTGTAAAATATTTGTATTGTTGCCTTAGGTTAGCCCTCCAT
Source organism: Hydra vulgaris (assembly GCF_038396675.1). Lineage (NCBI taxonomy): Eukaryota > Metazoa > Cnidaria > Hydrozoa > Anthoathecata > Hydridae > Hydra > Hydra vulgaris. The sequence goes on from NC_088923.1 coordinate 17,740,381, forward strand.
TTCTGGATTCTTACCTTTTCTTGATAGGCAGTTTATGTAAAGTATTAATATTGTTGCCTTAGGTTAGTCCTCCATTTCTGGATTCTTTCCTTTTCTTGATAGACAATTAGGCCAAATTTTTTTAATAGGGTTTTATTTTTAATTTTTTATGTTGCTTTTCTAATTTTCACTAAATATAAGGTAATCTTAAATATAAAATAAAATACACGAATATAGTCAATAAACAAAAAAGAAATTAATAAATTAATATTAGGTAAAAACCAACTCTAAGCGTCGTTCCCCTAAAACAGAAAAAATATTTAAAACTCTTTCTACATTAGGAATTATTTCTTGATGAATAGACATCAGAGCTAAAGAATTAAATCTTGACTCTGTCATGCGGCTTCGCATATAAGTTTTCAGTCTGCGTATAATAGAAATGCTCCTCTTGCATTCACATGTAGTAATTGGAATTGTTCCCATTATTAAAAAACCTTCCCTAATGTTTGGGAAACCCCTCATATCAATAGACTTTAAAATCTCTGAAATAGTGGATGGGATCACAGATTGATTGTTCCAAAATGTTTCCCACAAATCTAATTCAGCATGAATTGATATAGAATGAGGCATATCCGATATACAAAAATGCAAAAATTCCATAAAATCTGATTTCCAAAAACATTTTTCTTTATTTTTTTTACAACAGTTGCAGGAATACCAGATAAACCTTTGTAAACAATCATCTCACCTTCATCAAATCTATCTTCTAATTCATTAATTAAATGATCTAGAAGAGGAGATGTGATGGAATATTTGAAATAATCTGAAACTGTGTCAGAGGGATAATTATCTCTATAAACTTGTCTGCCACAGAGCCTTGGTTTAACTTCTGAAACATCTAGAGTCTTAGCTAGGTCAAGAGCAATTAAGTACCATTCGTTATGATAGACATCAACACTTTTTTTTAAATCTAAAATTCGAGTTTTTAAACAATTTATTTCATTACACTGTTGTGATATATCAAATGCTTTAGTTTGGAGAACAACAGTGATGGCGTAGAAATAGTCCATTATTTGTTTTGTTAAAACTAAGCTCACAATAAAAGAAAAATTTGCCATAAGATTTAAAAAACATGAAGCTTTTGAAGAAGTATCAATATTATAACTCTTACCTTCATTGTATGCCATTTCTTCCATTGAATGAAAAACGGATATGTGGTTATCAAAAAAAACATCCAGACCTTTAAGTTTCTGAACCCATCTAGTTCGACATGTATCAATTAATTTTGCTTGACCAGTTGTACCAGATTTACATTCAATAAACCGTAGAAAGTCTTCACAAATAACATTATCACAGTCAATGTATCTTATAACTAGAGATAGCTGTTCAACATTAGAACAATCAGAGGCTCCATCACACAAGATAGAAAAATAATCTGACTTTTTAATTTTCTTAATTAGAACTTCTTCGATTGTTTTTCCACAGCATTCAATAAGTTCGTTTTGTGCGGTTTTAGATATATAAGTTGCATTTTTCAAGAGCAGAACGAATATGGTGCTCAAGAGCTTTATCACCTGCTTCAATACGAAAATTTAAAAGCTCTACAAAGTTATTTATACCAATGTTGTCTTTACATGTTTCTCCAATCTGTGGATGATACTTACTGTCATCACGATGAGCTCGAAAAGCAATATCGTTGCGGCCAAGAAAAATAATTGTCTTTATAATTGGAATTAATTCATTTCGATTACTTATAATAAGTTTTTTTCTTAGATTATCAATATCAACTTCAATCAGATTTTTTTTTGAATTAGATCTAGATTGCAGCATGTTCAGACAATGCATTGACATTTGATGAAGTCGACAATTATTATTGTGATCCATATAAGCACGAGTTGCATTACCCCATATTTTAAAAGGTTTTTGAATAAAGTTGATTATTGTGGTATTGTTTGGAATTCTGCTACCCAACAGTGTACATGGAAGGCAGTATGCTCCATCTTCAATCTGTGAGTAAGCTAACCAGGAATATTCAAGTAGCCATTTATGTAAAAATGATCGTTTTTTTTTTTCACCAAAAACAGGAAAAACAAAAGACAAGTTAGGAATAAATATTTTATTAACTAGATCTAATAACATTGAATCATCTTTGCCAGCAGATAGATGTCTACCGCGCTCATAGTAAGTAGAAACATCATTAAAAGGAAGACTTGAAGGCTGATCTGATGTACAAGGAATACAATTAACTAAGATTAATATATGGATTAGGAGTAATATCAATATTTACATCTACAATTTTAGTTTCATTATCTATGCAAAACTTTATGTGAGATTGAACTAATGATTTTTTATTAGAAAATGGATTTTTAGGAGGTTGACAAGATAAATTAAGAACCTTAGTGGTAACAGAAGAATGCAATAGAACACTTGGCAAAACTGAACACGATCCTCTTTTTAAATCACTTTTGACAAATTTCTTTAAGCATAAAACTTCTCTTTTCACAATAGGGACAAAATGATTTGGTGACCACATATCTTTATCCTTGGAAATAGAGCGACAATCAGTGTTGCCCCATAAAATACCACGTGGGTATATACTCACATTAAATAACTTTTTATATTTTTCAAGTCCAAATTCGGGATAAACAGAACGAATTTGCTTATTTAACACTGTAGATAATGCAATTAAACAAAGAAAAGAAGCAAATTTATTGTTTCTGCAATTGTTATAGTCTTCTTTTTTTATAAGTTCAGAAATATTTATATCATTTAATTCTGTAAAAGAATCAGAAGACTCAAATGAAACACATGCCATGAAAACACTAGAGAGTGAAGAAAAACTTTTAGATTCCACTTGGTTTAAGATTATTGGGTATCTTGAATAAAAGGTAGCTTTCTCAAACAACTCAACAGAAGTTAATAGTCGAAGAATTTCATGTGTTTTATCTGATGAATTTATTAATAAAGCAGCAGAGTTGAAAAGACAGTTACCATTTTCCATTGACCTGTAAAGTCATATCATATATAAACTAAATATAACTAAAAAAAACATATTTAACTAAAGGTTATTTGTTAAGAATTATTGTTTTATAAACAAAATAAAACATAAAAAAACGCGTTTAAACTCATACTTTAAAACAATATAGTCTTCATTTTTGCATGGGAATAAAAGCTTCCAGTTCAGAATTTCTTAAAGAAAGAAGATTTTTGTTTACAACAGGAAACTTTGAATTTAAATCTTTGAGATTATTACGAAGCTTTACTTTGTAAGTCGTAATATTAGGCAAATGCTTGGCTTTAATAGCATTGGATAGCAACAAATCCATAATTGCAAACAAAAGTAAAATTTGTATTAAAAATTACTTTAAACTAATTTTTGATAAAACTTCAATTTATTCGAATACTTATAGCTTTATCTTAAAGCTTTAATTATTCGAATAAAGTTTATACGAATAATTAAGGCGTTATTGGAATAATTAAGGATTCATTTCTATATATAAACGGAACCGAGAGAACCCTTTTGATCAAACGTTCCTGCAACTTTTTTTTGTTGTCAACCGGAAATTCGGGTCAAATGAATCCTGAAACAATAGGGATTTTTTTGGCCTTAATTACGGCAACCAAAATAAATACATTGCAGTAACGATTGATTAAAAGGGTTCTTTCGGTTCCGTTTACTTTAAAAAAAGAATCCTGATTAATAGCGGCATTTTGAAACATCACGGAGGAGAGAGAGAGTCTTTGAAACATTGTTAAAGCCGTGTATGTTTTTCTATAAAGGCAATATTTATTTTTTCAAAGAACTCATATATACATATTTGTATACTATAAATTTAAGTTTAGTATTTTTTATATTATGAATCGGAAATTTTTATAACTTCTTAGAATATTATGGGTGAATCATGGGCAACACAGGATACCCCCTAGATCCGCCCCTGATGTATGTATGTATGTATGTATGTATGTATGTATGTATGTATGTATGTATGTATGTATGTATGTATGTATGTATGTATGTATGTATGTATGTATGTATGTATGTATGTATGTATGTATGTATGTATGTATGTATGTATGTATGTATGTATGTATGTATGTATGTATGTATGTATGTATGTATGTATGTATGTATGTATGTATGTATGTATGTATGTATGTATGTATGTATGTATGTATGTATGTATGTATGTATGTATGTATGTATGTATGTATGTATGTATGTATGTATGTATGTATGTATGTATGTATGTATGTATGTATGTATATAAATATAGGTATAGCTTATATAGTACTATTTATAGCACTTCCCCAAATGACCACTTCTATGCACATATTGTTATTGTTAAGCATTATTATTATCTCTATAATTGAACTTATTATTTTTATTATTGCTACTGTTGCAAATTACTAATGTTATTATTATAATTATAATCATTATTGTTATTACTACTGTTATTATTACAACTATTACTACTTTGTTATCATTATTAATTTTATTATTATTATTAATTTTATTATTATTATTAATTTACTATTAAGTTTATATACTTTTACAAATTTACGGTTAATATTTGTAGGTCGTCACGTTTTTGTCAGTGACATAACTGTTTGTGACTGATCTTAGGTTTGTATTAATTTTATTTTATAAAGTGAAATAAATGATTGATTGATTGATTATCCATTTCGAAAAATTAAGTTTTGCGATTAAATAAAGTAAATACGAAAAGAGCCCTTATGAAATTCCAAGAGCCGCATGCGGTTCGCGAGCCACGTTTTGGCCAACCCTGGTCTATAGATCCTGAAAAACGGCAACTATTAAAAAAAAAAAAGATTGGAAATAGTAAACCAATTGTAACTGAAATTTTTTTCCACAAATCTTTTTTCATACAGTAAAGTATTTTCTTTGTAAAGTAAAAAGGAAGCAATGTTCCAAAAGTTACGTTTTTGTCCAAAAAACACAAACATTCCAATATCTCTCATGCGCATACGCGAATTCTAACAATATTCCAGTGAAAGATGAAATGGTCAATTAGAAAGGTTGTACGAAATTTTTGGCACTTTCTGATGAAATGATTTGAAGATAAACACAGTTTGTCAACTTATCCCTGCTGTCAACTAGCCCCAGTCTTCTCTATAGCTCTTTTTACCTTAGTCGCGAAAAGGTTAAATGCTATTTCACGGCGCTCCGCGATAAGACTGTAAGGATTTCTTTGAGCACTTTAATAACTTGAAAAAAATAATAAAGTTATGGACAATAAGAGACCGCTCAGATATTATTATGTCGTAATAATTCAAAATGTGATCAGCAATTAGTTTTCTATTTTTTCTCAATGTTCAAAATAATTATTGTTCAATTGTGTGTTAAAGTACCACCCCCTTGACTTGATAAACCAGCAAAATCCCACTAGGTTACAATTTTTTTGCTAATCAATTTCTGCATATATTTTTTACTACTTCAACGAACTGGCAACTACGGGCAGATGCTTTCCGCGAACTTATTCCAGTATCCATATGAACAACAACTTTCATTAAGTAATATAATCCATAGAGCAATGAATGGAGTATATGATCTGACTTTACATTATATTCAACTATTAGACTGTTTGTCCATAAGTCACACCACATTTAAATAACTATGATGTGAGTTATGGACTTTCTTGTTAAAATATTATCTTTTTGATGTCTGCATTGTTTTAACATTTATAATGAATCCCTTTTTGATAATACATATATCCTCACATTTTTAAAAATAGATTATAAAGATTGTAAAAAGCAAATTCAACTCTAATATATACTTTAGTTGGTTTATTTCGCCTAAAAAATGTTTACAATGTACAACAATATAAAAAAAATACAATTGCCTTATCACCGAGCCGCAATAGTAACGTAAATAAACATCCGTAATATATAAGCAACACCATTTAAAAAAAAGACAATTTTAAGATGTTAAGAAATAAAAAGAGTAATGAAATAATTAAAATGAAATAATTAAAATTTAATTATTTTATTACTTTTTTTTATTTCTTAACATCTTAAAATTGTCTTTTTTTAAAATTATTTAATTTAAATAATTTCAATGAAAGTCTGATAAAGACAATGAAATTCCTAATATTAACTTTGCTTATTTGTTAATTGATCTAGATTTTTAAATTTTTGGTGCAAATTTGGTTTAATAACTTCTAAATGTTACAGAGAAAATTTGCTATATTAAAATCCGTACTAAATAACGTCTTAATTTAGATTTGAATTGCTGAAATGCTTTTTCTTTAATATTAACAATATGCTGAAAGTTTTTCCACAAAATTGGTCCCCGGTACTAAATCGAATAAGAACATAACTTTAGATTATATTTTTGAGTTACAAAATTATTTTCTGAAAACTTGGTGGGGTATTTATGGCTTACATCTCCAAAATAAGGATAGAACATTGTTGGAGACAGCCCATGCTTTATTTTATACGTGAGTTGTATGATTAGGAATATGTTGATTTTAAACACATATAATGCATTGAGTTTACGTAGAAGTGGCTCACAAGGCACAGTTTTTGTTGCTCAAAATACAATTCTACGTGCATGTTTTTTGTTTAGAATAAATTTCTTTTAATTTAGCGTAGCTGGTGCCAGCCCATACAATATTGCCGTTAGTTAAATAGCTATGTATAAAGGAAAAATATAAACTTTTTAAAGATCTTATATCTAAAAATGGCTTTGCTTTATACATCATTGCAATTTTTATTGAAAGTTTTCTTTCAAGAGTGCTAATATGTTTGCTTCGTGATAAATTTTCGTCTAAAATAACACCTAAAAAGTTTACCGTTTATCGATTAATATTTATATTATTAATTTTAAGATTGGGTAGTTTTAAAGAAAAGTTTCCTGTTTTAGTTGGTTTGTGAAATTGAATAAAATTAGTTTTGTTAACGTTAAGTGAAGTTTATTACAAACAAACCATTCGTTTACTTTGCTTACTTCTTCATTAACTACTTTAAAGTGGGTTTTAATATCCGTATGAGAATAGATTGGAGTCATTCGCAAACAAAATTAATAAGTTCGAGGTAAGAGATAGATCATTCATATAAAGAGAAAACAGTAACGGTCCTATAATTGAGCCTTGAGGAACTCCACATTTTATACTTTTTAATGTTTAACATTTCCATATTGATTGTATTGCTGCCTGTTTGATAAGTATTTTTTAAACCATAGTAAGTTATTGTTTTTTATTCCATAATGCTCAAGTTTTTTAAAAAAGATGACATGGTTAACTGCATGGTTAAGTTGCTGTTTAGTCTATTACACATTATACGTTCAAGTAACTTAAAAAAGCATGGTAAAACTGATATTGATCTGTAATTTGAAGAATCCATGTCATCACGAGAGATTTAAAAATAGGTAAGACTTGCGTAATTTTTAATTTTTCTGGAACTGTACTAGATTGAAGAGAAAGATTAAAAATGGGATGTAAAGAGGTATTTATAATATAAAACTGATTTTACAACATTTGTGTTAACATTATCAAAACCCACACTTGCGTTGTTTTTAAGGGGGAAAACCCCTCAAAAAATTATTTTCTAAAGTAAAACATTAACAAAGTTATTACATGTTCCAAGTACACTAAATGTTAAGAAGATCTATCATAAAAAATGGCACTCCGTTGCCATGGCAACTAAGGAAAAAAGTCAAAATAGTTTCTTTACCCTGGTTAAGATTGCAGTCAGTTAGAATGATTCTTTAAGCTGATTTTTTTCCAGCTTATAGTTAAAGATAGATCTATGCAATAAGCAGACAAGTTTTAAAAATAATTTTTTTGTCAGATGGTAGGTCAACTTAATTTTGGCAAACATTTTAAGCACAAAAATGAAAAACGTTTTCTTTAATTTCTTTAGTTTAAAAATTTTTTTAAAAGTTGCTGTTCATTGCATACATTTTTATGAGAGGAAAATTACTCCCTGAAAATTTTATTAAATCGGTCAAGCGGTACTCAAGATACTTCTGCCGGGAGATTAAAAACACGCGTTTTAAGAAAAATGCCAAATAAGTTAAAATTGTGAAGAAAAATATTATAAAATAACAAAAATGCAAAAAATATAATATAAAAAGAGCATATTGATAGTATTTTTTAATCATGAACACCAGTCCCATACATATTCCCTTCTTTATGTTTAAATTTTTCAAATTTTTTATGCTTGCGGTTTCTTAAAATCTTCTTTTGTTTCTTGACGGTGTCTTGATTTTTATACTCCGACATCCTAACTCTTCTCTGGTTTAAGTAATTGCATCAAAAAATGGTACGCTGCTCTGGTATTAAAACTTTCATTTTGATTCTGTGTTCTTCCTTGAAGTAAACAATTTAAATAAACATCTGATGTTAGTTCTACATAAATGGGCTTTAACTTAAGTACAATTTCAATAGGAAGACCTGGTCCCGGTTTATACTCATTGGTTCCATTAGCTTTATCTTGATTGTATTTACACCAATTGTCTTTACCTGTGGGACAATGCGAGTAATGCCAATTATTTTTGCTTGAAGGTGCTACATGAAATAAACTTGCCAAGGCAGAAGATCTCATACCTTCAAGGTTGCCACAATTTTGCCTAATGCAAATACCAAAATAATTTTGCAATCGATCAATTGTAGCATTTGTTAAACCGCCTCTCCCATTTGAGCCCTTGACTTGTTTTTTTAATTGTTTACAATTAGATCCAATGCGCTTTTAAAAATGTCCGATACAATCCAGTTTAAATACTTCAATAGCCTTGTATGTGTTTTTGACAATAGTGTAGCTTTTGCTGTCACCATCACCCAAGAATTCTGTGTACCGTAAAATAAATTTCTGCAAAGAGCGAATAAATATCTTTATTGCCTTAACTGTTTCCATTTCACCGGCTGATCCTTCACAGTTTTTATTGCAAATGTGTGGTTTTTATTTCTGCTGTTGTTTGCTGCTGCTTCGAATTGACAACATCTTGATTTTTGTAACATATTTTACATTTTCTAGATAATGCTTCAACATCTAAAACCGGATGAATTATTAGATCCCATTGCGAAAAACTCAAAATGTGGATGCGTTTTCAAACTATTATCTTTAGAAACGTTCCTTTGAGTCCGAACATAGTTATTAATAACAGTAGGCAAAAAATAAAAGTAAAATTAGTTTCAATTTTTAAATTTGCTATTTCCAGATTATTAAAACACATAATATGTGTACTTAGTAATCATGTAGACGACAAATTTACAAATTTGTCATTTGCCTACCATTACAGACGTTTTAAGCTTTACGCAATCGGATCTAATAATTCAGGCGGATCTAATAATCTACTACCCATATTATGCAGAGAGATTTGGTTGTTTTGACATAATATAATATTTTTTTCAAAGAATTATTTGAATTTTTTACCTTTACGAAAACCAAAATAAACTCTCCTGTAAGTTATCAAATGTTAGTACGATCCTGAAAGTCATGTTATTTGAAGTCTTAAAATAAAAAGCCTACTTAGGCGATATTTTTTCATATAAATATAAAGTAGGATTCTTTTACAAGCATTAAGCACTCAAAACAATTTTCAAACATGGTTGAAGATTTTTGTAATCATTGTTAAGATAAGTTGTTAAGATGTTTGATAATCATGGTTATGGATTTAACAATTTTTAACTATGTTTAAAGTTTTTATATTATCAATAATTTTCCACTTATTGGTTACGTTGTCAAAAAAACTTCATAAACATCAAGTTGAGTCTGTAAATTTTTATCTCCTGATCACGAGAAGTTTTTTTTTGTTATTTAGGTACCCCAAGAAGACCTAACGGTCTTGTCACAGAATACCGCGAAAGTGCATTTAACCAGGAAGTTCACGCCTCCTTCCTTACCGTGACGCAAGAATGTGTCCAGAGCTCGTTTTGAACCTAGATCTCCTGCTTTTAAAGCAAGCTCTCTTACCACTGCACCACAGCCGCATAAAATTTTAAACGACTTGCGTCCACATAAGACAAACTTTTAGTTTGTCTCCTGGTCTTAAGAAAGATTTTTTTTTTAAAGTTCAACAAAGTTTTATTTTATTTTTGTTAAATGTTTAGGTGAATTTCATTATTTTACAATACTTTGAACAAAAGGTATATTTATTACTGCAACCCCTGTAGATGACCATTTTAGAATGATAATGTGCTTAGATATTCACCTTTAAGAGTACATGTATATATATATATATATATATATATATATATATATATATATATATATATATATATATATATATTATATATATATATATATATATATATACTAATTTATTATAGCTCTGTTCTTTAAGAACATTGAGCACTCTATTCGTAGAATACACTAACTCTCGAGAAATGAGAAGTTGAGAATGAGCTTCTCGAGAAATTTTGAGAAATGTCAAAAGCGTAATATTTTTTTAAATTTTAATATAATTTATGTTCATAAAATGTATATGGACAAACTTGCACTGTTCATAAAATGTATATAGACAAACATTGCACTGTTCATAAAATGTATATGGACAAACATTGCACTGTTCATAAAATGTATATGGACAAACATTGCACTGTTCCTAAAATGTATATGGACAAACATTGCACTGTTCATAAAATGTATATGGACAAACATTTGATTAAAAAAACAGCAGAGTAACAAATATAAAAGTCAATTAATATATGAAAAAAAATCGTATAAAAATATGACGAAAAAAATGGTATAAAAATATGACGAAAAAAATGGTATAAAAATATGACAAAAAAAGATATATACTTTAAAATATACAAGTGTAAGTTTTTAATTGTTATTTATTAGTTAATTTATAAATGAAAAAAATCCTAATACAAAAATGTGAAACGAAAACACCAATAAGACAAATTATAAGCACATAAGTAATAATTTCTATTTATTTTTGAAGTAATATTTTAAAAAATATAACGCTTTCAATGACGTTTTTGATAATCTATTTCTTTTTTATGTAACAAATTCATTAGCAGTCGAGAAATTACGTTTGTTTTGTGTTGCAGTTGGTTTTATTGTAGATAATGCATCTTTTAGATTTTCCAAATTTTGTGACCTTATTCCAGTTGTTTGGAATATACTGCATTCTTTTTTAAGTGTCTGATAAAGATTCTGGTTATCATTATCGCAAAGCTGGCGTGGCATAATTTCTTTTGTTGTATTTGTTATAGCTAAAATTAGTTGTTCTTCAAGTGATAGCTCAGTGTTGTTATTGCTGCTAGTGGACGTTTCTTCAGTTAGATTTTCTTCGGATGACCCATACAATCTATCGGATCAATATGACCCATACAATCGGATGACCCATATGATATGACCCATACAATCGGATATGATATGATATGAATGATATTACCCATACAATCTATCGAATATTTTTCTAGCAGTTTTATAAATATCATTTCTGACGAAGATTTTAAAAAAGAAGCATATTTTTCATCATTTGTTGGGTTATCTAAAAATTTGTACAAAGATACAACATTATCATTTCTCCTTTTACTTATTTCTTTGATATTATTTAAGAATTCTCTACTTATTTGGTTCTTTCCACATTCTTCCTCTAATCTAATAAATAAAAAATTTAAGGCTCCTTTGACCGTTAATAATGTTGCATCTGCTCGACTTAAAGCTTCTACAGTTATTCGTGTTGGTTCTAACCCAGTGGACACTGCAACGTCCGTATGACGTCGAAAAGAAGTCTTTTTAGGACCTCCGAAACTGGTCCGAAACTGGTCCGAAATGGCAACTAAAAAACTAAAAAACGTCTAAAAGTTGTGAATTTAGGACGTTCAGAACTAGTGCTAAATGGAAACGCCAAATGACGTTTTTAAATAACCTAATTTAGCCGTCCTTATTTCGACGTCTTAAATTTTCGACGTGTTTTTACATGACTTTTTACAGTTTTTACATAATGGTATTAAAAATGATCTTTTTTTAGAAAAATTATACTTACTTTGAAAGCATGCCCTTCTTAACTGCACTGCATGATGAGCCACTAGCATTTAATAACTTCTATTACTAAATTCAAAAGATAACACTAGTATAAGTGATATGGGACAATTTAGTGTAATTTATATTGGGTATAGGATAATTAATTTGTGTTTTGATCAATTCGATCATATTGTGTATGTGTAAAGTGTGCAATATGTATATAACTACAGATCAAAATTTGTTATGTAACTTATAATAGTAATTTACCCTTATAAAGAAAACTAAACATTCAACCATAAAAAATATACCACTTATTTTGCAACATTTTTATTGAAAAGTTATTGATCACATTCAAGAAACTCAGCGATAGAATCACACTAGTAAAGATCAAAACTATTTTCAACTTTAAACGTTTTTTAAATATATCATCATTCTTTAATTAAGTAAGTAATTAAGTGAGCCTATATGTTAGTTGATTAAAAAATAAAAATAAAAAATATGCTATTATAGTATATATATATATATATATATATATATATATATATATATATATATATATATATATATATATATATATATATATATATATATATATATATATATGTACATAAAACAGGTCGGCATTCGGCGATGCCGACCTAACTGCTGACCTGAAAGTGTTTGAGGTCGGCAAAAAGTTGCCGATCTCGGTTCTATGTTTTATGTAAGACCTTTGTATCAAATAATTTTTGCCGACCTGATGCCGACCTCTAAAAGATTGAGGTCGGCAAATTATTGCCGACCTCAATTTTCCTAATTCCGGGGGTTGTATAAACAACTAACTTAAAATTTTATTAAATTCATCCTTCGAAAGGGAAATCTTGATTGCTCTTTTTTTCTTGCTGAACTGGCTAGGTAGGTATTTTGAGTATTGTGGAGTATTAAAAAATAAATTTATAAAGAAAAAGAAACCTATATAGTTAAAATAACTTCCAAGATAATTATTACAAGAAAAAATATTACTTACATTAATCTTTGAAAAAACTTAAAGCTTTATCATTGACTTCATATATTTTCTTTAACTTTTTTTTTTGGGAAAAGCAAAATTTTTGAATTACAGACTTTCAAATCTTGAAGGAGCTGAATGAATTAAAGAAGCTGTTACTTATAAAAATTCATTAAGCATATTACATAAAATAAACTATTTATGCTATAATTATTTATACTATACTTATATATACTATACTTGACAACTCCTTTGAAATATTGTATAAAAATTAACTCAACAAATAGAGTTACATACATAATAGAAGTTTTTATTGAATTACAAAATAAACTATATTACATTAACCATTACATAAAATAAACCAAAAACTTTGTTCTATTTTTTTGAAAACGAAGGCAAAAATAAAAATAAAGATTAGGATTAAATACATTTTATCAAATAAAATTTCTTTAATTTAAAACGAAATCAAATACAAAAACTTCAAACAAATCAATTATAAATTTCTAAATACATATAATTGCAATGTGAGTTTTTGAAATACAAAACAAAAATGTAGCATAATACTAAATACAAACATGTATTTGATCAATACATATATATGTTTGTAAATAAATTTTTAATTAATAAGTAAAACAAAATTTGTAGAAAAGTAAATTAAGGAGAGCAATTAAACTTTTAAGGAGGATTTTTTTTGAAAGGATATTTAAGGTTTTTAAGGAGGATTGGGAACCCTGAAAATGTCAATAAATAAATGACTACATGTTGAAACTTTCTCAGCAAGCATTGTTGTCACGGATTTGCAGTGGACCTATATAGGCATTTTGAGCAGTTAAATGAAGTTTAACTCATCGTTTACTTAGTAAATTACTTAAGTGGCCAGCCGATAACATTCCAACAAGTGATATAGTGGATATTCATGTTATCCACTTTAGCTGCTGCCACTAATGGCCCATTAAGTATATGATGACGAAAACTGCAACCACCTAAAATGCTTATATAGGTCCACTGAAATTCCTCTTTAATTGTTTGCTGTGTTATATATTTTTTTACTAAATATTAAAACTAAAAACCATAAATTATCAAAAATTCATTCATATAGAAAAAAACATTAACTCACTTCCATCTTTAAATACATTTTTCTCATTCTTATTTGAAGTTGGATAAGTAACTAAAAAGTAAATTTTATCAAATAATAAATATACATATACTGATTTTAATTACAATTATTTCTTTGGAATTATTAAAGAACAATAAATAAAATAGAGAAATTAACTACATCTATCTTCTAAAGGATTATTAAAGCAGACATTGACATGTCTGGTACAACTAGTTTTTATTCTTTTGTGTGATTTTTTTTGGAATAGATTCAAATTTCAAAAGAGTAGGATAAGTCACTAACAAATGAGTTTAATTTAAAAAATTAGACAAGCCGTAACAGTTGATTTATATAAAAGATAGGTGGGTAGAGGGTAGAATATTTCCTTATTAATTATTCCTACATAAGTTCCATAAACGGAACACTTTTCACAAAAGTTGTAACCATTATGAGATTTGAAAAACAATCTAGCTGGAACATCACACAAAAAAAAGACTTGACAGTTAAATTTATATTTTTGTTGTTATTTTTTAGAAAACCATTTTGTATTATTGTCTTAACTCAAAGAAAAAAATAGGTATTATTTCATTAAAATAAATGCCAAAAAACAAATATTAAAATAATCAAAGCAAGCTAATATAGGCCACAATTGCTAACAAGAGAATTTAAATAAAGGTAAACCAATAATAAAATTCAAAAAAAATGTTCCTTATACTTGCCTGTATTTCAAAACAAGAGTAATTACCACCACATTTTTTAGGAACAGTTAACAACTGTTTTCTCAAAGATGCAGGAAAAGTATAAAAACACCTAAAGGTATAACTTAGTTATACCTCTAGGTGTTTTTTAAAATTTTTCTCGATTTTGTAATATTTCAAAAAGTTCATTAACTAATGTGCTGGTCCAATTTTTTTGAAAAGCACAGTCTAAAAGTTGTCAATTAAAGATATTGATTTCTATTGAATTATCAGGATAAACTCTCTGTATCATTAATAGGTTTTCCTTTTGAAAAATATGATTCTGCATTAGGTATGCTACATTAAATTTTTTTATTAATTAAAATCTAGGTTGTTATAAATCATTAGAAAGAGCTTCTATTGAATAATTTAAAAGTGAAAAAATTATTAAAATCGAACGATTCCACAAAAAGTTATGATATTTTAAGTACCGATTTTTAGATATATGGATTTGTTGATAAAACTGTGGTCAAAATAAAGTTTTTTCCAACTAAAATTATTATAACTTTGTCAATTCATATATATATGCCTAAAACTTAGTTTCAATAGATAGATATAAGAATAGCCTACGCATTAACACTGTCTTACACCCTCAGGGCTATCTGGTAGGCTAGAGGGACCACCCAACCTCCACCTTCACTGTCATAATATCAATAATTCATCATTAAAAGAGTTTTTTTTTTGTAATTGCTAGTTTTTATATGCAAGTAGTTGTTTTTATTTCCTTCTAGAACAAATAAGAGGTTGATTTTTGAGTCAGGGTGTATATGGGGTTGGGGTAAGCACCGTATTATTGAAAACACCCTATTATTAATTTTACACTAATAGCAATATTATTACTAGTAATAATAGTATTACTATTATTTTTACTGTTCTCATTCAAAAATTAACAAATAAATTTCAAAATGAAATTATTAAAATTCTTACAATTTAACTTTTCACTCATTTTATCTAAATAAAGCAACATTATAAAATTATTAATTATTACAATTATTAATTATGACAAGTAATAATATAAACAAACAATAATATATACCTTTTTAAGTTAAAAAGGTTTACATTATTGTTATTTAATATTAATTTATTGTTATTAAAATATAACAATGTGATTATCAATAATAATAAAATTTACCTTGCAAAGAATTTTATCTCGTACCCCCCCCCCTTCCCCGCAAATGATTAAAAAAAAAGGAAATTAAGTACCAAAATTGTGCGCCTAAATAGGGTATCACCGCCTCTGAATCTTGCAACGAAATTTAGCAGGAACATAAAAAATGTGCTAACTTGAGTGTCAGAAAAATTAAGAGTTTTTCAAGCTTTATCTTCAATAATTCCTTGATGCAGAAAGTAAAGAACCGTTTTGCCAAAACTTTTGAAAATCAACATATCTACTTATAAAGTTCATTATTTTATTCAGGAAACACATATTATTAAAGTTTATTCATTCAAGTTTTTAAAAAAATATCTATGTTGGTATAAATTCCGAAAAATAAATCAACAAAAGTCTGTACAAGATTATAGTAAAAAAGAAATTAGGTACCAAAACTGTGCACCCAAATAGGATATCACCGCCTCTGAATTTAGCAACAAAATTTGGCAGGAACGTAAAAAATGAGCATACTCGAGTGTCTGAAAAAGATAGAGTTTGTCAGGCTTTACCTTCAATATTTGCTCGATAGAGAAAGTAAATAACAGTTTTGAATATCAATAAACCAACTTATAAAATTCGTTATTGTAATCAGAAGACACATATTGTTCAAGTTAAATCATTCTATTTTTGAAAAAATATCTATGTTTATATGAATAAAAAATAAGTCAACAAAATTTGGTACAACCTCTATCTCTGAAATCAATCTTTAAAAAGCGTTGCACAAAATTTTAGTACATTTATTGGTTCCGTAAAACGCGATTTCCGCATACCTATCTGCATGAGATTCTGCGATGTGTAAATCTTTCAAATAGTCAGAACTTGGTTCTTGAAATAGTTATTCAAGTATTCTACTTGATATACTATATCAAGCACCAAGTATATAATTAGTATAAAATTATATAGTATATCATATAATCAGTTTTAAACTATTTCTTTCAATATCTGTATCAATATTAACACAATTTTTAAGTAATTGAATATATAAAAAATATATGTATATATAAATTAGCAAGAACCTGTCTATTAGTCGCTTTTCATTTATTAACTCAAGATGCCATAAAAATATCCTTTTATAAGTTTTTTACATTTGAAAGTTGCTTTTACATTTGTGTTAAAAATGTGATTTTAATTTAAAAAATAAATGTTTTAATGATCGCATGATTTAACTTATTTAATTTTGATTTAATCAAGCATTCTGGATCTTTTTAGGACAAAAAATTTATCGGAAAAAAATGAAGACGTTCAAAAGACTTTTAAAATTTAAATAGGACGGACGGTAATTAAACGCCCAGAAGACGTTTTTTTTAAGCCCCGTGCCCACTGGGTTTAGTTTTGTGTTTTATAGTTTAATTTATTGGAATTTTATTCATTTTGTTTTTTAACTATATTTTGGAAAACTCATTTATTTAAAGTCTTTCAAATAATTTTTTTTTAAAAAATTTTATTTGCTTTTTTAAAATATGTTAACGCGTAAGCAAACGCGTACAAACCCTAAATGCGCGAAACTACCGTTTAACACTTACTGTACACGCCAAACGCGTACGTATGGTCACCTTAATATATAGATGTATATATATATTTATATATGTATATATATATATATATATATATATATATATATATATATATATATATATATATATATATATATATATATATATATATATATATATATATATATATATATATATATACCGGGATGGCGTTCCGGACGGTGCCGCCTCTATGACATTACTGATTTAAAATAAAACACCTTAATTTGACATATACCTCTTAAATTAGACGTTCATCAATAAATAAAGATATGAACGTCAACATTTATTTAAAAAAACAATTTGTCGCGCCCTGCTACTAGCTGATATTCAAGCTGTTCACATTTTTGTCACCAATAAGGGTTTTTATGTTATTGTCTAGCAGGTTTTTATGTAACTTTTTGCTGTTTTCAACCGTGAAAATGTTGCTCTCCATCCATTCAGCTGTGTTAAGCAACTTGCCTGCTTTCGCAAACACATCTGGTAAATTTGAGCATCGCTTCAAAATACATTTCTTTATGGATGTCACAATACAAACTAGAGCTTCGTATTTTATCACTTCATGCAAATTTACAATCCCCTACAGTGGTGTACACTGGATTTTTAGATGTTTAAGTTGTGACACTTACAGGCATTGTGCAAACTCCAAACTTTTGTATGTTTATGTTTATATCAAAAAATAATGTTTTGCAAAGAATTGGGGTGATTGGAATTTGGGAACAAAAAAACCCTAATTTTTGGGCCCACCCAGCCCTTAACGTGGGAGCAACGAGTTTTTAAAATATTTTTTTTTACTATTTTTATCTAAATTTATATTCATCAACAAATTTCAAATTTCATGCAATAATCTCTTATTTTTCAAAAACTATGGCCATATAAAGTTTTAACCCCCTCAATTTGAGGGGGCTGTAAACATTGCATAGTCATAAAAACTGAACACTAAGAGATTCTTGCATGAAACTTGAAATTTTTTGATGAATATGAATTTAGATAAAAATAGCAAAGAAAATATTTTATAAACTCATTGCTCCCAGGTTAAGGGCTGGGTGGGCCAAAAAATTAGGGTTTTTTTGTTCCCAAGCTCCAATCACCCCAATTCTTTGCAAAACATTCTTTTTTGGTATAAGCATGAACATACAAAAGTTTGGAGTTTGCACAATGCCTGTAAGTACCAAAACTCAAACATCTAAAAATCCAGTGTACACCACTGCCCCTTATCAAGCGCTTCTTCCAATAAAAACCTGAGTCATATTTTTTTTTGTGTTAACTGAAAAATAAAAACATAAACAATATTACTATTGGTGTATTTTATTAATTTAACTGTTTCTTAAATTTATTAATAAACAATTTATTACTTATTGCATTAACGTTTTAATTTAAAACATAATTGTGTATTCTTATTAATTACTATATAGTTACATTTTGTGTTTAATTTGAAATTATTAATTAATTCAATATCTAATTATTTCTAAACTAGCTTTAAAATGGCTTAATGTAGTTTAAAAAAAAATAATACTAAAAAAACTTAAGTTAGAGATCAACAAAGTAAGATAATAAAGTTTGAATTGATTTGTTCTTTCTAAAGTCAATTTTAACAAACAACTTCTAATCAAATAGTTCAAAGTAAGAGCACAACAAAATCATTTTTAACGAAGTTTTTGTTTATTGTAAGTATTTTACTTCAACTGTTAAACTTTTATATTACTAAAGCGTTTTGTTAGACCCCCTCATTTGTTTTAATTTGTTATAAAAACACTCTGTGTGAAATGAAATAATAATATTTAGGGGGTGTACCAGCTAATAGAAAATTGTAGAACTTCAAAAATTTGAGTAAAATCATATTTTAAAAATTTGCTGATTTCTTTGACACGCAGGAGGTGCAGCAGCGTCATTCACTTTTTAATAGTGGAAGATCCTAAGTAAGATTATAAAAACCATTTTCCTGCTTTTCTATTTACTGAAAAACAAACTTTTAAAAGATATCTTATAATATAATGTATTATAAAGCTTATACTTTGGGTCTTTGTGCTAAAGATAAAATACTTGTCTTAGATTTGTTCTAAAGCTATTTTTTATAATTTGATACAATTTGTAATAAATATTGCTTCTGTTGCTCATCATTGTAGATTAATTTGTAGTAATCTTCAATCAACTTCAGTCGTCTTTCAGCAATAACATTGACATTTTTTAAATGTTTCACTACATTATATGCTTTCAAATAACTTTCTTTAATAGGTCAGTCTCTACTTAAGAATGCTTATGACAATCCAAGTATACTAAAAAAAGAATTTGTGTTCGTTCAGAATTTGTTCTCGTTCAGCTTATAACGAGCGTATAAAATAATGTCCAAAAGTTTGGGATTATTTTTTTATTTTCATAAAATATTTAAAAAAGATTTTTTATTAAAGATATTCTATTATCAAAGCACTAATATAAAATATCAAAAGCACTACGTCGTTCTCTTTTGCACTAACGTAACGAATATGCAGTTTGAAGTCGTTAATAGTCACTAATTTCAATTACGGAATGTGCACGTGGAAACACAATGTGAATACAAAAATGCGCAAATAAAATAAGAATAGAAAATTAAAAAACCACTATAAGAAAATTGAAACTACATAGTATTTTTAATCTTGTGAAAATATCAAGTAAGATTTATTCGATTTATTGTTTGTAATATTCCATACATCGTTTATAATAAAAATAAATTTTAATAATAGAGTAATTTTTAAAATTAGTTTTTGTTTATAGTATAGGTTTTTTTATTAACTATTATTTATTTTAACTCAAATTTAAAACGATTCTATTGTTTAGAATGTTCGCAATCGCATTCGAAATAGAAACAAAGTAACGATGTCAACATTAATTAAATGGAAAGTTATTATTCTTATTTATTATTATTTCAAATTATTCTTGTGTTATTTTTTTTTAGATAAAAAAGACGTAATTTAAAAAAGAAATTTTAGAAAGAAATTAAATAATTAATTTGAATAAAAAATATCAAGAAATATGAAAACCATTAACCGTTAATTAAGTTTACAGCGTAACATTTTAAAATACATATATCAAAACAATGGATTAAAACTAAGTCACTAAATTATACTTCAATACTAAATCAATAAGAAGTTGCGTTTTTGTTTGATATTATTTTTTTATAACATAAATAGTTTAAAATAAAATTGCGATCTGACAATATACAAGAAGTTTGGAAGTATAAAAATCTACTTCGTTGAAGTAGTTTCATGAGTGTGATACTAATTCAAACATTTTTTGACGAAAGAATTAGGTAACAAATAAAAAAAGATATAAAAAAATAAAAAGCTTTTTATGAGCATCGCCTTCAGCAATTTTCATGATCACGCTCGCCGACGTTATTTCGAGCGCACGTAATCACGCTCGATGATAACACATTCTAATTTTACGAGCGCGATTTAACACGCTTGACGATTTTCTTCATCACAAGCCCTGCTGTTATTTTAAACTGACTTTTGAATATCCAGATTTTCATGGAATGAATGCCTTTCGCTATCGAACATGCTCTATGATAAGGCACAGGCTTTCTGAATTTTATTCCTGTCTTTGGAGTACTGCCAAGCAATAAAAGTGAAAGTTTCAATAATTCTTTGTAATCGTTGCAGGGAGATCTTCTTTGAGTTTTTTTACTGCAAACTTTATGATTTCTTTTTTTTCTTTTTGTGGATAACTGTTTAATTTATCGAATAAAGTTTGATCAATATTACTCCAGTTTTTTTTAAGTTATTAAAATAAGTGAATGTCAGGGCTTGACGAAGATGACAATGCTGCGAATACCACTGCTTCCACCATGATTTCAAGGATATAATGTCGACAAGGACACTATAACAAATCTTTTTCCATATTTTGTTCAAATAAGACAAAAGCTCCATTTTTATGACCGGTATTTGATAAAGTTGTGTCAAAGCACACACCTTTTACATTATCTGTCAGATTCCATTCAAAGATCAACTGACGTACTGCATTTGCAGTCTCCTTTCCTGTACCATAATATAACTTTGACACTCCAAGCAATTGATCATCTCCACTGACAGATATTAGGACCAGCAACCAATCTACAACCTCATTCCCAACAACGTCTTCAAGTATTTTGCCATCCTAATGAACAAACAATGGCTTGTCAGTTCTAAAAGTCTCTATGAAATTTTCACTGAAACTCTTTCTTGATTTTTGTCTTGCCCTTCATATTAATGAATAGCTCACACTGTAGTTATCTGGATCTTCTCCCAGATTTGCAATTGTTGTAATAAATATTAAGGAGGCTGATCGGTCACTGATCTTAACAGCATCCAATGAAGAGAACCTCTTTTTGATGTTGATTCCTGATCAAGATTTTCTTCTTCTTCTGTAGATGCAGGTGAATTACTGCAGGAGATGCTGCTGCATCTAATGAATAGGATTCATGTGATCATTTCATATACATTTTTTGTTTATTTAATTTCTTCACATCATCGCATTTCAGGGAGGTTGGTATTTCTGACCTCTTCCACGCCTCTAATACATCATTAACAGTAGAAGTTAATGCTTCTTTGTCAGTTTAATTGTAGACATTTTTATAATGCATCAATAAAGAGACTACTTCCCTTTTTAATGGTAGAAAAGTTGGATTCAATTTATTTATTTGTTGACCTTGTTGACGGAAAAAAACACATACTGAAACTTTTTAGTCCCTGTGTAATAAGTATTTATATAATTAATAAGTAAATATAATATACTTCTTTATTAATAACATGGATGCAATTAAAGACTCCGAAATCTCAATAAAGTTAGTACGAGAAATTTTTCAAGAGATGTTTAAGAAACAGCAAAAAGAAATTTTTATACTGATAAGCGGTAATTTAAAAATTACAAACGATAGAGTCGACGTATTACAAAAAGATATTACTTTACTAAAAAACACTTGCGAATCTTTAACAAAAGAAAATGAAAACAGGAAAGTGGAACTTATATTTGACAAAGAAGCACTTGATGAATTATGAAAAGTTCAAAAAGACATTGAAGAGAGTTTATCGTTTACATAAGATTGCCATGATAAAATGGTTATCGACCTAGAGAAAAAGATTTCTTTGAATTCTAATTTAGGAAATGAATATAAAACTAAAATTCGACAGCTTGAAGATCGCCAAAGAAGAAACAATTTACGTTTCGAAGGATTTTCGGAAAACGATTCAGAAAGTTGGGATGATTCTGAAACTAAAATACTAAACTTACTAGAAAACAAACTTAATGTAACTGGAGTAAATATAGAAAGAGCCCATCGGACAGGTAAACCTGATTTAAATAAGCCAAGAACAATTGTGATTAAACTACTTGACTATAAAGATAAGATACAAATACTAAATAATGCGAACAAACTTAAAGGCTCCGGAATATTTATTAACGAAGATTATTCAATTGAAACAGCGTTGATACGGAAAATGCTTTTTGAAGAGAGAAAGTTGCACAGGACAAACGGTAAATATTGTATTGTTGTATATGATAAATTAATTATAAAGGAATTTAGGAAAACGAGTGCCATCAGTTAAATTCTTTAAATTTTTATATTTTTTGGTTCTTAAAATTACTCTTATTTAAAATGACTGAAGAAACTGATTTGTCAATTATATTATAATCCATACTCAAAAGACATTACCAAAGGAATGGATGATAACTCATTTTCAATTCTGCATATTAATATTAGGAGTTTAAAAACAATTTTGAATCATTAAAACAGTTTCTATATAAAATTAAAATTAATTTTCAAATTATTTGTCTTAGTGAAACATGGTGTCAAGACAAAAATGTTGAGAACGATTCATATTTCCAAATACCCAATTACAATGTAGTCCACCAAATTAGAGACCTGGGCAAGGAAGGCGGGGGTTTATGTATGCTTATTAAGAATTCATTATTATTCAAATTTAATTCAAATTTAAGTTCAATCACAAATGATTATGAGTCATTATGTGTGGAAATCATTAATAAATCCTCAAAAAACATTGTCGTGCATGCATTATACAGACCACCATCAGGAAATATTAATGCGTTTGAAGATCACATTAAAAATTTAATTGAAAATAAATTGAATTTGAATAAAAGTGTTTATTTCGTGGGTGACATTAACCTTAATATTTTGGATTATGACGTATATAAACAAACGAATAAATTCTTTAACGTCATTTTTCAAAGTGGTTACATTCCAATAATAAATAAACCTACGCGTGTGACTAGCGGTAGTGCAACGTCAATAGACCAAATTATAACTAATGAATTTATCAATACAAAAATTAAAACTGGAATATTTAAAACGGACATTTCGGATCACTTTCCGATTTTTATAATATCAAATAAATGCATTCAGCCTGATGCTTATAAAAAAAAAGTTTCTTAAAAAAAGAACTTTGGTAAATGAAACTACTTATAAAAGTTATGAACGTTTATTTGAATCTGTTCTAAAACCCTCAAAAAAAAACTATTATTCTGAAAAATTGAAGAAAAACAACAGTTCACAAAAAACATGGAACATTATTAAAGAGGTAATTGGCAAGAAAAATCTGGACCGAAATACACTTCCAAATAATCTTAAAATTAGTAATAACTTAATTGTAAATAAATCATTAGTTGCAGAAACACTTAATAACTTTTTTGTTAATGTAGGTTCGAATTTAGCCTCTAAAATAGGACCATCTCAGACAAACTTTCGTTCATACCTAACACCAAATAAATCTGTCATGTCTAATCATGAACTTACAGAAGGTGAATTATTAAACTCAGTTTCTTTACTAAAACCTAATAAAAGTTCGGGTGCTGATGATGTCAGTAGTATTGTCATTATTAAATCAATAAGTTTTATAAAAATACCACTTTTACATATTTTTAATTTATCTTTAAAACACGGAGTTTTTCCTGAAAACTTAAAATGTGCAAAGGTTACACCAATCTATAAAACAGGTGATCCTTCTGATGTCTCTAACTACAGACCAATCTCAATTCTTACCTGCTTTTCCAAGATTTTAGAACGTGTTATGTATAACAGACTGTTTTCTTTTTTAACTAATAATAAAATTCTTTACGATAAACAATTTGGGTTCAAATCTGGCCATTCAACCGATCATGCAATCATTCATCTAGTACACGAAATATTTTAAGCTTTTGATGAAAACAAATTTACTTTAGGCGTCTTTATTGATCTAAGTAAGGCTTTTGATACGGTGGATCATAATATTCTCCTGCACAAACTTAAAAATTATGGTATCATAAGTTTTAACTTAGCATGGTTTAAAAGTTATCTAGCAAACAGGAAACAGTACATCTCGTTTAATGATAGTAAAACAGATTTAGCGACGATTTCCTGCGGCATCCCACAAGGATCAATTTTAGGGCCCCTTTTATTCCTCATTTATATAAATGACTTAAATAAATTTTCAAGTATCTTAAATTCAATCCTATTTGCAGACGACACCAACTTATTTTATTCTGATAAGGATATTAATTCTTTATTTGAAACAGTAAACAAAGAGCTTGCTAAACTAAATGAATGGTTTATAGCAAATAAATTATCCATAAACATAAAAAAAACAAAATATACTTTCTTCCATCGTCTTCATGAAAAGAGACTCATCCCATTAAATCTTCCAATTTTAGTTGTAAATAACTCTTGTATAATAAGGGAGCGTTCATTGTTATTTCTTGGTGTTGTTATTGATGAAAATGTGAGTTGGAAGGAGCACATAAATATAATTCAAAATAAAATTTAGAAAAATATTGGTCTACTTTACAAAGCTAAGCAGTTATTAAATCAAACCTGTTTAAAATACATTAATTTTTCATTTATTCATAGCTACCTAAGTTATGCAAACGTTGCCTTGTGTAGCACTAACGTAACTAAAATAAATAAACTATTAATTAAACAAAAGCATGCTTTAAGAATTTTTGGAAATGTAGATCGTTTCTCACACACTAAACCTCTATTCATTAAATTTAATATTCTCAACGTATTTCAACTAAATCTTTATCAAATTCTTATTTTTATGTTCAAAGTTAATAAAAAAATAGCACCTATTTTATTTAACTCTTTTTTGGAAAAAATATATCATCTATACCCAACACGATTTTCAGAAAACAATTATGTTTAACCTAAAACCTATTACTCTGTTACTAAGTTCTCATTTGCTAATAGAGGTCCTAAACTATCGAACATGCTATTAAATAATGAGTTAAAAACTATTTCTTCTATTAAACAATTTAAAAACAAACTTAAGCAAAAGCTTTTAATAAATGACAACGAATTAAAATTTTTCTGAAGCCTTTGATTAGGAGTAATCACGTTTGTCCATTTCTTTATAAATATGGTTTAAATATATATTCTATATACAGTTCAATTTGTACATTATGACGTTGTTTTTTATATGATATAATAAACTTTACATATATAAAAGACACATTATGATACTAAAAATGTTTTTAAAAAATGTTTTTTTTTTTTTTTTTTTTTTTTTTGTTTGTTTGTTGTTCGTGTATTATCTGTTATTTTATGATTTAAATTCAAAAGGTTTATAAATCTAAAACCAGTTAGGAAAAAAATAATTTAATTAAAATAATTAATTAAAAAATCTTCGTATACTTTTGGATATATTACACTGTAATATAGCGTAAAATGTTTTTTAGGTTTTATTTATCGTTATTTTATTTTAACGCAACGTTTTGTTTAACGTTTATTTTACGAATTACTTTGTTTTGTATTTTTATTATTGACATTTTTATTTAAAGGGGCTTGGTGATAAGACTGAACTTGTCTTCTTCTTGCCCCAGCCATGTATTTATTTATTTGTATTGCATAAACTTGTAAACTTTTCTTATCGGCGAAATACATAATAATAAAAATAATAATAATAATAATAATAATAATACCTTTCACCCAAATACCTGTTGTACTTCTTGTTTCTTTTAATCACAATAATTAAACATCAAGCAATAAATAAAAATACAAGCATAAAATTGCAGGCTCATAAAATATGATTTTACTCTAATTTATTTTTAATTTAAGAGTTTAAGGAGTTGACCATAATTGGATCTCGTCATCCCTATGGCTCATACTAAGCAATATAAAACAAACAGCAAGGGTTAGTCTACAAACCTGTTAGCCTATTATTAATTTTGTAAAAAAAAAAAAGATTTTACCTAAATTTTTAAAATGTATAAATTCTCAATTGGCTGACACACTCCCATTTAGAGTGTTTTTATAACAAATTAAAACAAATGAGGGGGTCTCTCAAAAAATCTGCGATGGTCATGTTTTTTGCATCACCCATATATATATATATATATATATATATATATATATATATATATATATATATATATATATATATATATATATATATATATATATATATATATATATATATATATATATATATATATATATATATATATATATATATATATATATATATATATATATATATATATATATATATATATATATATATATATATATATATATATATATATATATATATATATATATATTTATATATATATATATATTTATTTATTTATAAATTGTCATTGCTCTACACACATCAACAATATAGATTGCAGTAGACAAAAAGTGTAAAACAAGTAATTTTTTTTGCAAAGAACTTAGCATTTGATTTCTGTGCTACGCTATAGTCTCCTTCTGAGCAGGTGTTATAACTATGAATATGCGCTTTGAGATCATTAAGAAGATTCTCTAACGAATTAACTTGTATGACACTGCCCTTGCCTTAAAAACTATTAATAAATTAATACTACACAAAAAGTAATAAGTAAAAATGTATTTATAAATATATGATAAATACATAACAATACTTAATTCTTATAATAACTTTTACATCATAAACTTTGCATACATTATGATAAATTGCAGATATAGCAGTAAAATATCTATGAAAGACAAAGCGTTGCTTGCAAAAGAGTTGCAGAATTTAGAGTTCCTTTGATGTGCTGGCTGCATCTTTTAGTTCCAGCTGCTATCGATCCGACAAACAATGTGTGTAAGTGAGAAAATTGTTGCTCTTATTTTTAAGTTGTTTTGAATGCTATGTCACTGTCCAGTTAGAATATTTGCGCCGATCGCAGTTATGACTAGGGCTGCCAATTTAAACTCATTTAAAATAGTTCGTACTGGAACACTTTCGAATTATTTAGGAAAAAAGTTTTTCGAACTTTTTTTAATAGTTTTTACTTATTTAAAATTGAAAACAAAAGGTTACAAGTAAAACACAAAACTGTTAATTTATTTATAAAGACTTTTTATTTGTTTATAAAAAGTGAATGCAAGGTATCATTCTGCAACCAGTTTCTTTTTCTATGCAAAAATAATCCAAGACTAGAGAATCCATACCCTTTCACTAGATCATACCATTTGAAAATCATATACTTTAATAAAACATTTTCAGTTCTTTAGCGTTAATTTTAGTTCTTTAGCATCATCTCTTTTATTGTTATAATTTCTAACATCGTTAACATTTTTGGCTTTTTTATTATTATCAAGTCTATCTCTCTAAGCTGGAATAATCTTTGAATAAGATTAATTTGCAAAGTTATCTATATTACTTCTTTTTATTTTGTTCTCAAACTGATTACCTTGACTTAAAACAACTGGGTTTAACAAATATACCATTTTTATATACGAAATTATTATTTTATTAATTTAATATTTATTGATGTTATTTATTTATTTATTTATTAATTTTTACTTATTTTTCAGCTTGTTTTATAAAAATTAATGAAGAGACAAATCATTTAAAAGGTCCAACTATTAGGAGAAAAAAGTTCAAACTTGAACATTGAAATTTTTGTGTAAGGTTCGAACGTTCGAAATTGAACATGTTCGAACTAGCAGCCCTAGTTATGCCTACCATTAGAGACGCTATATTTTCTGCATGTACTAATAGTTGATTATTGTAGTCTTCCGATTCTTCTTTACTTACTTAACCTTCTTTACTTAGGAAACCTTCAAAATTATGTTTGTCATTATTGTTATCACTATCACTAAATAGGTAGAATACTTCATCTTCTATATGTGCTTATACCTCGCCTTTAGATTCATCTTTTAGATCATCTATGGTGATGGCTATATTTAGAGGCTTCTGTGGAGTATCCTATTTTATTTCAGTTTTTGAAAGTTTTAATATTAAAGCTGTCAGTTGCAGTGCTTTAGGTTGGGTTACACTGTATATTGCAAGAAATCTAGTAGATAATTCCATTAATTGAATAGCACAGGTAAATAACCATTAGCTCCCATCTATAGGATAAAACTTGATATTCATAACTTCAAAACTTAAAATTCTGAACTTAAAAGCTTGGAATTCAATAATTAAAAAGTTGGAAACTAGAGAAGATTACTTGGGTGATAAATTCAATTTATTGAATGAAAAGATCTAATCAGATAAGCAGAAAAGAAGCATGAACTAGTAGAGAAACTAAAGTATCAAGAAAATATCAAGAAGATTTATTTTTTTTATTATTTTTTTTTATCTCTGAGTATTTGTTATTTGAGACCACTTGTTTTTTGGAAGTGTTAGCTTGTTTACTGATTTTTTATTTTATTTCAATTTTTATTTATTTTTAATTTTTTAGCTACTTAAGTACTTATTGCTCTGAATTATTATAAGTGTTTTTATATTTAGTGTACTACCTTTATGTTCATTTATCATACTACTTCCATGATATCTTAGTATGTATATTGGCATGATATTGTTGCTTATGTGCTAAAATTTTTGTTTTTCTTTTTTAAAGTACTGTTTATTGCTACTTTATATTATAGTTATTGCTATATACTATTTGGTACTTTTTATTATAATTGTTGTTGTATTTAGTACTTTTTGTTGTATTTGTTGTATTACTTGTATTGTTGTATTACTATTTTGCTGTATTTGTATGTAGTTGCTAATGTTTTATGTTATGTATTATAGCTACTGTATTATTATCTCTCATCTCCTTGAGTTTATTATTATTCATTACTGTTAACAAGCTATATTTCATCTAACAAACTCCATTTTTTTTTCTAAGATCATAAATTACTAAATATAACCAAATTGTTTTAAAATAATAATGCCTCACTATGTCATCTAAGACTATTCAATTTGGCTCTCATTCTGACCTTAAGCTTGACCAAACATGATCACACTAGAATACTAATTTACAATACTCTCTTGACACTACATCAAGTCCACGAAATTCAACTTCAGATCTAAATAATCCTCAAGATTCAATTAATTGTAAATACTATGACACCATAGATTTCAATAAAAAAGGTAATCCTAATTCAGATCTTTATTTTCATCTCAACATTGCTTCTTTACCATATCACATTGATGATCTCTGCAGCTTTATTAGCACTCTTAATACATTACCTTTGGCAGGAGGTATTACTGAGTCAATAGTATATATGGATATACTAAAATATAATGAATTAAATCCTATAACTAGCTACCTTGACTCGCTTATTTCTTTTTCATTACATCCTGTTATTATTCTACCGAAACGCATAACAGCTAAATCACAAACACTTATTGATAACATCTTTATAAACTTTAATTCACCTGACCAAATCTCTGGCAATCTTACTATTTCAATATCTTATCATATGGCTCAATTTATCTGCATTACTAGAAAAACTAATCACTCTAAAAAAAAAATATCCTACAGGCGATGCTTTAAGAACTTTAACAAAAATATATTTATTGAAGATGTTTCCAACATTGAGTGGGCCCTATATATTAAAAAAGATGATGATGTAAATCAATCTATCAGTTTTCTTTTAAAGACATTTGAAAAATATTAGACCAACATGCTCCATACAAAAAACTAACTAAGCAGCAAATTAAACTTAAATCAAAACCATGGATCACCAATGGCATACTTAAATCTATTTCTATTAAAAACAAACTATATAAAAAAACACACAAAATGTAAAGATATTAGTACTAAAAATGAACTGTTTTCTAAATTTAAGTTTTATAGAAACAGAATCACTAATTTTCTAAAAAGTAGTAAAAAATCTTATTACACAACCTATTTTAGTAAAAACTTAAACAATATTAAGAATACTTGGAAAGGGATAAAAGAAATCATTAATATAAAACCTTCCTACTATAGTTCAACTCTCAAACTTAAATTGAAAGAAAGTATTATCACAGATCCAACTAATGCATCGAATATATTAAACAACTTTTTTGCTACTATCCAAAACAAACTTCAAAACAAAAACGCACCTTCAACATCCATATTTACTGACTATTTCAACTCTCTAAATTCTAATACGTTCTTTATTGATCCTGTCACAGAGAATGAAATCTCTAATCTTATTAACACAACTCTTAAAACTGGAAAAGCCTTTGGTCCTTGGAAAAGCCTTCCTACATTCCTTCTTAAACTTATTCCA
This sequence comes from Hydra vulgaris, assembly GCF_038396675.1. Taxonomy (NCBI): domain Eukaryota; kingdom Metazoa; phylum Cnidaria; class Hydrozoa; order Anthoathecata; family Hydridae; genus Hydra; species Hydra vulgaris. The sequence continues at coordinate 17,771,244 of NC_088923.1, forward strand.
GACATAATTTCTAAACCTCTCAGTATTATTATAAATAACTCATTTCAAAACAGTTTATTCCCAGATGCTTTCAAAGTTGCTAAAGTCATTCAATATATTTAAGAAAGGTTCTATAATGGATATGTCTAACTACCGACCAATCTTTCTTCTTTCAAACCTAAACAAACTCTTCGAAAAAGCTATGTATAAGAGGCTCTATGCATTTTTGAATAAATTTAAATGCCTTTACAAACACCAGTATGGATTCCATGCTAATCATTCCACGACTCACTCACTTATCAAAATTAGTGAGTCAACTAGAAAAGCTCTTGATAATAAAAACTTTGCATGCGCTGTCTTTGTAGATCTACAAAAAGCTTTTGATACAGTCGATCATTCTATCCTACTCAAGAAATTAGAATATTATAGAATCAGAGGAATACCTCTTAAATGGTTTACCTCCTACCTTCACAACAGATCTCAAAATCTACTCAAATAAAATGATCCAACTGTGTTCCTCAAGACTCAGTATTAGGACCACTACTTTTTCTTCTCTATATTAATGACCTTAATAACTCAATTAATTAATCAACTTCTTACCACTTTGCTAATGATACTAACTTGCTCATTATCAACAAATCTTTAAAAAAAATTAACAAATGCATTAATCATGATCTTGCCAATTTAATTCAGTGGCTTCGCTCAAATAAGCTTTCCCTCAACTGTAACAAAACTTAACTGGTCATATTTAAATCTAAAAAAACAAAAATCAATAAAAATTTAAACTTTGGATTAAGTGGCCAGAAAATTATTCCTGTAAACTCAATCAAATATCTTGGAATTATAATTGATTCTAACCTATCGCTTGTATCCCACCTCAAAGACTTAGCCATAAAATTGAGCAGATCAAATGGAATGCTGGCTAAAGTTTGCCATTATGTCAATCTGAAAACGTAATTAAAAATATATCATGCCATTTTTGGCTCGTATATACGATATGCTTGACAAATATGAGGACAATCTCAACAGCAAGAAGTTTTAAGGATATCTCATCTTCAAAACAAAGCTTTAAAAATAATACATTTTCAGAATTACAAATCAAATCCTAATGTGCTTTATCTTACTTCTAAGATCCTTAAATTATGTGACCTTGTTCAATTCTTGAATTGCCAGTTTGTCTGGAACCACCAACACAAAAACCTACCTCTTACCTTCAACAATTTCTTCCCAAAAAATGCAAATAACCGATACTATCTTAAATCGACTGATAATCTGAATCTTGCAGTCTTAATTCATCGTTCTGTTACTTATGGATATAAGTCCATAAAAAACCAAAGTATAAAATCTTGGAACAACCGTTCCTATGACCTTAAACTCTCCATTCAATCTATGTTTTTAAGAGTAACCTATTCCATTCCTTCCTAATCAAATACAGTTTATAAATACAAAGATATGTGTATCTATGTATAAGTGTTTGTGATAAGCGCATGGGAATAAGTGTGAGTGTATATGTATGTTTGTGTATATGTATACATGGGTGTGTATGTGTGTATGTGTATGTTGTATATATTTATATGTGTATATGTAAATTATGTTAGTGTATTTTATATGTGTATATATATATATGAGTGCGTGTGTATGTAAGTATATAAATATATATATATATATGTGTGTGTGTTTATATATGTGTCTGTATATGTGCGTATGTAACATAATTTTATGTATGTGTCTATATATGTGTAAATGAACATAATTTTATATTCAGATACTTTCATAATTACCAGCGCCGTGCTGTAACTTTTGGGGGCCTGGTGCAGAAACTAAAAAAAAAATTTTTTTTTTTTAATTCGTAGTAATTTATGGTATTGGAGAAGTTTTTCTAATTTATTTAATAGGGGGCCCAGTGCGATTGCACTTGTTGCACTTGCGATAGTACGGCGCTGATAATTACTGTCATGTAAGGTTTTTATATAACCAATGTTAATAATATATTTGATTATCTATTTGACTTTATTAATCGCAGTATAATATAAATCACATTAGTAAAATATGTAATAATATAAATTACATTATTACCCAGTGAAAAATAAAACCGCGTCCCACATGGGTTCCGCGTGGGTTCCGTGTGGGATTGATGGGATTTACGTGGGACGGATTTTCCCATGTGGTATCCGTATGGAAATTTGTCACCTTACACCCATGTGGGTAATCCCACATGGGTTACATGTGGGAACCATATGGTATTTACACACATGGAAATCCCACGTGGGTTTCCTGTGGAATTTGCATGGGATTTAATTCGAAAGCTGGAAACTAAAAAAAAAACTTTTTAAAAAAATTAAAAAAAAAACTTTAAATCGACATTGCATTGCGTTACATTTATATTGTGTGAAAATATTTTATATTAATATAGAGAATGGCAAGCAAGTATGTAAGGTCCTTAAGATTTAAGGGACTTACGAACTACATTGAGGAACATAAACAGGATATTTACAGAAACTTTTCAATTTTTAATCTGGAGTACCACAGTGTTATTGAGAATAAAGCCTCTGGGTCCAGTTTTCAAAGTAATATGATCTAAAGTAATGTTTAAATAAAATAATATGCTTTAAAATGCATATAGTTATACATATAACTCCTGATAGTTAACTATATGTAACAAGTTATATGTATATACATATAATTTGTTATAAAAACATATTTTTTAAGGTTATGCCTGAACAAATTAGTACCAAATAATTCAAAATGAAGATTAAGTTAAAGTTCAAGTTAAAGTTCTTATTTATTCATTGTTTTTGTTAATTTTATATTTATTTGTTCAAATTTATCAGTTAGTACTATTTTTTACTACAGTAAGAATGTTTATCATTGTTGAACCGTGATTTTATTAGTAACTTAATTTTATTTTCAACATATTTTGACAACACCCTTTATATTTTAAATGATGACAGCTTTACTTTTCTATTGATGTTATATTTATTACGTTTTAATAACTCAGATTGAATCTTAACTGAATTATTGTAAGCTTTGTAGGAGTTTGTTGTATATCAAATGGTATTGTAAATAAAGTAAAAATAATATATATATATATATATATATATATATATATATATATATATATATATATATATAGTATATATATATATATATATATATATATATATATATATATATATATATATATATATATATATATATATATATATATATAAATCTCAAATTTATAAAATAGGTGGTCAAAGCTTGCTCAATAGGTAGGTTCTCAGCATAACAATGCTTTTTTCTTACACTTTCTAAAGAGAAATATGGCAAATTGATTACTTATTTTACCTAAATCATAGGGTCATCTATGCATAATAATGTCAGATGATGACTCGGTTTATTGAACACCTTCACTCTTTATTAAACTCAGTCAATTTTTTGCCATCTCAAATTGAAAATGATGTCAGTTTTTGTTATCATATTATGATGGTATATATGAATTGTTAATATAATATAAAAAATGCATATACCGTTATTTTTTTTCTGGTTAAATTATACATTTATTCTCAACAGTACTAAAAGTAAAAAAAATAAACATAAGTTGTTCTTTTGGATAAGCAAGCTCATTTCTGAATTTAAATTGTTTTTCCTATGATCCTCTACAGTTTTAAGCAACAAAAGCAAGAAGTTTTTTGACCACATTGTTGGTGGAAATACCTCTAAAACCTGCTCATAGCTAGCATAAATTGTTTTTTAAATAAAATGTTTTACTTTTTTTTTTAATTCAATTTTTTAATTGACATTATTTTGGTCTCAACATCCCCTCCCCATTGTCAATTATTGTAAAACTCACACAGCCCCTCTATCATTTATGGATGATCCCATAGCCTAAATACGATATATATATATATACATATATATATATATATATATATATATATATATATGTATATATATATATATATATATATATATATATATATATATATATATATATTATTTTTATTTTATTTACAACACTATTTGATATACAATAAACCCTTACAAAGCTTACAATAATTCAGTTAAAATTCAATCTGAGTTATTGAAACGTAATAAATTTAACATTAATAGAAAAGTAAAGCTGTCGTCATTTAAAATGTAAAGGGTGTTGTCAAAATATGTTAAAAGTAAAATTAAGTTACTAATAAAATCACGTTCAACAATGATAAATATTCTTACTGTAGTAAGAATTAATACTAGTTAACAAATTTGAACAAATAAATATAAAATAGTGAAAAAACAATGAACAAATAAGAACTTGAACTTGAACTAAATCTTGAATTTGAATTATTTGGTACTAATTTGTTCAAGCATAACCTTAAAAAATAAGTTTATATAATAAACTTTATGTATAACTAGTTTTACATATAGTTAACTATCAGGAGTTATATGTATAATTGCATGCATTTTAAAGCATTTTATTTAATTTATATACTACTTTAGATCATATTACTTTGAATACTGGACCCAGAGACTTTATTCCCAATTAAACTGTGGTACTCCAGATTAAAAATTGAAAAGATTCTGTAAATATCCTGTTTTTGTTCTTCAATGTACTTCGTAAGTACCTTAAGTTTTATGAACCTTATTATATCTAAAGTTAAAAGTTTTGGAGCATAAAAGTTACAGAAACCTCCCTATCTCCCCCCTATTTTAATATTTTTTTTTAATAAAGAAAATTTGACTTTCAAACCTGCATTTCTTTGTGGGACACTGCAGTGTCCCATGCATGCATGCTTGGTTTTTGACAACATTTGAACTTGCATCAGTCAATTGTTTGCAGATAATATACTCAAGAACTATATTCAAATATCATATGAACATGTTAGAGAATGTTCATATGATATTTGAACATCACAAATTTAATAATATTGTTATGACATGTTATATAAATAATACCATAATAGATTATGATATGAAAATAAGATAGGATATAAAGGCAATGATCAAAGAATAAATTTACTTATAGAAATTTAGATGTTTGTTTATTAGTTTCAGAATATTATATTATGTGTGACCGCGGCCTTCTATAATAACAGGCCTTGACATCGCGCAACAAATTTGTTAAACTGAAGGCCAATTCCTAATACTGTGTTTACAATTTTCATCTTTTAACATTAGACGAAAGTTTGTGTTCGCGCTTTTTTAATAAATCTTTAAAATTTGATTGGTTTATAAATTAGATAGCGCAACTTCAAAACGATAACGTTGTAAGGTTCAAGGCGTTAACATTGTAAGGTAATAATATTGTTAAACTAACGATAAGTTTTTTTAATAATTAAAATGCCTTTAAAATGCAGTGTCTTAGCAAGTCAAACTATCTCAACTACAACAAAAATATCAATTTATACAACTACAATATCAATTACAACTACAGCAAAAATATTAATACTCAACTACAACAAAAATATCAATTTATAAATTCCCAAAGAATCTAGAGGAGAGAAAAAGATGTAGTGAAGCTATTCCAAGAACTGGTTTTATTGTTACAGACTATACAGCAGTATGTCAACTGCATTGGCCAAATGAAGCACCTTTTGAAAGCAAATATGGGAAGCAACGACCTTTAAACCCACCATCTGTTTTTAAAAATATTCCGCCTAGTTGTTTAGCCACACCAGCAAGTAAAGTTAGAAAAACTGTAACTTCAAGCGGTTTTCGAAGCATTTTACCAGATGAGTTAAATGATTTTCTAAAGTAGGATGAAATTATATTTGACGATATTCAATCTTTGTTAAGTGATAATAACGATGTTATTGTTTTCCAGCTTAATAAAAAAAGTTTACACATGCAATCAAAAATGTACAAACTTGGTGTTCCATTATTTATTTTAGTAATTTTCAATGATTATTCATTTGTGGCTAACTATAATAGCACGACTTGTAGTATTTCATCTTTAGCTGTAAACAAATTAAAGTTAATAAAAACAAAATCAGCTTTATTTGAAGCAGTTAGATTTTTAAAAAATAAAGAAAGTTCGCTTCAGTCAAATATTCTATTCGAACACCTTAATGCTATGAGAAAAGTTAATGTTAGTGAAGTTTTTTATACTTCAGATATTATATGTAGAGCATATAAGTATAAGGACTTTAACACGATTGACTTCAAAAATAAGCTCAATGGAGGACCTAAGTTTCATAAATAGTATTTTTATGAATTTAAATCTATTGAAAAGAACTTCCATACTACTAATTGATGAGGTCTATGTCAAAGCTTCATTACTTTACCAAAGAGGTGCTTTGTTTGGTCAAGCAGTAAACTACCCTGAAAAGTTAGCTAAAACAATTTTATCATTTATGATTAAATGTCTTTTTGGAGGTCCAGAAATTATATGTAGAGCTCAACCTGTTGCAAATCTTTCCTCTGAATTTCAGTTTGCTCAATGTCAACAAATTGTTGATACGATAAATAGTATTGAAACTAGTAAGACATTGGTAATAATTACTGATGGTAACCGTGTAAATCAAAGATTTTTTGGAATGTTTAAAACAGTTGATAGTAAACCATGGTTAACAACATCAGGTATATATTTATTGTATGATTATGTGCATCTCTTAAAATCTATACGAAACAATTGGTTGACAAAAAAGACTGACGAACTTCAATTTTTGAACATTTTTGAAAATACTGCTGTATTTATTGAAAAAATAATTTTTTTTCGAATGTTGTTAATGTCAAAACACCTGGTGCTGGCATTCGGTTTAGAAATGAATTATGCGGAGAAATCCACTCAGTTGGTGATCAACAGTTCCAATTGTTACGAGATATTACTGAACTGTCAAATTTGTAAACCTACAGGTAAGCGTGTAAAACAGCTTACGCTAGATACTAGCAATGCAATAGCGCATTCATGTTATGGCTTTATTGATCTCGTAGAAACTTTGTTGAGTAATGGAGCAAAGTATGTCTTATTAGGTTGGTTTTCAACAGATCCACTTGAAAAAGCTTTTTCTAAGCTTCGACAGGGATCTGGAGGTACTTACTTTATAAACGCTAAATCTGTAATTGAAAAAATTAATATTCAACATACAAATTGATATTACAACTTGACATTCCTGTTGATGGTATCGATGGTCATACTTGTGACATATGTTTTAGAGATATTTCTACTGATAAAAAGAACTTCTGGATAATATACATGATCTTGAAAACTCAGTTAATAAATCTACATTAGTGGCTGTAGTTTACATAGCTGGCTATGTGCAAAAAAGCAAAATAAAAATTTATGATGATTCTACCGATTATTATTATAAAAATGGAAGTTATCTGTATAGCCTAAACAGAGGCGGACTTGAAATTCTTTCTGATGCTCTTTTCTAATGGTCAATATTTTGCTTTTTTTGTTTCAAGGTGCTACTGACCCTATATGCATATCATTTTGTGTTACTCAGTTTCAGTTCATTGCTGCTAAATATAAATTTAAAATCACAAAAAAACAACGCAGAGTATATTCTAATATTCTGCTAAAGAATTACTCACTAATTACCCCTCCCAAAATACTAAAGCTATCATAATTTACGTGAAAATTAGTTTTGTAATTTATTATGCTGTTTACTTGTTATGTTTTTTATTTCCTCATTAGCCTATATGTCTCTCATTATGTTTGGATTTGTAAATATTTACCCTGTTGAGATATATTAATAAAACTTTTTTTTTGCTTGAATCAACTTTTGTTGGTGTTTTTTGTTGTTGGTGATTTTAATTGTTACCATTTTTAGCAAAAAAAAATTAAAAATACAGTTATCTTTCTAATATATAGATATATACTTTGTTATGGTTATGCTTGTTATTGATACTATTTAATATTACGTAAATATTCTTAATGAAATTTGAAATACGAAAAATATGATTATCTTTTAACAATTTTTTGGTTTTCTTTTTATATATCCGTCTTTACTAGAGATTATTATTAGAAAACATAGACTGCCATTACACCCTACCTAATATAAAAATATATCAATATAAGTAAAAGTGAAAGTTTAATCGGCCATCAGTTTTTACGGCATTTTGCGCGATGTCAAGGCCTGTTATTATAGAAGGCCGTGTGTGTGACGAAAAAGTAAAGATACTTTTGCATCCAGTGGCTATTGCACCCAACGTCTACATCATTAAAAAAGTAGGTTTTTACATTTTTGTTTTTGTTTTTTCCATTAACCCTCTGTTATGCCAATATATTGTTTATCAGGTACATTCTTAGAGGAAACAACACATTTATATACCACATTATTTGATAAACAACTTCTACTCATTGGACAATTGATTTTTTGTTTACAATTACAATTTTCTGTAGTTTTTTCATTTAGGATTTCTTTTTTGTTTAACAAAGCCTTATTGTGACCTTTCATAATTCTTTCCATATTTTTTGTGCAATTCTAGCTAACTTTAATTGTATTTCGATTAAAAATTTTATGTAATTTATTAGATCGCAGGAAATGCTTATCGACTAATTTAAAAAACACTTTTCCTATGTTAGTAGAAACATTTTTGCTATATGGGGGGTTGAACCAAATTACAATTCTAGTTCTATTTCGCTTTTTTGTATTCTTTTTTTCAGGGTCAATTTAGTTCAAAATTTTCAAAACCACTTTTTTTTAGGGCATCTTCAAATGTTCGTTTAGAGGAATTGAATACATTTTCATTTGAGGAGTTTTGGTTTAGTCTGTTATTAATTGAAATCGGGATTTGTTTTAGAACTTGGGGTGGATGGTTAGAGTTAATGTTAATATATAATAGTTCATCGTTTGGTTTTTTGAAAGGCTTATATGAATTTTCAGAGAGGTTAAATGTGATATCAAGAAAATTCACAATTTTTAAATTTATGTTTATTTCGATTTGAAAGCCAATATTTTTTAAAATTTTTATAATGTCTTTTCTAATTTTGTCGAGCTGTGGACCAGATTTTCTACGCATTACTATTAAACCATCGTCGCGATAAAGGCCTAGTTCTTTTATATTGATTATTTTACTTAACAAATCTAAAATATATAGTCCAACAAATTCACAAATTTCTGCTCCGTCATAACTGCCCATTGTTACATCAAAGCAGTCATGTATGTTTTTCTTTTTCCAAGTTTCCTTATTAAAATAAAGTAAGGTTTTTCTACAATGTTTTATTATACGGATTGTGTCATCAGGAATAACTGTGTGGCTTTTTGCAAATTCAATAGTCTTATCTAAAATATCTGCGGTTATTGAGGGGTAAAAATCATTAATGTCAAATTGAATAAATGTACAGTCATTTTTATTTTCGATTATGGAGAACCAATTACGGTTGTTGGAGTTGCTTATGATGCTTTATTTATTTGCTGCTCATTATTACAGTTAGAGGTTGTTGAAGATTCTTAGTCATCCAGGTCATATTAAATCCCAAAATGTGGAAAAACAAAACAAAACAAACAAAAAAATAGTAATTAAAAAAACAAACAACTGGACTGAAGCAGAAGATGTTTCACTACCCATATAGGAGGCTTAATCAATTCAAAATTAACCATTTATGGCTGATTTTAACTTTAGAACTTTAACTTTTTATAATAACTTATATTAATAAAGTATAAAACTGGTAGTTTGTGCTTAAGAGATGAATGATTAATCTCTGTCAACTCTCTAAACTAGGGGTTTTTATCTGGCAGCCTGCGGGCCTAATCCAACCCGGTCTGGTGGGCCAGACCTTGCGGACTGTGTGAAGCATGCGGGCTGCCAGTTAAATACCCCTGGTTCAGGGAGTTGGCAGAGATTAATTGTGAGGTTTGTATGGATAACCATTTGTGCTTACTGGTTTTCTGTTATGTGTGGTTAAAAACTGCATCTGAAAAAAAAAATGTTGGAGGAAATAAACTTACTGTACTGTACTGTACTGTGCTTTTACAGCATTAGGTGATCAGGAATTACCTTAATTATTTAGCGGGACTTCTGTGAAAGTTATCTTCTGTCTTGTTACTGGTCTTTAGTGACGTGTGGTTAAAGACTTCATCTAAAAAAAAACACAACAAATATGTTAATGTAGGAGGAAATAAACTCACTTACCTGCAGTGTGTTTTTACAGCATTATGTAATCATGAATTACCTTGATTATTAAGCTGGATCTCTGCTTATAAGTTGTCTTCTGTCTTGTTTTACTGAAGAAAAATAATCACATGAGACACAACAGGTTAAATATAAAAGGTGTACATTGATATAATTTACTGATTTACAAAGTACTACCTTTACTCTTTTTCTCTCTTCTAGGCTCCCTATTTCTGTCTCCTCTTTTATTCCTCTTTCCTTGGGATGTGGGTGTATTCTTCTCTTTATCCCTTTTTTTCTCGTCCTTTCCTTAATTCATTCTCTATGCGTTTGTAACTGTACTCCTCTTCGTTTCTTCATTATATTCCCTTTAAGATCTTTTTTGTTTGTTTGTTTCAAGTGTATCTTTTTAGTAATACTGTATTTAGTTATTCAACTTTAACAATATTCTCACTTTTGAGCTAGCTGGCACAGTTGACATCACTTGCTGAACTTAACCATGCGGGCTTTGGTCTATTGTTTTCCTAACCTCATGTTCAATGGCAATGACAGAAAGGGAAGACAGCCTGTCCTGTAACATGGTGAACCTCAGCTATGTTTTTAGTCGTTTAAGTACTGAGAAACTTCTTTCACCTGAAGCTACAGTTACAGGGAGGGTGAGTAGCAGTCTTTGAGCTATACTTAAATTTAGACACAAGTCAAGCACATTCTGTTGATATATATAATCTAAAATCTCAAATGGTGTTAAGATCTGTGAGAGAAAGGATCTGACAGCCCCCATTACTTCCATTTTCAGGTCTTCTGCATCAACATCTCCCACAGCCTCCTCCAGTATGTGGCAGCATTCACCCAGTTTTCTATCCTGAACTGTGTTTCTCAGTGACTTAGTGGAGTAAAGGAATCCATACAAGTCAAAGAAGCCCTGTAGGTGAGAAAATCTCTCCCTTAATGTGAAGCGCTCCTCTGGAGTTGAAAGTGTTTCCTCTCTCCCTTCATACTCAAACTGCCTCTTTGCCTTTTTCTGTCGCTCCTCAGGCCAGCTCATCTCCACCTCAGGTGTTTCTGCAATCTCCTTAGCATCAGTTTTTGCAGTATTAAATCAATTCTCTCTGAAATCTTCAAGATATTTTGATACAGACAGTATCTCTCTTCTTACTGTTTCAATTGATACATTGGGGCTCTGCAAGATCTTACTGACTCTGTTTATGTGATACAACACATTATACCAAACAATGGTACTCACCAAGAAAGCCATTTTTGTCATGTCCTTGCAGAGACTGTTAGCACTTGATGCACACTCTGCATCTTTTTTCTCCTGTGCATACTCTTTCAAAGCAGTTAGAGCTTTCACAATGTATGCGAGCTGATAACATACTGCTTTCACAGCCTCTACCCGACACTCCCATCTTGTTGTGGAAAAAGTCTTGATAGAAAATCTTTGTACATGCTGCTGGAGAATCGTTCACCGATGAACAGACCCGCTGAACAAAGTGTACAGCCTTTGCATTAACCCAAAGAAGTTGATGGATATCAAGAAAGACTTGGCTGCATTACCAACCACTAAGTTTAGGATGTGACTTCCACATAGCACACACAGGGTTTTGTTGTTAACTTCTAAGACTCCTTCTGAACACCCTGGTGTTTCCTTTGCATATTACTTCCATTATCATAGGATTGTCCACGAAGGTCAGTGATGCCCAAATGCAGCTTATTGTGGTGTCCTAGAAAAAGGTTTAGCAGACCTTTCCCAGTAGTGTCCTCGGCCACAAAAAAACCCACAAAATGTTCATAGATTGTCGTTCCCTTTGTGAGCTCACAGTTTACAATGCGTAACACTACTGAGAGCTGTTCAACATGGCTCATATCTGGTGTTCCATCCATGATAACAGCATAGTATTTTGCCTTTTGACTTTCTCTACAATGATATCAGTGACACTCTGTGCACTAACTCCTATTAACTCATTTTGGATGGTCTTGCTCAGCTATGTATCAGAGATTTCTTTCTCCTGGATTCTCCTCAGATGCTCCTTCATCAATGGGTCAAACTTGGCCAGCAATTCTGCTAGGCCCAAAAAATTGCCATTGCCGTGTTCATACTACTTTTCTCTGTGACTTTTAAAAGCAATACTTCGCTCTGCAAGGTGAGTTACAATAGCAACTAATCTTTTTAAAATTTCTTTCCATCTTGTAACTTCAGCTTTTATTAGACCTTTGCTTGTATGATCAATGGTTGTGTCTGTTTGAAGTCTGTCACTCAGTGTGTGCCGTTTTTTCATGTTGGTGATGTGTTCATCAAACTTTTGGCGCTGCTTAAGATGCGCGTGGATATTTTTCCAGTCGCTGAAACCACTGGAACTCTATTGGGTTTTTCCATTTCCAAACAGTCTACATTAAAAACATACAGCTGAGTTGTTTGCTCTACTGTAGATTAGCCAGGATCGTGTATTTTTCTCTCCGTTTTTCATTACCATGTGATAATAATGTGATGTAAATCTGCGGCCATCTGGATTTCTAGGGAAATTGATGTCTAGCTGAACAGGGCCTTTTAGAGCATCGTTCTTTGTCATTCAAGTCTTTTGGCCACAGTGTTGGATCATCTGCCAAAACACGACCACCAGACAGTGAAGGGACTTTTTACAGCGTCACCAGGCTAAAAGGAAAAAGAAGACATTGTTGAAGTTTTAACCGTCAAATATTTTTGTAAAATGGTTAAGAAAGATACTTTTCATGAACAACATTGTAGAATATTTTAGATATGTTCAATGTGTGTTCCATAACATTTATTACATGCCTGTGAAGGCTCTTTGTCATCCAAGTCTCCATAATCAAGACTGAAGGTTTTGACTTCTGTTTAAACCTTAAGACTTACACAAAATGACTCAAAAAATGCCACATTTTATTTAACAATTCTAACATTTTAGATAATAATTAAATTTACTACTTCTAGCCTAATTCTGTTTTTTTAAACTAACAATGACATTTCTTTCAAAAGCAAACAAGTTAGCATAAAAATTTTTTTTGCATTATACTGAAAGCTACAAGTTGTAATTTGTATTGCAATTAATGGAGGTAATATGGGGGAAATAATGAAACAATGATAGTTGAAGTTTTAAAAGTCAAATATTTTTGTAAAATGATTAAGAAAAATAATTTTCATGAACAACATTGTAGACTATTTTAGACCTGTTCAATGTATGGTCCATAAATCTTAACTTGAAATATTTAAAAAATGTAATAAACAAGCAGGGTTGGGAGCTAAAGTAGGTAAAATATCAAAATCTTCTCTATCTCTCCTCGTTTAAGTCAGATGAGTTACTGACCGAATATCGTTTTAATATTTTGATACACTACACAAAACATGAAAATAGTGATTGTCTCAGCTATTTACTGTCAGTGAGTGTCTCTTTTACCTAAGCTTAATCTAATAAATAATTCCTAAAATTTTTAAATACATCAACATAAACTGTAATGTTGATGTATTTAAAAATTTCTATCATCATACCTTCTATCATCATACCTCATCTTGTGAATTTTTCTCTTCGTCTTGAAGCGCCACTGCCTCGGCATTCACTTATTTTTCCTGTATGCTGTCCAGTTCTCTATCCTCCACACTTTCAATGAGCCGCCCGTCATTATCAGCCATCGACGACGTTGTTGACACATTAAAATATGTTGTCAATTTTGGTAGTGTAAAAACATAGATTTTGTTTTTTTCACGCTTTTTTCCGTTTTTCTGCTCCGCTTTCGTATGCTCGCTTCATCTTTCTTTTTTCTTGTCTCCCGCTTCCCGCTCAAGCAAGCACACAGCACTTCCTGTTTCTTTGGGTGATATCACGTACGGAATAGTCCATTTGGGAGGGAGGGGGGATTAAATCGATCTTACATTATATTGCGCTTGCTGTGATAGTTTTCATCGTAACTATAATTATTTTGATTTCAAACGTACATTAAAAATGCAAGGGAAATGTTAGGGGTGTAGATAACTAGCGGGGGCCCGGGGCCCTTGCTATTTGGGTGCCCCAGGCAGCCGCTTACCTTTGCCATAATGGTACGTCCGCGTCTGGTGTTGCAAATAGTGAAAACGGAATAATGTCGCAAATAGTAAAATCGGAATAGTGTCGCAAATAGTAAAAACAGAATAGTGTCGCAAATAGTAAAAACAGAATAGTGTCGCAAATAGTAAAAACAGAATAGTGTCGCAAATAGTAAATACAGAACAGTGTCGCAAATAGTAATTACTATTCCTTAGATTCATTTGCGACATTGTTCCGTTTTTTTCATTTTCGACACTAATTCCTTAGGTTCATATCCGACACAATTCCTTTTTTATATTTTCGACACTATTCTTTTGATTCATTTGCGACACTATTTCGTTTTTTTGTTTTCGACACTATCCATTAAACTCTTTTGCGACATTATTCCTTTTTCTATATTTGACACTTTTCATTAAATTTATTTGCGACATTATTCCTTATTCTATTACTCGACAATCAATCTTGCGACAATATGCGACACTATTCTTTTTTCACATTTTCGACAATCAAATTTGCGACAATATAAATTTGCGACAATCAAAATTTTGCTACACTATTCCTCCACACCACAATAAAAACATCTGCACAATTACTTCTGGGGATTTTACAGATGTAGTTACATCTTATTAATTATGTTAAGAAGAACTACAATTGTACTACTACATTTGTGGACTCTACAGATGTGTTTACACCTTTTCAACTATATTAAGAATAACTACTGGATTTTTTTCAAATGTAATTACTTCAGGCAAAAATAATTAAATAATAATGCATTATTTTAACCAGATGTAGTTACATATAAGATTTTTTTCAGATGTAAGTACATCTGAAAGAAATTCTACCATATGTTATTGGACTTAAAGAAAAACTCCCAGATGCAGTTACATCTTCCTAAAGATGATCTTGGATAAAATTGTACAGATGATCTTGGACTACTCCACAAATGCAGTTGCAAAGATGTAGTAGTCTTTCACCATATCAATTTGTCTTAGATAAGTTTTCATCTGTCATGACTCCAATGAATTTTGTAATTTTTTCCCTTTATGAGGTTGTGCTGTCAAAAAATAAGGCAAGATATTTTGAATTTATTTTTTTTTAGAAGTTGGATAAAAAAGTACCCATTTTGATTTATTGGTATTTAAAGAAAATCTATTTTTTTTAACCAATATGAAATTTTTTTAAATTTACCAGTCATATTATTAAAAAGTATTTTAGTGTTTTCATGTGACTGAAATAAACTCGTATTGTCATTTATATGTGTTACTTTGACTTATTTTAAAGAAATACTTTTCATTTAGTTTTTTATTAAATTTAATTATAAAGGTTTCAGGAATTAGGTTATTGGTATATTTAAATATAGAGCTTTAGTGTTGCTGATTTATTTGATTTATGTTCATCATTTTCAGATATAAGGAAATTACTTGGAATTTCATCTAACACTGGAGATTTATTTTTTTGAATAAAAAATGTGTCAAATTAATAAAAAGTTCACTATCATACTTGGTTGTATCAACATATATATGATATATGACAGATATATTTTAAATGACTTAGAAGTTGGCATACACTCTAAAAAACATTGCTTTAAAACAACACAAGCTTGTGTGTTTCGCAACACAAAATTTTGTCATATATGAACAACACAAGATGATGTTTCAACATAATGCCTTGTGTTAAAAAAACAACACAAGGCATTGTGTAGAAATTTATTCATAATCTTGCATTTAATCGCAAAGTTAATTTCTAGATCATAATTCTCGTTTTAAGACATATTCCATACTGCGCAATCTTGAACTAAATTACTAAAAAAAGCCGCGATGATTGGTAATTCAAGTTATAAATTGTAATTTCATTTTATTGAAAACTTTGTTAAGAAATTGAATACAAAAAGTATATTTAAAAACTAAATCTTGAAAGAAATTATATAAAACTTTTGCTTTGGATATTCAAGATTAAAAACGAAAAAAGACTTGAAGAGATAGTCAAAGGCAACAGAAACTTTCAAAGGTTTTACTATAATTGCTTTTCCATCACACACAACGAAAAAAGATAATCCACACGACAAAAGGAAAGGTTGCTGTCTTGCATTCGAGCGATTAAAAAACATTTCAAGAGTCTCGCCATCCTAAAAAAGTTTGATAAAAATTTTATGTTTGAAATAAATCGAACAAATATTTAAAATAACAAGAAATAGCAGATTGAACAGTAGTTAGTATAATTGAACTTTATACTTATTAAAAACTATATACTATTGCTATATTAATTATTATATAAGAAACTATTGAGATTTAAAAATAAATCTTACCTTAAGTTCTTCAATTAGGAAAACCATTGCTGCACTTGCTGAAACACGATATTTTCCCATAGTTGCCAACTATTAGTTGGCAAGAGATAAACAAGGGCCTTTAACGATTTTAGTACTAATGCATCTAAACAAAATTATAAATTACATAGATAAAAACAAGATTTTATAAATATAACTTTTTCGTTTAAGATTTTCTGAAAATTATTTACCTGTATTGCTATTCCCTTCTGTATCTGTATCGCCTATAATGTCAATGCATTTGCCAGTCAGCTTGCAGTATGCAACTATTTGTTTAGAAATTTTTGTTTCCAATAAAACTGGAACATTTTCTACATAATTTTGATTAATGGATTTGAATTCATCGTCTAACTGAATAGTACAAACAAATGATACATATTTTTTTTTTAAATAATGCAAAAATTTAACCTAAAAACTACACCTAAAAAAAAATTTCTAGCAAAGAATGTAATTTTTACCAACAATGGAGTGTCCAAAAATCTTGGAAATAGTTGGCGAATCATTTCGGATCCATATTTGCCTGAATAAACGTGATTTGTTCATAAGTTCTACTATCTCATTTTCATTTCGGTCTGTATAAACAAGATGCATCAATTTTGTCTTTATTAGTTCATATTCTTCGTTGTTTATATGCATTGAGCCATCTCCAACAGCAAAAAACTCATTACCTAACAAAAAAAAATATTACAAAACAAATAATATTTTTAAAGAACACATAAAATATAAAACTATAAAAATAATATTTATACTTTATTACATTAAAGTTGTATAAAACCTGTATTACGTCCTTCCCTATTCGTAGGGGGAGTTTTGCATATTTAACAAGTAAATCAAAAAAAAAATTCTTTTTTCAAATCCATGCTTTATGCAAGCAGAATTCTATTGGGCCTAGAAATTCTTTTTTTGTTATCTTTTGTAGAAGGAAAAATTACTGTTACGTTTTTAAATTTTTTTTTTATTAATTCAGTGTTCTTTTAAAATTTTTGTAGAAGGAAAAATTACTATTATATTTTTATAAAATTTATTAAATTAACAGTAATAATTTAAATCTTTTGTAGAAGGGAAAATTTCATACAAAAAGTTTTTACAATTAATTTTTGCAAAAGATAGATCTATCTAACGATCTATCTTTTGGACCTTACATTTTATAGTGCGATCCGAGAGCACTTTGTCAGTTTGTCAAGTCGGTGAATGTTGATATTGTTGTTGGCATATGTCTTATTCGGTTGCACTTCTTCATGTACTCATTCATGGAATCGATCTCAGTCTTTCCATCTCAGCCAAAGCGTCGTTGTTGCAAGGTTTCTTTCCAGTTAGCTTGGCACAGTCCAATACCTGTATCTGTAGGCCATCCAGAGATCTCACTCGACTTAGTGCAACATATGCCTGACCTTCTGCGAACAAATCAGATCCTAGGTCAATCACTGCATAGTCTACTGTACTGCCTTGCATCTTGTGTACAGTTGAAGCCCACGATAGCACTATAGGTAGCATTCTTCTCTCGATTGTTCCGGCATTTTCGTTTATAAATAAATATATATATAAAGTAAAATATATATATAAAGTAAATATATATATAAAATATAAGTAAATAATATATAAGTAAATATATATATAAAGTAAAAAACATATATATATATATATATATAAAGTAAAAAACATATATATATATATATATATATATATATATATATAATATATATATATATATATATATATATATATATATATATATATATTTATATAAATATATATATTTATATAAATATATAATATAAATTATATAAATATATATATAGAAAGTAAAATATATATATATAGAAAGTAACCTTATATAAAGCATGGAAAAAACAATAGGTTTTGAATCGCTGCGCTTTAATGTCTTCGAAACTGCAAATAATTTGCAAATCAATGATTTTTGTGACGTAATACGCAATTCATATCAAATAAATAAAATGTATGGGGAAATACAAATTAAATTTTTGTTAACTTAATTAACTTTTTTTGGTCAAATTTTTCCATTTCCTTGTATTGTCATCGAAAATGATTAAGTGTGCAAAATTTGAGCAAAATTGGTTGAGAAAAAAGCTTTCAAAAATTGATTTCAAATTTTGTGGCACACAAACATATATATATTGAAAGTAACCTTATATAAAGCATGGAAAAAAATGGCATTAACATGAGCATTAAAATGTTATGTGTTTAACTGTTAACGTGTGTTAAAACTTTTAATTTATTTTAAAATATTATATGTATCAATACAATTTTGTTATGAGTTTATTGTTAATAAATGCTTTATAATGTTATCAAATGTTAAAAAGTGTTTTTTATAAAATATATAGAAAATTAAAATTATTCAACAGAAAAATTATAATTCTCCAATATAATTGTTCAACAAAAAAAAAATTAAAAAATTTACATACTCGTTTTATTGCGAGAACTGTATTTTTTTATATCTGCTGGATAACGACGATAAATTTCTCTAAAACGATTAGTCAGAAAACTCTTCGATGTACCTGGACAGTAGTATAATTCCTATTTTGTAAAATGCATATCTGTAATTAGAAGACAATAAAAAAACTTACCAAAATTAATCATATAACATTAAGTTTTGTGAACTAAGTAGTAAACAAACAAATGTTAATGGAAGATTTCTTTTTTAAAGTTTTGCTTAATTTAAGTACAAGTTATCACCACAATGAATTTTAATAAATACTGCAAGGGTAATTTGTTGAGACATAAAAATTAGAATGAGGTCATGTAAACCTGGCGCAGTAATTGTGTTTTTCCTTAAATATAGGTTTCACATATTAGGTTCCATAATAATAGTATAGACTACTACTTAATTGAAAAAAAACAAAAAACTTACATGTCCATTTCCGCTTCGACATGCCCTAAACTTAAAAGTTGAAACAATACTTTTTGCCATGGCTAATTGATGCTCTGCTGGAGGATAGCTGTAGAAGTTATTAAAGTTTAATTTAAATATATACAAATATATAGTTAATTCATAAATGTTATTAGCTATCAATTATGTAATTATATTATATACATTTACGTATATTATTATGTTACTAATTTAACTATGTAACTATGTGAATAATAATAGATTAAATTAACTACATGATATAATTAACATACTTAATGGTACATAAATAATTTATTAACATAATTACATAACCATGTATTATAATGATATATACTTATGAATACTATTATAAAATTTACTTTCCGTAGCAATCAATTAAGTATGAGCAAGCTACTTTGACAAGAAGACGATGCAAGCGATAATCCATTACAGTCTTCTGTGCCTCAATAACGATACTACTTTTTAAAGGGTGATTTTCTATTGCAGCCATTATTGAAAAAATCTATTAGAAGAAAACAATAAATGATTTTTTTAGTTTTATAAAGCTGTATAAAAAACTAAATTACATAGAATCTTCTAGCAACCATACTTAATTTTTATTCAAAAACTCAAATGAAATATTTATAAAACCTGAAAATTTAAAAAAATATGTAAAAAATATTTAAATGAAGTTAAATATATTTAAATGAAGTTAAACATAGATAAAATATAAATAAAGTTAAAATATAATAAAATAATAAAAAAGTATGCACCACCTTTTTTGAACCGCTTGATTTGTTACATACAACAGGAGTTACCACAGATGTTTCTATAGTATATCATAGAGTAAATCATATATCTAACTGTTACTGTTTGCATGTCACATCAATAAAAAAATTACAAAAAAATATAATTTTTTTTTTAAAAAAATAAACTGGATTAACATACCAATCAGGCTCCCACTTTGTGATTGAACAGGCTTAGATTTTGAACTTGCTAAAGCTGCTTCTAATTTCCGTCTCTTAAGAAGGTAGCACATTAGACAGATCTGTTTCAATGTTCAAAAACTGCAAATCTTCTATTGAACTAGCACCTAGCTCTACCAGAAGTGGTAAGAGACGATCAATATCTTCCACTGGAAGAACTTTACTTAAGAAGTTGTTAATTTCATCCATTATTATAAAAAACCTTTATTAAAAGTAAGAAAATTAATAAACATCAATGTTTGAACAAAAATTGCTTATTTAGAACAACATTATCAAAAATTATCTTAAATAACAAGATGCCACTAAAAGTTTAGCCTTTTAAATTTTAAAAAAAACTATTGCTCATAATTTAAAATATATATATATATATATATTTTCCATGAGTTTTCTAAAAAAATCCCTGGGTTTTTCAGGTTTTGTCAAAAGTAATTTCCAGCTATTCCATGTTTTTCAGATTGAATGGTAACCCTGAATAAGCACAAAAATATTTCAAAATAAATTCATAATTAAGACAAAAAAGAAGGTAAATATTTCATTATGATAATTTTGTTTCATCAATAATAAAATCAAATCAATAACAAAAATTGAAAATTATTGTAATATATCCAGGTTAATATATTCATGTCTTGTTATAACAAAACTTTCTTCAGAATACTTTCTGAAGCCAGTTGACAATGACAATACATGAGAATCAAATAAATTGTCTATTTTAACAACATTATATTTAGATGTTTTACATACATTATAGCCAGCAATATGAGCATCATAGTGTTTGGTAAAATAAATTTCAACTATAAGTGTGCATTTATTTTCACGGACAAGTAGATACAGAATCTTTCCAAAACGTGGGAGAAAAATTTTGGTTAGCCCTAAAACTACAATAAAGTCTGGCATGTACTTTACACCATCTTCGATAACATAATTTGCACCAAAAACATTCTTCATATAGTGGAATTTCACTAAAAATAGATATTGGCAATGGTAAGAAAGAAGGCATAATTTCAAGACCAGGACCAACTTTCAAGACCAGGACCTACTGAGTATACTTGCAAAATTTGACAAATGAAGATGTAATTGTAATTGTTGATGCCATGCAATACTTTTGCAAACATTTTTAAAGTTGTGCAAAATGTGACATTGCTCCTTTGCAGGAGCATGTTTTCCTTCAAATCGCATACACCAATAACTTGGAGAAAGTCCCAGTTGTAACATTTTTGTAGGATAATGAATAAGAAAATGTTGTTTTGGAATAACAGTATGACCAGAAAATATTTCTGTAAACAAATTGTGAAGAACGCTAATCATCTCTGTTAAATAAGTTATTAAATAAACAGTCAATTTTGGAGCAAAGATTATTCCACATATTTCCATTAGTAAATGAATTTAATGAAAATACTGGTTATCAGTTTCTACAACATCACCAAGCAACAAACAAAAAACCCTTCCTAAACACCAACTTTGTGTTGCATTTATACCTAACCTTTTGTCTTTAGAAACAAGTTTTTCACGTGTTATTTGCAATGACCTATTTTTTTTATCAATGCCAAAATTAAAAGTTTGTAGTCGGCCATTGAATTCGTCAATAGCCAACAGGCAATCAATTAGTAATAAGCGATGAAGAACAATTTTTAATTGATACTGTAAACAACCCTCAAGTATATCATGCATTGAATCTGGGCAAATGTTCTCAGGAACAGAAAAATACTGAAGCTCTGACAAGGGATTTTGTTTATATACACCAGACAGTTTATTACTATCAGCATCACTAAAAAGTGCTTGACAATCTGCAATGTGATGTTCCTTAGTTCTTAAGTCTAGATCTTCTTCATAAAAAGTGTGTTGCATTTGTTCTTTTATTGTATAGCAGTAATGGCAGCTCTCATTAGCATTAAAGTTTGAATTAAATCCAAAAATCTGGTGCAAAATGCAAGATTGTCCCCCAGACAACAACTGCACCATATATGCAAGCGTAAGTTCCGTTTATATACAATTTAATTACTTTCTCTAGAGCTACCAAGTCCTTTAATAATGGTTTTAAAAGTTTTTCATATCCATACTTTGCAACATCAGCTGCAAAACAATAAATTACTGTATATATGTTGGCCAATTTAGAGCATCTCTTTGTGTTAACATTTTTTATGGAAAAATAAACAGCACAAACTTTGTGAACTTTAGTTTTTGAACCTAAAGGGTTTACTGTTTCAAAATCATCACAGTATAGTTGCAGCTGAAGAGCATCTGGATGTTTTTGATATAATGAGTGATTTTTATATTGATGCAGACATCACTATAACAAGTTAATTTATTTAATTTTGTATAAATGTTATTATCTATTTTATCAACTGTGTGCTTAGAAATCACCATAGAAATGGTTTCTAGTATAGGAATATACTGCATAGTTTCATGTACATAACTTATCACATTACTTCTAGAAATTTTATGACGCATTTCAGATCTGAACAAAACAGTTATTTCAATAGGTACAACCATCCCTTTTTGTTGTAATTGTTTTCTTTGCAAGTATGCAGATGTAATTAAACTACATTTTACACACTCACATTCAATATCGTTTAGGACATCGTTTACTCTACTAGCGACTGTTTCTTCATTGTGCATTGTTTTATGTACACTTTCAATTACAGTGGATAAAATATTTTGAATACTTTTACATACATACTGAACTACAACTTCACTTGTATTACGGCATCTGAGAGTCATTAAAACATCTATAATCATTTCTTTTATCTTTTCCCCATTTAATGCACTTGAACAAATATTATGAATGTTATCTTTATTAATATGTGCTGATGTATAATTACCTTGCTGATCTATTAGCTCATCATTACTTTCCACAGGAGAAATATTTATACTTTCATATTCCAGATAAAGATCACTTAGATGCTTTCTATATAAATGAATTTTATGGGCATGGACACTGTCATATGTTCTGCAACAACCACCTTGTCTGCAAGGAATTTTACAAATTTGTGTTGAAGAAATACCGTTGCGATAATGAAAATGTTTCAAAAGATCACTTACAGTCTCCAGTGATACTAAAATGGACTCAAAAAATACACAAAAATAACCCATTTTTATAGTTAATATTAATGAAGATATTGTAAGTAATTAAATACAAACTAAAAATTATAAATCTTATTTCGAAAAAGCAGTGATGTAAATTTAAAAAATTTGTTATATGAAAATAATACAAATTCCATGAGGCTTTACGCATGCGTAGTGCAGTCGGTTGATGCTTTTTTACGTAACAATATTTCACTGCCGGACACCAACAAATCCTTTTGCACAACTTAAGTTTATATATTCCTGTATGTAAAACAATCGAGACACAAACCGTTAAGCGAATAAAATTGGTTAAATTGGTCTTTAAAGATAAGAAAGATTTGTGTCTTGTTGACGCCATTATATTACGTCACGGTCGTAGTAATAACCAAATTCGGACGAATAACGGACGAATAAATAAAAACATGGCACGTTGTTAATGATTGAACTTTGCAATGACATCGCAAACGGTGGACACTTTTTATTAACAACTATAAATAATTTTTTAAAGAGTGAAAAAAGAAAAAGAAAAATCAATAAATCAGGAGATATTTTGCTTTAGTTTTTCAAAAATATAATCAATTATAAAGAAAAAACGAAATATCTAAAAAGAAGAAAAAAGAACGAACTATTTGAAAGGATATAAAATAAACTACAAAAGTAACGAAAATAATAATAAACAAAAAAAAGTTTAAAAATGAATGAAAAAGGAAAGAAAACATTCGAAAATTTGGGAAAACTCGGCATAACAAGATTTTATATTGTTTTTACTTTTTTCATATTTCGTTAGTTATTCATTTCATATTATGATTTATTTTAAGGTAGTTTTATTTAGCTATGCAATGATGTTTTCCGTTATGTAATGATATTTTCTTTTCTTTAGTTTTTAGTATATGTAGTGCATATAGCTTTACTTATTATTTGTTGCTAATCATTAAAATCATTTGCTAGTTATTTACTCCATCATGTTAGTTTTATAAAGTGTTTCTTTTTTTCTTTCTATGTTTTATGAATTATTTATTGTTACTAGTTTGCTTGATTACATTATTATGCTTTGTACTTTTTTAGCGGTAGCTTTGTTTGTAATGTTTATCCCTTTTTTTGGTTTTTGTTTTTCACAGTGTTTTTCTGTTTTTGTTTTTTTTGTTTATTGTGTTATTGTGTTATTGTACAATATATTATGGTTTTCATATTTTAACAATTATGATTAACATATTTACTAAATCTATATAATTTTTTTAGTAGTAGTCGTTTTTATGTCATCGTTAATTGTTACGTTTTGTCAATTTTTTACTGTTTGTAACTGTAGCTATGTATGTATAAATGATTATTGTATAAAACGTAATATTGATTTATTTTATTTATTGTAATTACTGTATTACTATTATTATTATTATTATTACTATTAATAATATAATTATTAATATTACCAAGATTATTTGTATATATGTAAATTATTTTTTTAAGGTATTTACTTGTATGCTCTGTATGTTGTATTACTCTGTATGCTTATTTCGTGATGCGCTTTTCATTTCTTTCAGTTTTAATAACAATCATGTCTACCAGTAAAAGAAGAAAAATAGAGCTTGTTGATGTCACACAATTTCCTGAGGTACTTGTTCCTGTGCGTGATATCAATTGGGAATTGTGCATTTTGTGTCAGCGTGTTTCACCGGAACCTCTTATAATTCCCAAAGAGGCAGGTTATAAAACTCTAAGTGAAAACTTGATCGAGTTCGATAATCATGAAGCTTTGCCACCAACTATTCGCTTGGATAAAATAAGTGATGGAAAGGAGTTATTGCACGCATTAATTGTTAATAAGGCAAAGTACCACAAGCTTTGCCGAAACAAGTACGACTCTCAGAAACTGCAGAGAATCATTGAGAGAAACCAAAATGTGCAAGATGATTCTGAAAACGCCCAGAGCTCTGCTAGGTGCATGCGATCCTCATGTAAAGCAGTTGACATAAAAAGTTGTTGTTTGTTTTGTGATAGTGAATCTGTGACAGGCAACCCCTTAGTACAGGCAAGCACAAAAGAAATTGGCCCAAAAGTGTATGCTCTAGCCATTGAAATGCAGGACACAAATCTGCTTAACAAAATAGCAAACCAAGATTTCATAGCACTCGAAGTCAAATATCATAAAGACTGTTACAGGGGATTTCTCAACAGAGCCCGCAGTCATGAGCGCTCCTTTAGCAATGATGAACACAATCTCTATCGATTGACTTATGGCTCTGTCATTGCGGAATTGGTTAGTTACATGGAAGAGATGTTTATATATGGTACATCATCCCCTGTTTTTAAGCTGTCTGACATCAATAAACTTTGTGCAGATCGTATGTCGAGTCTCGGAGTTCAGTCTGAGTCTATCAACCGAACTAGACTGAAGGACGATTTAATTTCCTTAGTTCCTGGTTTGAGGGAAGACAAGTGTGGTAAAGAAGTCATCTTAAGCTTTGAGCCAGATGTGGGTAATGCCATACGTGATGCTTGCAACTTCAACGATATGTCGGACGGTATTTGCATTGCTCAGGCAGCTGGTATTCTCCGTAGAGATATGTTTAGAGAGTTTCCCAAATTCAGCGGCTCGCTTATAGGCGACTTTGGATCTCGTGATTGTGTGCCACCTTCCCGTGTAAATTTTGTTAATACTCTTTTAGGAGGCTACAATATCGACAATGGTTCACCTGCTTCCGCACCCGAGCAGGAAGCTGCTTATTCCATTGCACAGTTAATTCGATTTAATAGTGTAAAGCGTAGCAGAGCCAACAGACCTCAACAAATACGTCATCAAGCAAACCAAGAAACTCCATTGGCCGTGTACCTTGGTTTGATGATCCATAACTGCACTCGGAAAAGATCAGTTGTCGACAAATTGAATTCTCTAGGTTTAAGTATTTCATATGACCGAGTTCAAGAAATTGAATCAAGTTTGACTAATGAAAAGTGCAAATTTTATGAGCAAATAGGTCATGTGATACCAAGTTGCCTGTCTGAAGGTGTTTTTACAACAGCTGCGATAGACAATATTGATCACAATCCATCTTCAACTACATCTAACGATTCATTCCACGGCTCTAGCGTCACAATTATTCAGCATCCGGATACTCCCCATTCAAATTCAAAATCCACTTCAGATGGACTCCTTTGGTCTAGGAAAATCAATAGCAAATTGCCGGATACATACACCACTCTCCCTGCAACGAATAATGTTGTTTCCGAACCACTAATGACCCCCGTGAATGCATCACCTATTGCTAGTGATCCAATAACCATTGAGCAGTTGACACCTTGGCTAAATTCTGTGCAGGAGTCTGTGTATAACACATCAACAAATAAAACTTCATTCGCTGCTTTCCATGCGGAAAGAAATATGCATCCAGCAACCTTTCCATGTCATAACATACTATTGCCATTGCTAACAGATCACATTCAGTCTCCAGCAACAGTACGCCATTTGATGGATGTAATAATAAAAATAACGAGTGCTGTCAATAACAAACAAGGTGCTGTTATAACTGGTGATCAGCCCGTGTACGCAGTTGCAAAGTATATACAATGGAAGTTTCCGGATGTTTATGGAGAGGATAAAATAGTCATTATGATGGGTGGACTCCATATTGAAATGGCCATTCAAAACATGATTGGAAAGTGGTTGAAGGGCAGTGGTTGGACTGAAATGTTCATAAAAGCAGAGGTTGCTAGCATTGGAAGGAGTGAGTCGCTGCTTAAATCGTCGCACATAAAGAGAACAAGATATGCGCACGAAGTGAGCCTGGCATCTCTTTTCATTCTTCGTGATGAGGGGTATAAGCTAGATTGTAAGGACTTTGTTGAGTCATTGGAAGAGTGGATTTCCAGGAAAAGCAACAAATCTAATCAGTTTCTTTATTGGCAAACCGTTATGGAGTTGGAGAGCCTGCTACTGAGTTTTGTGCGCAGTATTCGCGAATCAAACTTCGAGGAGTACGTGCGAATGCTAAAGCAGATTGCTCCGTGGTTCTTCGCACTTGATCTAACTAATTACTCTCGCTGGTTGCCGGTTTTCATCAAAACCTTGGAAGAGCTACCTGTCCGACACCCTTTTGTGTTTGAGGAATTCAAAAAGGGCCACTTCACAAGTAGGAAAACTAACGCGGACTTCTCTGCCATGTCTGATGACCAGCTTCATGAACAGAACAACAAATTGATCAAGAGTGACGGAGGAGCAATCAATGTACTTCATAACGAAACTGCTCTTCTTAAGTGGATGGTGGCTGGTCCAGAAATTTCTCGAATGATTAATGAGTTTGAGAATGAAGTTCGCAGTTCCACTTCTTTGGGTTATCAACACCGTCGCCATCATGAAGACAGAAATAGTTTTCAGACTCGTTATCTTCATCACGTGTCTGAAGTGGTGAAATCTATGCGCGATGATGGGAATCCTTTTGCGGAGCAGTTACTGCAGACAGCAGACAACCATAAGATTATAATGTCCAATTCAGCCGAAAAAACTGTTCAAGAAGCCAAGATCACAGGGCAACAGCAATACAACGAGTACGTAGCTGACCGTCTTGTGTCCAGACAAAAGTCAATTCATGAGCCTTTGAAAAGAAACAAATTTGAATTGTTCCACAGTTTGAAAATTCCAGGTTCCAAACATAAAACTAAAATCGCTGATCTTAAACATGACTCCAACTACTTTTGTAAAATGTATGTAGCAAGTCAAAATCGTGTTAGTGATATAGAGGATTTCTTTTCACACGAAAACAACCGTTATCCGCCGTCCATTTCTGAATTCGGAAGGAAGCGTAAGGCCACCAGCAAATCAGATGTCCTCATTTGTTTGGAACAGTATGGTAGCGAGAAACAACAAGACTTCAACCTTGACTATAAGGTTTCTGCTCTGATTTTTGATGGTGCAGCACTCGTACACATGCTTCACCCGAGATCGTCAAAGACATTCTCTGACTACTGCGAAAATGTGATTGGACCATTCGTGGACAGACTTCTGAGATCCGTGCAGCGCCTTGACATTGTTTTTGATCGGTATGTCCCAAAAAGCTTGAAGTCCGAAACACGGGAAGATCGTGGATCAGGGCAACGCATAAACGTCACAATGGGTACACTTATTCCAAAAAAGTTTGACAAATTCCTATCTGTGGACTTCAATAAGACGCAACTGTTCGGCCTTATTTCCAGATTCGTTTTAACGCAATCCGTAGTTGGAAAAGTTATTGTTTGTACCATTGAAGAAACTGCATGTGCCAGTCAACAAGATTTAGATGTATCGTCCATATCTCCTTGTAGTGCTGAAGAGGCAGATGGCCGTCTTTTGCTCCATGCTAATCATGCACTGAAAAATGGCAACTTAACTATAACTATACGCACTGTGGACTCCGATGTGGTCGTTATAGCTCTCTCTGTGTTTAGCCAGATGATTGGAGTGAAAGAGTTGTGGATTGATTTTGGAGTTGGAAAAGGAAGACGAATGATAGGAGTTCACCATCTACATCAACACATTCCAGATGGTGTATCGTCAAATTTACCATTCTTCCATGCCTTCACCGGATGTGACACAGTATCAACATTCTGTGGGATTGGAAAACGAACGTCATGGAAAGCGTGGATGAACTACCGAGTAGTTGATGCTGCATTTCACAATCTTTCCACGTCAGACTTAAAAAATGATGTCTTAACTGATACGGCAATGAAGGCCATTGAGCGATTTGTAGTATTGATGTACGATCGATCATCAACCGCTGCTGGCGTAAACGAATGCCACCGTATACTCTACACCATAAAGAATAGAGCAATTGAAAACATTCCGCCGACTGCAGACGCTCTTCTGCAGCACACAAAGAGAGCAGCACTGCAGGCACACTTATGGAAACAATGCTTGTCTGCTGTTACTCCAGGATATTTACCCACTGAATGGGGATGGAAAGATACTGCTGATGAGTGCTATACACCACTTTGGTGCACTCTGCCGGAGATTTCTCGACATTGCCAGGAACTGATTCGTTGTTCGTGCAAAACTGAGTGTAAAAACTGTTCATGTAAACGACATGGTTTACCATGCACTAAGCTGTGTGCATGTAACGGCTATTGTTACAAAGAAACAAATGGTGATTCATATGAAGAACTAGAAGTTGAAGAAGACCCGGAATTCGACCATGTTCTCCAGATCTCCTTCCATGACGAATTGTAATCCAAAAGTGTATTGTAATTATGTAAATACGTAAATGTATGTAAATATGTAAATATGAGTTTCTTGTTACATCATCGAACAAGACGGCGTTTATTTTAAGTGGATGTCACTACTAGTTCTAAAGTTATGACCATTTAAAAACTTTCAAGATGGCCGATGGCAGCCATCTTGAAATTTCAAAACATTGATTTCAGTCAGTTTTATGTAACTTTTCTCTTAGAACAAATCGATGTTTATTTGAAGTGGATATCACTACTAGTTCTACAGTTATGACCATTTAAATACATTCAAAATGGCCGCCATTGGCCATTTTGAATAATTCATCTGTAAAACGATTCCAGATGCATAACAAGTTTGTGTCTCGCTATTTTTTTGTTGCTCATACCGTCCACTATCACTATGCAAAGTTACACGCTGGTGTCCAGAAGTGAAATGTTTTTATGTTAGCCAGCTGCAATAGCGTATCTTGAGACTTCTTTAACACAAGACTTGTGTCAGCAAGAAAATAGCAAAATATTTTCCCTTCCAGGAAACGCATGCGCTTTTAAATCATTTTTATTTAATTTAACACAAACTTGTGTTAAATGAAAGCAACACAAGATGAAGTGTTGCTTTTCAACACAAGGTTTTTTACAGTGTAATCTAATTTGCGAGGCTAAACTCAGTAGTATTTATGATTACTGGCAAGACTTTTTATTTAAACAACATATCAAAAATCGGTTTACTTTTTGGAAAGTTTCGGTAATTTAGTTCCTTTAAATTTATACTACCGGTTAAACATAATTGTTTTTTCAGTGACGGATCCAGGGGGGGGGGGGGGATCGGGGTATGCATCTCCTTCCCCCACCAGAAAATACATACCCTGAAATAATCAAAATATTGAAACTATTGAAATAATCTGCGCTCTTGATCTTAAATTCTTCCATAAGAAATGCCTAATGTTTCATTCATTTTTTTATACTTTGATTTAACCATACAAAAAAGATACCATTGCGCCGCACAATTTTACTTTCTGGTACTTTATTTTTTTTCGCACTCAAAAACTTTAGAAAACATTTAAATTTTAAGGTAAGTTTAAACAATATTATATATATATATATATATATATATATATATATATATATATATATATATATATATATATTATATATATATATATATATATATATATATATATATATATATATATGCGGTAGTGGTGTAGTGGTAAAGCGCTCGCTTCATAAGCGAGAGGTTCCGAGTTCGATCCCCACCACGTCCCTGGTAGTACCGCGCTCAACTTGTTTCTCCGCGCAGCGGCCTTGTTCGTCAAGGTTCGTGTTTCGGAGCTATAGAGTTGAGAGAGGGTTATTAACCACTAATAAGTAGCCTCCTCCTCTGTAGTGGCCTTCTCGGCCTTGAGGAGGTGAATAAAAAAAAAAAAAAAAAAAAAAAAAATATAATACATAATACATATAATATATAATATACATATATATATAATATATATATATACATAATACATATATATACATATATATATATAATATATATATATACATAATACATATATATATATATATATATATATATATATATATATATATATATATATATATATATATATATATATATATATATATATATATAAATTACGCTAACCACTTTTGGTATCAACATCACCCCCCCCCCCCCCCCCCACCAAAAAATCCTGGATCCGTCACTGTGTTTTTTCTCTTTGTTTATTTTCAAAACACACTTTTCAATATATTTTTGAAACAATCTGATTTCTCTGATGGTGGACGGTAAACGCATCCAGTTATATTATTTTTATTTTTGTTATTAATTATTTTAATGAATAGTTTTTATTAAACAATTATGCTCAGTAAATAAAAACTTTGAGTTTTTATTTACTGAGCATAATTTTTTGTTATTGAATATATATTTTTTAAATATGTATACTCTTAGGCTTTAACGATTTTTTATGATTCTTTTCAGATTTTTTATGATTCTTTCAGATTGCGTCAAAACTTTTTCAAAGTTTTGACGCAAGTTTCTTATGTTTAAACGTAATATTGAAAAAGAATTAATATCTTTTTCAATCTTAATTTTATAAGGATCAAAATATGGCGTTTTCATTAAGTTTTTTTAATAATATTTCCCAGCCGGCATCTCAATGTTTTTTGCAATTATAAGCCTTCTACTAAAATTCATACTCGTGTTACTCGTCATTCAATTAAGTGTCATCCTTTTTCTGTGACTGTTCCTAAGTGCTCCAAAAACGCTTATTCGTCTAGTTTTTTTCCTCAAACATCAGTTCTTTGGAATTCGCTTCTTTCATCTTGCTTTCCTGATTCATATAATTTGCAATCTTTTAAGTCGTCCGTCGATCGTTATCTTGCTCTACAATCTTCATCTTTTTTCTTTCAGTAACTTCTAACTTTAACTAGTGGCTGCTTGCAGCCTTGTTGAAGGCGAAGATGTTAAAAAAAAAAAAAAAGTTTTATTTTGTCGGTAGCTAAATTTGATGAAGTGGACAAGATATTAGATGACGATAAAAACACAATCATCAGGAGTGAGTTTTAATAAATATTTTATTAAATAGTTATATCATTAAGTTTCAGAACTTTTTTTACTTTTTTTAATTTCAATAGCTTTATGTCAAAACTCAAGGCTTCTTATTTGGTAGTATAATTTCAATGGTTTAAGGGCAATTAATGTCTACAGTTTTATTTTCATCAATATGATTATAATACATTATGAGCGAGGTTTGGCAATTTTTACAACCAGATGCTATTCCTGGTGTTAACTTGTTATTCAGATCAGGACTGATTATTTTTTTCTTGTTATACTAACAGAAGTTTACCAGACTATGTAGTACTATGAAGGGTATACCTTTATAAGATATGTAAAACTTTTTTATTTTTATTTACAGCTTCTATTGAATACGATGAAGCGACTGAAACTTTAGTTGATGGCATTTGACTTCTTAAAATACGCTCCATTTCGAAAAGGTGGTGGAAAAGAAAGGAAATTAAATTGATTGTTATAAATATTTACATATATTTCAATAAAGAAATATTTTCTTGTTGTCTACTAATATTTTGTTTTCAGTGTTAATTCAACATTACCAAAAAAAAATTTCAGTTATGAAAAAACGTAGGATTGAGTTGATGTTTTAAGTTAAATAAGAAAAGCTTAACTGATATAATATTTTTATTTTTAATAAAAACAAAAATACTATTGATGTGGTATTAAAAATTGGCAATTATATTGATGTTTATTAGATGAAGATGTGTAAAAAATAAGTTACAAGTTATTATTTGATCTTTAAAATTGTTTGAATAATAATTTATTATTTATTGAGATGTTTTCTTTTTTAATTTTTGTTGCTTTTATATAATCAATCAAACTAAGTTATTGTTGTGTGATATTTTATAATAAACTTTATATTATATTTTGTATTAATAATGAATATTATCTATTTTTGTTCAATATTCCGTATTACTCTTATGTAGTTAATTATGTTTTAGCAAACTGGGATTCTTTCATTATTTTCCTTTGATGTCTTGAGTTATTTAAACATAATATATTCAGAACTATGCAGATTAATAGAATAATAAATATATTCATAAAAATGAATTTAAAATATAATAAATTTATAAAATAAAGGAAATCTTATCTTTGCTTATAATGTCTACTAATATTTTTGTTTAGCAAGTATCATGGTTATAAAATGTCAAGATTTAGCTGCTTTAACTAGGCCTGTTAGTACACTTGTATTATGGTTTCTTCTTTTTTTTATTAGTTCATATAATATCTTCAAAATCAAATATATGGAAAGGAGCTGTTTGGAATGAAGATTAACAAGGAGAAGAAAGTGTAATTCCATCTAATTAGATTTGTAATAAAATTGTTTATTGGCCTCCAGGTACCAAAGCATTGACTACACTAAAATGCTGAGAAGAATTGGCTTAAGTTTCCACAAATTAAAACTAAATTCTCTTCAGGTATTACATCTATATATTACAATTATTATTTTTGCAATAATTTTGTTAGGAAGAGTTATTTTGTTGATAGAAAATATATGACTATTCATATAACTATTTATATAACTATTTCAATTCCACAGAAAACAAACAGGATTGTGAAAAATTTGAATTTACAACTACAAAAGAAAAATGTTATAATGAGAATGTCTATTTACGAAAAAGAAAATATAAACAAAGAGAATTTCCCAAGTAGGTATTAGTTTTATGGGCTTGGATTTTATAAATTTCAATTTTTATACCTAAAAATAAAAATGTTTTTGTAATTTACACCATAAATTAGTAATTATATTTTACAGGTTCAGTTATCAAAGATTTAGATGCAGTGTCAATGCACCTGACCTCCAGTTGTTCATTGATCAAATCTATAGGTTAAAATGTATATATATATATATATATATATATATATATATATATATATATATAAACAACTTTTAAATGTGTTCTAGAAAATAGAGTGCTTAATGTTCTTAAAAGAACAGAGCAATTATGTATTAGTAAAAAATCACTTGACAAAAAATTTATTTCATTTTACACTGTGTTTCATCAATAACAACACATCATTTCTGATGAGTCTTTATTGATAACACTCAGTGAAAACTGAAAAATAAATTTTGTTAAGTGATTTTCTACTATTATATATATATATATATATATATATATATATATATATATATATATATA
Organism: Hydra vulgaris; assembly: GCF_038396675.1. NCBI lineage: Eukaryota > Metazoa > Cnidaria > Hydrozoa > Anthoathecata > Hydridae > Hydra > Hydra vulgaris. Next base: position 17,805,408 of record NC_088923.1, read on the forward strand.
TATATATATATATATATATATATATATATATATATATTTATATATATATATATGTATATATATATATATATATATATATATATATATATATATATATATATATATATAAATTTTCCATTCGACCATTGTCGAATTGTTGTGAATCAAAGATTTGATTCACAACCATTCGACAATGGTGCTTTTCTGCGATTCATATTCAATCATCAACATGATTCTTTATAAATTTCTGCTTCAATTTGTAACGTTACTTTCTTCTTTAGTGCTTGCATCCGTTTTAACTTTAATAAAATAAAAATAAACATAAGCACAACCTAATAATTTATTACATATATACTTATACAACGTAGTAACAACATATATACCAAATGGTCACAACATATAAACAACATGGTTATCATGTTACAATAACAATTGTTTATATTATCAACAAAAAAGTTTAATCCATTAACATCAAACCATAGTTTCATAGACTTGAGTTAAGGATCTTTTTATAACTTTGTGAACTAAAATGTAATAAATATCGCAATGAAAATTTACAGTTACAAAAAAATGCAGGATACTTACAAATATATTTATTAAAACATGCGTTACTTGGATTACTATGGACCAAAACTCCATTAACAATTTCATTTCTTGAGATTTGACAATTTATGATTGAATATTTAATTTACTTTACAGCAGATTCTAAATAAAGTATATAACACGCTGTGAAAAAATTAAATAGATGACTTAAAAAATCTTGCTACAATATGATTACAATTTAAAGCACCTTAAACATTTTAAGAAAGTTGCACATAATCATTATACCATTAAAATTTTTAAGATTGAACCTATAATATTTAGCATAAAAAACATATATTTAAAATGTTTAAATTGAAATCCTAATATAATGTTTTTCATTATTGACAATATCCAGATGAAATCTGTTTATCTAACTGTAACACAAACTTGTCAGCAAGGGAACAGAAAAAGATTGAATTTGTATCTGTAAATAATTATATATGCATTTATGGGTGAATATTTACATATGTATCATTAAACAATTATTTTTTATTTAAAAACTGTTGAGGCGGTTCTTGATGACAAGATCTTATGATCTTCGGCGAGCATCTGCATACTTATTGTAAAGTTAACAAAGTTTGTAATTCTTATTGTATGTATTTTATGTACTTTATTCATTCTTTTATCGTAAAATTTGTTTTAAATAAATAAAAAAAAAAGGAAAAAATTAATTGCCTCTCAATCTTCCTAAAATATTTTTATATACAGAAGCTATTTTATAAAACACAGTAAACCTAGTCATTAGTAATAGTAAAAATAAGAGAACAAAACTTTTTCTTCACTTCAACACTGAAAACAGAAATATTAATAACTTATTTGATTAAGTGTAAACTTACCAGATTTAGATGAATCATTTAATTTGAGATTTGGCTTTTTGTTTCAACATTATGTTTATTGCCATAGCTTCATTAATATTTGCTACTTTTATGAGGTGGCACATTAATCATCTCTAAAAACAAAACATCAATACTATTAAATCTAATAATTGAAAATATTTTCTTTGAGGTGTTTTCATATAAAATAACAAAATAAGAAAAAGCATTAATGACAATTCTTTATAACGATTAATGAAAGTGTTTTAAAAATGAAATTATAGAGAAAAAGTGACTTTGGAAGTTTGAAATTAGGGCGAATTAAATACTTCTTGAAATAATTAGATAAAAGAAATATAACATTATTACTTACATCATTATTTAGACCTCACCTTGAATATTGAACACATTAAGGAGTTTACTTATACAGAAACATGTTATTATGATTAAACAACTCCAACCTATAGTTTAAAAAATTTATTATGTAAAAACTCACTGATAAACCTTTCTCTCCACATTAAAAATTAGAAGATCAAGAAGCGATGTGATCCAAAAAATCAAACAGCCAACATAATTTTTTCATAAACAGAATAGCCGACAAATGAAACCATTTATAACTAGGAGTTGAAAAGGCGAATAACTTAATTATATTTTTAACACTCTACGATAAATAAATACTAAACTGTGAAAAGCTGGTAAAGTCATCTACTTTTGTCAGATTATTCACTAATAATGTGTATCACAACTTTGTTGGTTTATTTATATTTATTTATTGTATTTTTAAGTAAACAAATTAGCAAACTTATTTAGATAAAAATATTAAATATTGATTAAACTCCTAGAAAAAAATAAAAATTCACAAGTCCACAACGAATTTTTCAAATTATTTTGCTAAAAACACTTATATGCCCAAATCTAGATAACTTTTTCTATCTAATTCCTCATATGTTAATAATACTTAGGTATCCATTTTTTGATTTCAACAACTTTGCATAGCACAATAATATTCTTAAGCTATATTTATAAAGAAGATTTTATCTTAATAATATTCCTATTAAACTATAAGAATATAAAAGATAAATGTGTTAATAACACTAAATTATATTAAAGAAAAGTTAAGATTATTACAACAAAAAGATAATAAAATAAAGCAAAATTATTCAAATAATCTCTACAATAATATGCATATATTTAATATATTTCCTTTTCTATCGAACAACATTTCTATCAGTTTTTTTCTATCAATATCTAACATTCTTCAATTGCCGTTGTTTCAATAAATTAGGTTTTAAGTTTCTTTAACAAGTTTAGCTTGACGAAAAAATTTAAATTAAACATTAAACCAACTTAATGGTTAATATTTGATGTAAATAATTACGTTTGAGATAAATAAACTTGTAAACAATGTTGATACAACATGATCATTATGTGATTTGTAGTCTAACAATAGATCCTATACGAAACTGTATTTATTTAACAAAAGAACTCACTTGCAATAATTTATTTAGAAATTATTTAACATAAAAACCTTTTATAAAATATTAATTTTTAAAATTTATCTAGAAATTATTATGTACGCAATGTAGAATATAAAAAAAGAGAATAGATTCTCACCTAAAAGTATTTTTTTAAAGAAAAAAGTTCTTAGATATATTTGTATGAAAAGTGGAAAAAACGACTTTCAAGACGGGTCAAAAGCTAACCCCGAATGTTTTAAAAACCATCTTTTGAAAAAAAAAATTTTTTATACATTCCATTGCTTTTAAATCGAGTTTTGTAAAACTTTTAGTTAAATGACAGTTTAAACATTTAATTAAATGACAGTTTAAACATTAGGCGAGTTAAGACACGAGTTATTTTTAATCCATTTTATTGTCCTGAAAAAAAAATGAACTAGCTAGCAGAAATAATGAACTAGCAGAAAATTAAAGCAACAAAAGAACTAACTTGCAATAATTTATTTAGAAATTATTTAACATAAATATCCTTTTATAAAATATTAATTTTTAAAATTTATCTAGAAATTATTGTGTACGCAATGTAGAATATAAAAAAACAGAATAGATTCTCACCTGAAAGTATTTTTTTAAAGAATAAAGTTCTTAGATATATTTGTATGATAAGTGGAAAAAACGACTTTCAAGATGAATGCAAAAATCTGCGCTGTAAACGAAAATGCTCTTGTTTATATCATTATTAATGGGCCAGTATCGGCCCAGTCTCTGTTATTCTGCTTTGGCAAATCTTTGTTGGACCGTTAATGGTTTTTTTGCGGCTACCCAGCTCAGGCAATTTTATAAAGGCTCGGCAATGGCCCTGTTATGGCTTCCCAGAACTGGCAATCCAAGAACGGAACTTTATCAGGCCAGTAATGAATTCGCTGGCATAGGCTAGCCATTATCGGACCAGTATATCCTTGCTGTCCTGGTAGCACCTTTTGCACTTCTAACTTTCATTCCTTTTCATCTTTAGAACACAAAAGAGTCTGAATAATGCATTCACTAAATGCAAAGCATGCAGATCTCTTCACAGTATTCATCCTATTGCAACAACCTCTTTTTTTTTGATGATATTTTAGTTGTTTCGATTATATTTCGATGGAATAAAATATGCCAAGGTCCATCTAACAAGGAATGCTTTACCTTTATTTGAAACGAGCAAGGAAACTTACACACCAACTATAAATTCAATAACTAAACGTATATTTTTAATATTTTTTTCTGCTAGAAATGAATTAAAACCCAAAATCTACAAAAACGGTTGGCTGTACCCAATAAGCAGACACTATTTTGCCCAATACCGAACCAGGCTTGGCTGCCACGCTGTACCAGGCCTGACACGCCAGTGCTGTACCAGCGCCGGTTTGCCCATTGGTTTTGCAATGGGCCGGTATCGGTAAGCCAGTGCTGGTTCAATTCAGGGCCAAGGCTGGCAACCAGCGCACGTTGCAACGTGGGTCCATTAAAAGCCCACAATATGCGTTTACCTAATTATTCAATTATATCATCATTATATATATACTTAATTATTTAAATTATATATACCTATATATATATATATATATATATATATATATATATATATATATATATATATATATATATATATATATATATATATATATATATATATATATAATTATAAATAAATTATATAAAAATATTACCTAATTATTATGTATGAATATTTTCCTAATTATGCACTTTTTAGGTATATTAATTTAAAAGTAAGAAATTCAAAAAAAAAAAAAAGAAACAAAAGTTATATGCTCATATATCATTAATAATAGAAACCCTTGTAAAATAATGCCAAATATACAACTAACATACAAAACATATAAAATAGATCATGTAAGACGCCCTAAGCACATTATTCTTTGTCAAATTCGTTAGAAATAGAGCGTTTAAATTGTGGTAATGATAATTGCGGTAAAGGTTTCGATGTTAATGATTGGACGGTACGGTTAAAATTACCACGACTTTCTGCTGAGCTGGCTTTCTGAATGGACTTTCTTTTGGCTCTTTCTTTTCTGCCTCCATTTCTGTCGAGAGCTCCAGACAAGAAAGCCACAATTGCCTTTTGAATTTCGCTATTAATATTCACAAAATATTCTGAATAACGTCAAACTTATTTAAAGATTTTAGTATATGACAACGATTAGAATTAAATAAATGACATTTAAGTAAAATAAAACAGTTACATACAATTGCTTTTAAATATTTATATTTAATAACTTACAAAAACTTACTTTTAATAACTTGACAAAATATAAGAGCTCGGAAAGACTTTTTACTAAGTTCACCTTGTCCCATCCAATTCAATTTTTTTGCCACTTCGTTATTTATTACGGATGATATCATTCGCTTTGTGGCTTCCTTGAGATTTTGCCCGCCTTTTGCTGCTACTCCCTTCACCTAAAAAAATTGCAATATACTACAAATTAATAACAAATTTGATAAAAATGTTTTGACTTTGGAAATATTTTATTAGCTCTTCCAATAAATCCTTTAGAAAAAAGTTCTATACCTAACCAATTACCAGTTGGTTAGGTAAAAAGATAATTTTCATGTAACTACATATATTTATAACCATTTCAGTTAGTTCTCAAACTTACAAAAATTAATCTTTAGTTTTAACTATATAAATTAAAAAATCTTAAACTATTACATTTGGAAAAATAATTATTAAAATCATGTTTGAAACAATTCTAAAACTTACAAGCTTAATAAAAACAATTTTATCCAGCTTTAGTGCATCCTCAAGTTGCTTTAGTGCATCCTCAAGTTGCTGCAATTGTTAGATGTCACAAACCGGTAAATCAAGAGAATCAAATATAACATCATCATCATCATCTTTACCACCTTATGTAAGAGACTGTAACATGGCAGTGTTGTTGTTCACTTGCTTCTGCAGATTATTCATAGCAGCTTTAAGTTCCACTTGAAGAAGAATAATCTTGTTCAAAGTGGCATTCGTTGATAAAAAGGCAGTAGTTAATAAAACTAGTAAAACAGTTTCAGCATTGCTAACAAGCTCAGGCTCAATAAGCTGTTCTCTATTAACATTATTATTACTGTCATTTGAGGAATTATTTTGAATCTGGCTAGTTAACAATTCTTCTTTTGAAACAACTGCTTTTAATAATGTTTGATTTGCATTAGGAAATGGAGGAGGTGTTGGTGCATGAGGAGATAAATTTTTTTTGCTGTTCGATCACTTTTTTCAATTATGTTCCATTCTTTATTGACTATAGGATCAGGTGATAGCAGATAAGATTTTTTTAAATTGTGGTTGTTCATAATAATCTTGAGAGTCACTATCATAATTTTCAGCAGGATACTTTTGTATTCTAAACATAAAAGTCATATATTAAAACATGATTAAAAAGAAATCTATCTTATGTATCTTATAAATACCCTAACGTATACATTATAAAATGCCATATAATACCTTAGGATATTATAACACTGCAGTGAAAACAATTTCAAGGTTAAACATTGACTTAGTAAATAAGTATATACATAGCCAACAAATATTAATATAAGTTTAGTAAAACATTTGTTTTACTTAAATTTATATTATTATTTATTGTATATATTTTATGTATATGTTTTATAAATATATAGATAAAATAAAGGTGGAATAAATACATACATAATGTGAACTTTGATAAAAAAACATAGAAATTTCAGGACACATCAATATTTATGCAGCTCTGGCTATGTTTTATAAACCCGATAGTTTGCTACAAACAAGTAAATTTATTCAAACTTGCAAATTAATGTGTGGATTAAATTCTTATATTTATTGGATTATGAACCAACCTGCATAATTAAATTACTGCTACAACATGTGTTGTAACATTGCTCAGTACTTAGCAACGGCAACTATATTGTGCAACATGCAAACCAATACATTTCACATTATAAATATGGTGTGTACCAAATTTACTTATAAATTATAATAGCTTACCGTTTGGGACGCAATCTTTGACTTTCGGCGTCACTCTGCAGATCTGATGTGACAGTAGCCTTAGAAAGGCAAAACTAAGCCTTCCCATAAGATTCTAAAAATTGTTGAAAAATTAATAACACAACATAAAACCAGGAAATTAAAGTAACTGGATTTAAATTTGTGGAACAAGTTTAATGGAAGCACAATGAATTAGAGAAATGATAAACTATAAACAAAGTTAGACACCATTTAAGAAGTAGAATACTATTTTATTATATATTTTTAGAGAAAATCTAAAACAATAACTTTACATCCTATCATGAAAAAATTAAAGCATTTGATTGTTTTTTGAATTAAAATATGAGTGCATTACCTTTTGTCCCTAAAACTCTGACTGAATGCTTTCTCCAATTATCAGTTGGCATTTTCACCTCTTTAGCAGCTTTATTGTTTCTTTGCTGGCTTGTATAAGAAGGCCAATAACACATATCCTTACCAATCAGCCATGGACCTGGTACAATTGCAACATCATCATTTTCGTCAACAAATGCAACAATTGCAAAACAATTTTTATACATCTAAAATGCAAAACAATAAATCCAACACAAAATAAACTTTAAGCCTTTTGAAATCAACTAAATAAGTTAAATAAATGATTTAAACTTATCTTATTTTAAATGTGTTAAATTTATTTAAACTTTAAATTTTATTTCTTATTAATTTTAAAAATAATTATAATATCGTATTATAAATATTTTTAAAATTCAATTAACATATTGTATAAGATACACAAATAAAAATATATAAAAAGTTTTTTCTTTATAGGTTACAAATTAAAATATTTACTTTTTTCTTATAAACAATATTATAGTACAATTATTATTACTTAACATATAATGTTATTAAATAACAATACTAGTTATAGTGAAAATTATTGTCATTTAATAATATTATTATTATTAGTAAAAAAGTAAAAATAATGGTAATACTATAGAGAAAAAGAAAATAAATAACTTACTTTCAAACCGATAAAAATTTTAACACATTAATAAATAAATTGTGAATAGATTTTTTTTTTTAAATAGCTTGTTTTTGATAATATAAATATATATATATATATATTAATTATATTTTACTAAATTTATAAAAAAAAGTTATAATACTATCTTTAAAAATACTACCATATATATATATATATATTTATAAATATATATATTTATAAATGTATATATATATTTATATATATATTTATATATATATATATATATTTATATATATATATATATATATATATATATATATATATATATATATATATATATATATATATATATATATATATATATGTATACGATTATATATATATATGTATATATAGGAAATGGCAAAGCTCGTAAGTTTTGATATAGGGAAAGGTTTTTTATAATTTCCGGTTGATTGAGTGTTGTATCGGTTTGATAATTTAGGAAAAGTATTTTCGAAAACCTTCGGAGTTTTTTTAAACTGATGTTGGAACATAAATTGTGTGATTTTGAACACATTTATTTCATAAATATCAAGTGCCCTCATACTTCTTAGAAGAGGTTGAGCGTATGTGAAGCGATTTTGAAAATAAATAATGCGTGCTGCATGATTTTGGTGTTTAAGGAGACATTTGAGTTTAGATTTGCTTGCACTACCCCAAACAATATTACCATACGATAAATAACTATGTACGAATGCAAAATATAGCTGAGTTAGGGTAGATTTGTCTAAGATTTGACAGGTTTTATATAAAATACCAATATTTCTTGAGATTTTATTGCTAATATATTTAATATGATCTATCCAGGATAAGATTTTTAGTAATTTTTTTGTGAAAGAGCGCTCAATTTCCATGTTATTTATATATAGCATTGGTAAGGATTTAGGAATATATTGAAAATTTCGTTTAAAATGAAATAAGGAAAACTTAGTTTTAACAGTGTTTAAAGATAGACTGTTCGCGTTAAGCCAGATTGATACTGTTCTAGTTCTTTGTTTGCAACTTGAAATAGAGAAATAATGTTGTTGTGAGAATGAAATAAAGTGTTGTCATCTGCAAACATAATGGTAGACATAAGATTTGATGCTTTATATAGATCGTTGACGTATATTAAAAATAGTATAGGACCTAAGATGGAGCCCTGTGGAACCCCACATAGTATTTTAAGTTTGTTTGTCTGAAAACCGTCATTTAGAGATATAAACTGTTTTCTATCAGTTAATTAACTGGAAAACCATTTATGGTATGTATAGCATATTCCATAATATTTTATTTTATCTAGTAAGGTTTGATGGTTAACAGTATCGAAAGCTTTTGACAAATCTAGAAATATACCTAAAGTGAAATTGTTATGAGAAGATGCTCCACTGATAACTTCAACTAGTTGCATAAGTGCATGCTCCGTAGAGTAATTTGATCGAAAACCATATTGGTTACAATAAAGAAGATAGTTTTCGTCCTAAAAGGAAAATAACCTATTATACATGATACGCTCGAGGATTTTAGAAAAAACTGGTATCACTGAAATAGGCCGATAATTTGAAACCAGACTTTCATCTCCTGTTTTAAAAATGGGTGTAATAATTGCAATTTTAAGTTTATCTGGAAAAACACCTGTATTGAGCGATTTGTTAAAAACATCTAATAAAACATCTTTAATAAATCCATAACAATCTTTGATAATGCTTGCTGATGTAAAATCATAACCTGTTGCTTTATTAGTATTTAGTTTTTTCATCGAATTCTCAAGTTCTTTACTAGTGAGTTTTTTAAATTCTAAGTTTTTATCAGACTTCGATAGATAGTTCGAGAAATGAACAGGAGTGTGTTTAATTTTACTGTCTATGTTTGGACCTATGTTTACGAAAAACTCATTAAATTTTGTTGCTACTGATTTACCATCAGAGATCTGAGTGTCGTCAACGGTAATCACGCTTGGCAAGGTAAATATAGCTTTTGTTTTCGCTTCGAACACTTTAAAAGGTTTTTTGAAAACCAGGGGTTGAGAAGTCTTTTACTTTTAATTTGGTTAGTTTTGTTAGGAAAATGCTTGTCGTACAAATTAAAACATTTATTTAGAAATAGGTTGTAGCTTTTGTTACGCATGTAACAAAAGCTACAACCGAGATATACAAAGTTCCAATTTATAGAAGATAACTCTAGTTTAAACATATTTTTTGTTTGGGTGGTAAAGATTCTTTTTTTTAAGAATGAATTTTTCTTTAGTATATTTTTTGGTTTTTTGAAAATTGCAAAGACTGGAAAATGGTCACTTATGTCACTTCGAATAATGCCTGATTTAAATATGGAATGGAAAAGGGTGTTTGTGAAAATATTGTCGATGGCAGAATAACAGTTTTGCGTGATTCTTGTTGGTTTTTTTATTATAGGCATCATTCCAAACTCATTAAAGCGATTGTCAAATTGTTGTATTTTATTATTTTGACTACATTTAAAATCTTCAACAAATAAAAACGAGCAATCTTTCTTTTTTTTGCATGCGATTTCAAAATAGTCATTTAACTGATTTTTAAAGTTGTTTAAACTTCCGTTTGGTGGTCGGTATGAAGTTGTTACGATAATATTTTTTGATGGTTTGTTATAAATTTTTAAAGTGAAAGATTCGAAATCTGGCTCAGAAAACGACAGGTCATATCTAATCTTATAAGTAAATTCTTTAAGCACATATACCTCCACCTTTTTTCAAAGATTTACGTTCAAAGCTAATGGCTTTGTAATTGGGCAAAATAAAATTAGAATTTTGATAAAATGATGAATCTAAAATCCAGCTTTCCGTTAAACAAATTAAGCTAAAGTTAAAGTTTAGATTAAGTAGTAGGATTTTGAGTTCTTCAAAGTTTTTGGTAATGCTACGAATATTTAGATGAAACACTGGGAATTGATTAGAAAAGATTAAATCTTTTCTAATACTACTTTTCTTAAAAGATTAAATCTTTTAAGAAAAGTAGTGGCTTTATTCGAGTCAAAGTAAGAAGTGTTTTTGACGAAAGGTTGATCTTGAATATGTTTAGATTTTATTTGAGTATAGTCATTATTTATCATTTGTTCTAAGGTTATTTTTGATGACGGTTCTAAATTGGTGGTTGCTAGTAGCTATTTGTGGAAAATTCTAGTAAGATTATCATTTCTAATACCGTAATGAAACTTTAATTTTTCTTCTTCACTTCTTGACGCGTTTTTTTCGTTTCGTTCTATCAAATTTTTTTTGAGAATGAATCTTTGACTTGCTGTTAGATCACGACCTATGTACACATTTACATATTTTTCGATTTTTCTTAACTTAATTGATGCTTTAAGAACCATATTTTTGCTATTTACATCTTCAAGCTCGATAAGCAAAGGATCAATGATTCCTTTAGATTTAAGGCGGCGAATAGATCTAACTCTAGTTCCATCGGATTCAATAGCACTAAGTAAGTTACCTACTTGTAATTTGTCATTTTTGTCAGCTTGTAATTATGTATTAGTATTATGTATTAGTAGCTTGTAATTATGTATTATCATTATGTATTAGTAGCTTATAGTTAAAACTTTAGCCTCCCAAATCAACTCTAAGGTAAAGAAGGTGGTTTTTGACAATTTCTATATAACAGAATTTTTCCTGAATATTATACTTTAAAGTTTCAAATATATATAGTTTTAAATTTAAAACACTCACAAAACACTGATTTTGATTTAAAATGTATCTAATAGAATAAGGAAGATATAGATTTTGAGTGACAATTTTATCCGGATAATAGTTCTAAATTGAGTTGAAAAGCAACAAAAACATGATGGCAGTTGTGATACTTTTTAGATGTTCTGCTGGTAGTTCTCTTTAACTTTCTTGGATACTTGCTGTCTGCTTTTATGGACAACCTAATATGATAATATTATAATGTTTAGTAATTACCTGAATTATCATGAAGTCTTTCCTCGTTATGTGTCCTTTCAAAAAAGTCTTGGATCAACTTTATGTGACGTTCTGCCCAATCATTTACCACTACAAGCTGATTTGCACAAGCAGAGAACTTGACAAATGACTTACGGGCACTCTCACTTTCGCAAGCAGCTATATTTTTCTCCCTCTACTGCAAAAGCACTTCCTTAGTGATTTCTTGGAGAAAAAAGAGAAGATAACTTTGCTCAGTGACAAAATCATCAAGAGATGACATTGGAACAATATCTGGCCGGATTTCAGGTTTCTCAAGTACCATATATTCTTTTACTGGAACGGCAAAATACAGCAAGTTGTTGAGGATGTTGTTCTTAACGTCGGTATCTATATCCCAGTGAGCAAGAGACAAAACTACAAGCTGGGGAACTAGATACCAAGTGTACCGTAGAAGGCTTTTGTTGAGAACTTTTCCAATCTCTGCATAGGATTTATTAAAAGCTTAAAAGCTCTTAGGTTATTTGAAGGAGCTTGAGTTGCCATAGGACTCTTTAGAAAGAATAGACTATGGAAAAACACATTGTAATTTGTTGAAGGCTACATTCAAAGTATCTTAAAATGTCTACGCTTTCTTGCAGACTGTCTCAAATTTTCAGCTGGCTCTAGTATTGTATTGTTGCATTTTTTTCCTGAAGCCATTGTCTGAAAATATAGCTAATGGTACAGTTTATAAATTTATAGTATAAAACATATATGTCAAATTTTTCTTATTGTCCCCTAATATGGATGTTTTGTTCTAAATACTATGACAACCTTATAAAAAAAATTCATAAAAAAGCTCTTTGTATTGTCCATAAAAGGTTTGACTTATCTCTTGATGAATAGTTAAGTTTTGATAACAGTCCGAGGATCCACTTAAGAAATTTCCGCTTTCTTATGATAGAAGTTTTTTAAATCAATTAATTGTCTAAATCCACAATTTATAAAGGATTTATTCAATACAAAAAACCTTCCTTTTAAACTTCGTTGTAGCAAAAATATGATTCTACCTTCAAATGGCTCCAAATATAAAGATACATGTTGTACTATATTTAGAGCCATCTCGTTATGGAACACTCTAGATAACAAGACCATGTCCTCTAAACGTTCTGAGGTGTTCAAAAAACATATTAAAAATTGGTATGCAAAAAATTGTTATTGTAAAATCTGTCATTTTTAATTACTATTTTTATTTATCCTGACATTGTAATACAATATTTACTCATTTTTCTGTAATGAAACGGTTGTAATTTGAATTTGAATTTGAATATTTTTAATGTTATTTTTAACGATTTTCATGTGAGTGTGTATTGTCTATAATTGTTAAATGTGTTGATTTTAATTAGTTTATTCTTGTTAAAACTATTGTAACCATCAACAAAAAATAAAGTTTTTAAATTAAATTAAATTAAAAATAGCTTGCACTACAGTAGTTTGTTTCGTAACAGCAAATCATACTATTAAAAAATGCGTATCATACCCAGTAAACACATAGACGTCTAGAAGACCTCTATAAGATGTCTTTTAAGAGGTCTAAAAGGCGCATTTGTGGACGTCTAGATCATAAGGCTAGAATACGTCTTTGTAAAGACATCATTAAGACATCGTTTTAAAAACATCTTTTAAACGTCTTTGTAAAGACGTCTTTTAGCCTTATGATCTAGACGTCTCCAAATACGCCTTTTAGACTGTTCAAAAATGCGCTTTTTAAACGTTTTTTATACGTTTTTCCGACGTTTTACAGACACGCTAATTTTAAAGTTTAAAAAAGTTTAAATTTTAAAGTTAAAATTAAACTTTAAAATTAGCGTGTCTTTTAAACGTCGGAAAAAAGGTATAAAAGACGTATTATTGCAGATGTATTTTTAAATATTAAAACAACATATGCAATAATATCTAGATCATGAAGTTGATGCATCTATCAACTAGTAGATGTATCAACTAAGTAGAGGATGACTTAAGTCTTTATAACTGAATAAAATATCTTATTAAAAGTGAACATACATATTTACAGTTAAAAGTATTTGCTTAGAAACAAGGTAAAAAATCAATCGATAATTAAGTTTGATTTCTTAATAGAAATACGTAATTAAACACAGTTACATTTTTTCAAAAAGAAGTCAAATGGCCAAAAGTAGATTTAATGCATATAATTTTTAGTTATTAACTATTTTTCAGTATTTTGAGTCTTTCGTCCATCACCACTTTTTCTGCCAGGAGCATTCTTTAATTTTACACTCGCTTTTTCACGAACTTCTGCTTCTTTATTTAGTGGAAAGATGGCAAATACGCTTTCTAAAAACAAGATTTATTAAAACGGTAAATATTAAAAAAAAAAAATCCATTTTTACCATAAATTTGAATTTTTTAAAGTCAAAATATTACCCAAACACAGAATGAAAATAAATAAAAAAGTTAATAGTATTTTTTCATAAAAATCATAAAAATACACATAACCTTTAGTCATAAATAATTAAAAAACAATTTAATCAGCTTATTATTTTCTTTATCAATTAAATTTTCATTACTTGGATAATTAAATTACCTTTTATTACTTTCCATATAAACTTATCTTCAATACCAATCTTACGACCTGTCCCTTTCATGTTAAGTTTCGATTGAAGTTGGACAGAAAAAACTCGATCTATTATTCTTCGAATTGCATCTTTACCATCAACGCCCCCAACTTGTTTAAGATGCTCAATCTAAAATACACCCAGAAAAATGATCATTAGTTTAGTTTTGCGAAGAAATAAAATAGATAATTAAAAAAAATGATTATATAGAAAACATAGATAAAATGGTTTCACCAAATTATTTAGTATTTTATCTTTAAACGTGATCTTCTTATTTAATAAAATAATTATGGGATAAAATATGTTAAACAATACTATTTTGGCCTGGAATACGGGATCAACAAGCTTCTCTTCAAACTGGAAAAATTCATCTATATCAAGTAATTGTTTTAATTCTTCTCGATTATTTTCAACTCGTATATTTATCTCTATTCCCATAAATATGTTCATCAAATATCATTCATGAAAAGCTTCACTTCTGCCATAAATTTCATCACTCCTTTTTGGAACTCTTAATAAAGAAAATATATATACATAGATGCATAAAGCTTGGGTTAAGTAAAAATGACAATTGTTATTGCTTGAACTTAAAAGGTTTGGAATGAGCTACAAAGTTAATATTTTTTTAATTAAAATTTATGATGTCTTAGTTATTTCCTCCTCCAGACGTTCTATTTATTGTATCAAATGTTAAATACTTCTGAAAGTTCTAATAGTACAGTACTTTTAGAACATCCACTATTTTTAAAATCAAGGTGAATTCGGATTTTCTGCTCGAGTGTGCATCACACATATGTGGCTGCTTTAGTAAAATTTAATTATTATTTAAAATGTTGTTGCCATTTTAAATAATAATTGAATTTATTATTTCGGGGCGTAGTGATAAGGCAAATTTTGTCTTCTTTTAACCCAGGTCATGTAAATTTTATTTATATAAAACGGCATTGTATTCTTTTTTTTTAATTATAAAAAAAAAAAAAAAAAAAAAAAAAATTTAAAGCATATTAAATCTATTAAGTTTTTTTTTTTTTAATTACTATTATGAAGACAATTATTTTTTTGTAAAAAAAACATTTGGTACAATTTTTGTGTTGTCCAAACTTTAACCCAAGTTTATATATATATATATATATATATATATATATATATATATATATATATATATATATATATATATATATATATATATATATATTACGCGGTAGGGGTGTAGTGGTAGAGCGCTCACTTATATATATATATATATATATATATATATATATATATATATATATATATATATATATATATATATATATATATATATATATATTCAATGCTATATATATATATATACAATGCTAAAAAGTGTTCCTAATTTTACATGTCTTAAAAACGAAACGAACTATACTACCACAGCAAACAGTTCAGGAGTCTGGAGTCATAGCATGACATTAGCAATCAGCTGACAGGTGACAGCACACAGGCAGAATTTCGTTGAGAAGTGCCATTTTGCAGCGGACAAAACAAGTGCAACTTTTTTGGTTTGCTTCATTTTCTTAAGTCTGGTCCGTGTCAACGTCACGGAAGTTTTTTAATAATTAAAGGAAGTATCCAGAAGTTTCCAGAAGCATGCAGAAGCTTCCAAAAGTTTCCAGAAGTAGCATCTGGAAGCATCTAGTAGCATCCAGAAATATCCAGAAACATTCAGAAGCATCCAGACGCATCCAGAAACTTACAGAAGCATCGAAAAAATGCATCTTCCAGAACAGGTTCACACAGGTTCATTTTACTATATAAGAGACATGTAAATCAACATGTAATTCAGTCAGTATATGGAAGTCAATCAGTCAGTATTATCAAGACAGTTTATCAAAGTGAGTTTTATTAAAGTGTTTTATCGAAGAACATCAATACAAGAAGTGAAATACAACAAGTGTTTCATTGCATCAATACAGTCCACATCCAACCAAGACGTTGTGTTCCACAGACCATTATTGTATCATCTCAAGGTAAATGTAACACGGTAAGCCTTGAGAAGCATGATTAATTATTTTTATTATTTTTATGACTTCAAGTGCAAAAATGGCTCCCGATAGTCTTGGATTGGAACTAAGAAAGAAAATTATTGGCGATTACGTAAGTGGAATGTCACAAAAAAGTATTTGTGATAAATATCGCGTGAAAAAATGGACCGTATCAAGACTATGTTCCATATGTCGTTCTACGGGACAGTTGGCAGCAGATAACAAAGATGGAAGACCACGTTCCACCACTTCTAGAGAGGATTCTATGATCGTCAGATCCGTCAAGAAGGATTCCTGGATATCATCAGTCGAGATACAAAAGCAATTAGAGCTGCCTGTATCGAACCGAACTATCAGACGACGTTCTGTTGAAGACGGATTGTTTTCTCGACGCCCTGCAAAGAAACCGCTGATATCACTAAAAAACCAGAAGAAAAGACTCCTGTTTGCTACATCTCATATTGACTGGAATGCGCAGAAATGGCGAACTGTCCTGTTCAGTGATGAATCGAAGTTCAACATCATTGGGAGCAATGACATTTGCCGTGTACGTCGACCGGACGGAAAACGCCGTGAAGCATGGTAGAGGCAATGTAATGGTCTTGGGGTGTTTTTCTGCTAATGGTCTAGGTCCAATACATCAAAACGACGGAAAAAAGGACCGTTTCATGTATAAAAATATCCTGAAAAATGTTATGTTACCTCATGCTGAATGGAATATGCCAATAAAATGGGTTTTTCAGCAAGACAACGATCCGAAACACACTGCAAAAGTAGTCAAGCAGTAGTTTCAAGACAACCACCTATCGGTGATGGATTGGCCGCCTCAATCTCCGGATCTCAACCGTATCAAGAACCTGTGGGAGATCGTCAACCGCAGAATTAATCGTGAAGGTGTTCGTAATAAGGACCAACTGTTTGAACAAATCCAAAAGGCCTGGGCAGCAATTCCACAAAGTTTCATTGATCACCTGATTGAATCTACGCCTCGAAGACGGAAGGTTGTGATCGACAACAAAAGATTTGCTACGAAATATTGATAGCGAAATACAGCTTGGTCAACATTTTGTCGAGTTGCACTTGTTTTGTCCAGAAGGAAATCAACTTTTTTTAATACTTTTGATTAGTTTATTAATTTTCGTGTTCAAATTATGAATTTTGTGATGAATAAAACTTGAAGAACTTTGTCTCTAAACAGTTACATAGTTATTTCTCTAAATTGAAAAAATGCAGCACTTTTATATAAAGAAACTAAGTTAGCATTATTTGGTTGCACTCGTTTTGTCCGATACTGTATATATATATATATATATATATATATATATATATATATATATATATATATATATATATATATATATATATATATATATATATGTATATATATATATATATATATATATATATATATATATATATATATATATATATATATATACATATGTATATATATATTTATATATATATATATATATATATATATAAATACTAAAAAAAAGCGTATTTTATAAATAATAGTGAATTTATAAAAAACTTATTTTTTCAGATTTTATTGGATAAAATCTGTTTTTATACATAATATAAAGTTTGGTTTTTTAAACAGTTTTTTTATTAATATTTTTTTAAATTTATTTTATGCAATAAGATTACTATTTTTGAATTATTTATAAAGTTTTACTACTATAAGTACTAGCTTGACTTACTTTAAAAGAACAATTTTTTTTTAATATTCATATTTTAATATATTAGTGACCTGTTAAATAGTCAAGGGTCTAGCTTTTTAAAAATGTTAATAAATTTTTATTAAAATATTTTCTAAACTCTATATAACACAATTTAAAATCTATTATATAGAACACATTTTCGGGGTCCCAACAGATAGTTATATAAAAACTTTGTTTTGAGGTCACCCTAATGTATTAATAATATATAAAATATATACAATTTTTTAATGGTAAATTGTTGTTGAATGGTAAAATGTAATGATATAATATTTCTATCGTTACATTTTACTATTCAATGACACTTTACCATTAAAAAATTTCCACTTATGTTTGTGTGCATTCAGGTGGTTCAAAAAATCACCAAAATGCACATCAAAGTGCATTTGAGCGGCTTTTCAACTCGGTACTAAAAAAAAGATGAAATTGCAACATAAGTTAATGTTTATAAGTATTTTGCTTCTTGAATTTTTAACATTTGAAATTGTTTTATAATTTTTCCTCTTTTTGAAATTGAAATTTTTAGGAGTTTTGAGACACATAAAAATATAGTTAATTCAAAAGAATTTTAAATCCAGTATTATTTCATTATATGTAACACATTCAGTTGAGAGCAGCTAACTACTTTCGAAAAAGTTGTTTTTTGAACCACCTTTGTGTGCATGTCATAAATACCTTTTTTTCTGTTATAAATAAAATGGTTTGTTCTTTTTTAATGTGTTCCATATCTTGATCTGAAGCTGACGTCAGATCATACCCTTTACAAACTTCAACATTATCTAAAAGATTAAACTAACTTTTAATTTGATTGTTTTTCAGATTAAAGAATCTGTAATAAATGAAAAAGCTAAAAATTGAAATCATTTTTTTTACATTAAGTATTAAAAATAAAAAGAGGAACAACATACCATGACAAACCTTTATTTTAATCAGTTAAAAAACTTTCCAGTGAGGACCAGGATCCATTTCTTCCTTTTCTGCACGACTAGCATTAATTTTAACTGCCAAAAAATCTTTTGTTGTGAATCATTTATCCATTTAGATAGAATCACTTCCTCATGAACTTTTTTTCCTTCCCTCCATACAGCTCTCGACTGTATGGAGGGAAGGAAATGTATATACATATGTAAATATATATATATATATATATATATATATATATATATATATATATATATATATATATATATATATATTATATATATATATATATATATATACATATATATATATATATATATATATATATATATATATATATATATATATATATATATATATATATATATATATATATATATATATATATATATAGAGAGAGAGAGAGAGAGAGAGAGAGAGAGAGAGAGAGAGAGAGAGACGCACACAGAAGCATATATATATATATATATATATATATATATATATATTATATATATATATATATATATATATATATACAAACATATATGTTTCTGTGTGCGTCTCTCTCTCTCTCTCTCTCTCTCTCTCTCTCTCTCTCTCTCTCTCTCTCTCTCTCTCTCTCTCTCTCTATATATATATATATATATATATATATATATATATATATATATATATATATATATATATATATATACATATATAGACTTGGTAGCCGCCGCCTCTATTCATATGCTGCCACCAATTTAGTTAATATCCAACTACCGCCAGTTTTTTATTAATAGCCACTAATAGCCGCTGTTTTATTCAAAATGCAGCCACTACTGAAATACAGCTAAAATGGTTAGTTTTTGTTTTTTAAAACTATAATGTTACGCTCAATCCTTTTTTGTTTTTCTCTGATTTTTATGAATTTTGTTGTGCTTACTTCATTTTTGCGCTTATTTTTCGTTTGACCATGACAATATAAAAATTTTTACTTCCATGGTTTGACTCGGTTTATAATTTGATAACAAATATTTATTATTTACCGTCGCATTAGGAGAAAACTGCATTTAAAAGAAATTTCCTTTTCTTTCAGGTACTTTTACTTTTTGGTAAATAGAGATTTAATATGAAAAGATCAATAAATAATACATCATTATGTTGTGGCGAACAAAATGAAAATTCATCAATAAAATATTTGAAGATAAGATTGTGCAGCACCTTTAAAAAAAAATGTGCTTCACTTGTTTGGAATTATTATGGAGAATTAGTAGCTGAAGATGGTCAAAATCTCGATGAAAGCAATTATTATTGCAAACCATGTTTGGAAATTGAAAAGGCCAAATTAGATAATAAAAAGCCTGCCCATTTGTCGAAAATTTATTCAGTAAAACGTTCTACGTCAAGTGGAAACATGACAAATCATTTGTTTTTGTACACAAAACTATTACTGATAAAGTATCTACTGAAAAAATAAATTAAAACATCTTGAAAAATTGGTGCAGCGTTAGCGGTTCATTATCGAAAGCAAAATTTGATATTACTCGTGACATTTGCTATCTTTTAATCTTTAACAAGCTTAAAAGATAGCAAATTGGTTTTGTACCAATTTGCTATCTTTTAATCTTGTTGAAAGAACTGGTTTTATAATTTTTTAGAAAAAAATTTAGGTATAGTCACTCCATCACGCTCATCTTTGGCATGCGGAGCTTTAATTGATATGTTCAAAGCTGTCAAAAGCAGTGTCAAAGATGTTTAAAAATAATCCATTGCTGCTTCTTTACTCTTTGATGGCTGGGCAGATAAATACAAAAAACTGTCATATATAGGTGTAAAGTGTTCAGTAATAACCAGTGAATGGGATAGAAAAATTTTTACTTTAGCTTGTACACCACTGGAAAACCACACAGCAGAAAATATTGCAGATTTTATGAAGAATGTTATTAAAGATATGTTTAGCAAGCAGTATGGAGAGTTACATTTGCATAATGTTCACGATGGTGCTGCAAATATGATGAAGACTTCTAGTCTACTGGGTTGTGAAGAGCCACAACATTGCTTAGCTCATGTGCTGAATTTACTTCTGGTTTCTGATGGTCTTAACAAATGTTCCGAAGTCTTAAAATTGCTCAAGAAATGTCGAAATGTTGTTACATGTTTGAGCTTTAAATCTACTGTTCTAATTAACGAATTTTTGTGTACAAATGATGATGTGGATGTTTATAGTAAATTACTAAAAATTGCTGAAGTAAAAGAACTTGTTAATCTTGATGAACAATTCCCAATTAAACTAATATCGAATGAGAATCAATTGAACCCAAATGACAATCCGGTTATTGTAGATAGTGAGGATGAATATGAAAAAAATGATAATCTATTTGAAGAGAACTCAAAATACAAGTCTAAACAACATAAAAGTTTAAAACTTCAAGTATATAATCGATGGAACAGTGCACTTTTTATCTATTGAACAGTTATATAATGGTTTAAAAAAACTTTTAAAAACAATTGGAAAAAAGAGAATTGTGTCAAGATGAATTTGATTTTGAATTATTAAGCGAACTTGTAAAGTTCCTTAAACCATTTCAAAACTTGAAAGAAGTTGTGAGTGGGGGTAACTCTCTCTCTATTTTGCCATTGGTCAAGCATAAAGTTGCATCACTCCTCCAGGTATCTTCTAACGATTTACCAGTGATAAAAAAGCTTAAATTAGCTTGTAGCTCAAAATTAGAACAGCGTTTGAAACTGTAAAAATCAGCCAAATTATCATGTTTGTTTGATCCAGCAGTTAAATCCATCTTTCCAAATAATGATACAACTGATATACTCTTAGAGACTTTATCAAGTTTTACAGAAAGTTCAAATTCAAATTCAGCAGTTAACAATGCAGTTGAAAAAAATGACAATAAACTACTTAAAGATGGTAAGTTAAATAATATAAAATAAGATGGTAAGCTAAATAAATAAAAGTTATGATATAAATAAAATAAAAATGTTAAATAATAAAACTAATTTTAATTAATCAAATATTAAACAAACATTCAATTGACCAAAAATGTTGTTCAATTAAATTTTTATGTTGTTTAATTAAAACCATTAAGATGTTCAATAAAAATCATTATGTTTTAGAAAATAATCCAACTGCGGCAAAATTACTGCCGCAGTTGGATTATTTTCTAATAATAACAAAATTATTTATATATATATATATATATATAATATATATATATATATATATATATATATATATATATATATATATATATATATATATATATATATATATATATATATATATATATATATATATATATATATATATATGTATATATATATATATATATATATATATATATATATATATATATATATATATATATATATATATATATATATATATATATAAATGTATATATATATAAAGAGAGAGAGAATGAGAGAAAGAGAGATATACAGATAAAAGAGAGAGATATATACAGATAAATGTTTATATAACCTTTTAACACTAAGCAAGTAAACATCATTAATTAGGATAAAAAAATACACAAAACTTAAATATATCACTTTTTATATTTTTGCAGATTGGGGATATAATATATACTTAAGTCTTTAGAATTTAATGGTTCTTCATAAAACGGTTCGAAATATTTTAATTTATACACATGACAAAAATAACTGGTTTCGGCACCTAGATTTAGTTTTGTGACAATACATAACAGATATTTTGTGACGAAGCAAGAATATTTCAATCCTTTGTCAGAATAATGATAGGTTTTTCTTAAAGGTTACTTTGTATAACGATTTTCAAATTCTATGTACCTTTTAGCAAATTGGGAAACTGGACTTTTATGGTTTATAACATCTTTTTTAAGGGTCTGCAAAAAATTTTCAAATGGAAAAGCAGAAATTTCATTAAGTGAAACATTATATTTTTCCACATCATCAGCAATATACAGTAGACTGTGAACGTTATATACTGAAAAACTGTTGCCATAAAAATCTTCTGCATTTGTTACAAAATAGGCAAACAATTGTCTAATATAATCTAAATAGTGCTCTCTTATTTTTCTATTGGAATTCAATAGAACTAATGTTGCAACATGGAGAGAAATAAAATGTATATAAAACTCTTTGCTAACAACACCTTTTAATACATTCACTCCAGTATACATTAAAAACTTGCGAAATTCAGTTGCTTTCCATCTTTCTAAAAATAATAAAGAACGCGGTTGTCGCACAAAGTCACTTGGAATTGAATTTTTCAATCTAATTAAACTATCATTTTGCTAATAAAAGATTAGATAACTTGCAAATTCTGGGGCCATATATAAGAAGTACAAGGATTCGTTTGACAACTCCCAAACAAATAAGATGCATGTGATCCAATACAAAACAGTTAAACGAAGCATTAAATTCTTCAAGAGGGGAGAACCCTTTTTGATGAAATTGGTATCCAAGACTATCAAACTTCTCAGTAGTTTAATAGTCTTGGATACCGACATAAATTACCAATCGAATCACCTTAAATATCAATTAGAATTCAAAACTAGAAATTATTAAATGAACATTTAAAATGAAAGGAAAGTCTAAATTTGCATACAATTGACTGAAAGCAATTTAGTCAGAAAAACGTACAAAAGGGATTCGACTTACACAATTTAATTTATAATTTATATTGCGCTACTTTTCCCATCCTATTTTTATGATTGCTTATGATAATTTTATGCTTAAGAATCGTATAAAAACATAGACCTGAATTATATTATATTATAGGTATATATATGTATATACAAATATATATATATAATTCTAAAGTTTGTTGCATTTGGAAAGAGCGGAAGGAAAAAAATGATTCTTAATCCAACACATACATCACTTTTAATTACTTTTGACTTTCGTCCAACATTTGCGTGTAGTCAAAATAGACTAAAAATGGAGTCAACCTGGAAAAAAATTGTATGAAGCAGTGTTTGTTATCATTAAAAGCGTAATTTTATGTACTTTAATCAGGAAAAAGTCCACTGAATAACTATTTGGGGAAAAAAAAGTATGGCTATTTTACTTAGGGTCACTATTTTACATTTTTGACAATATTATAATTTAATGGAATTCCTAATTATGCTGAGTTTGATTATTATTGTTTATTTATATAAATAAAATGTAAGTTTGCATAATTTGTTTTTTTAATTCTTAGCAATATATAAAATGAATTTTATTTATTTATTTAATACAAGGGATCTGGTACCAAGTTTAACAAGCAATATAACAAGTTTTTGTTATATTGCTTTACACCTTTTTTTTTTCTATTTAATGCCTAATATATGAAAATATGCCAAAAATAAAATGTCAAACTTTAAATTTTTTGTACAAAAACATTGAGCATTAATTATTTACTGACACATTAGTACTAATGCGCAAAATATTTTTTTAGAAATAGACATTTTATATTATTTAAAATTACGAAAAAAAGGATGACGATATTTGCATTATCTGTAAAGAAACAACCAACGCTACACTTGTTACTGTGGGAGAAAAAGGAAAAAACTATATTTGAGTTTTCAAAGCTTAGAACTGACTCCCAACTAACCAACTTTTTGAACGGAAAAACCAGCATCAAGGTTCATTCTGTTTGCAGAAAAGATTATACAAACAAGCGAAGGTTGTCAACCACAGAAAATCCTCTAAAGAAGAAACGTAAGCTACGCTCAGAAGTAAGTTTTAATTGAAATGTCAATACGCTTAATATACTAAAAAGTATAGAAATATATGAAAATTATATATAATATAAATGTACATGGCAAATAAAAAAAAATGGCAAATTAAAAAAAAAAATGGTAAAAGAGTAAAAAAGACTTTTTGGATGAATTCTCGGTAGTGTTAACAAAAATAATATTTTCTTAGGAAAACTTTTTTTGGAAAAAAACTGTTTCATTTGTGGAAAACTAGCTATTGTGGATCCTAAACATTTAGATCGTGCCAATATAATCCAAGTAGAAACAATATGTTGCAAAGAAAATCTTCTTAAAATGTGTGAAAAGAGAAATGATGATTGGTGATCTAGTGTTGGCCACCGTTTGAATGGATGCATTGATTTGGTTGCCAGTGAGGCTGTGTATCATTCTAAATGCTATCAACTATTTTCAATGAATAGACTGTATGTTAGTTTGATAAAATGAAAATTTTGAACTTGGTATAATATATTTAAATATAATATAACTTATTTATTGTTTGTTTCTCTGATTAAATATTTTTAGATCAAATTCATCTGTTTCAAAACCTGGTCGAAGTGAGGATAGTAAAAAGTCACAAAACTTTGATAAACTTTGCATGTATTTTGAAGCTGCAATGGCCCCTATGACAACGTGTGATATGCATACAAAAATGATTGAACTAGCAGGATCGGATGACAAAGTTTATTCGATGAAACAAATGAAAAGAAAGTTAGAGCTTCGATATTGTCATGATATTGTATTCGTAAAAAGCGACGGAAAACCAAACCTCATTTGTTTTAAAGATACTGCGAATTTCATAATTCAGAAGTCCATAAAAAAAATGACACAAGACAACATAAGTGAATGTGAAAGAATTATTAAAACAGCTGCAAAGCTTATAAAAGTAGAAATAAATGCTCAAAACTTTAATACCAAGGAGTACCCTTCCAACTTAAATATTGAAAATTATCGCGATAGCTTAACTCCTCTTCTTCGTCTTTTTATGAGAGTTTTGATAAAAGACGAACTAAAGCAATCCTAAATAGGTCAAGCAGTTATAAAAGCTGTAAGGCCAAGATCATATATATCACCATTGCAGTTTGGATTAGGCGTAGAAGCAGATCATTTGTTTGGCTCTAAATGGTTAATAAATCAGCTATTCAAACTAGGATTTTCCATTAGTCCGTCCGAGGTAACTCGATACAAGCATTCAGTTGTTAGAAGTGAAAAGAAGCTGTTGAAGCGTTACTTAAAGGATCTTTTACCCAATGGGTAGCTGACAATGTTGACCATAACATCTGCACTATTGATGGTAAAGATACATTGCATAACATGGGGATTATTAAGCGTCTTGTTTGTCTAAAATCATTTTCAAGCCTATTTTTCAACTTCAGTCCTCTTCAACCATACTTTTATCTACTGGAATTAATCTTTGGTGGCATTTATTAAATACCTTTCGTTTAGTTAAAAATAGACCACAATGGAATGGTTTTATGCAAAAGCATCAAAAAAATGAAAATCATCCACCAAAAAGTGACATCTTTATGCTCCCTATAATCAATATTATTCCATCAGACAAAAACTGTATTTATTCTACTTTGATGTTTGTAAAAAATCAGGCTAAGGCTTTAGGTGTTCCACCAAGTGTAACATTTGACCAACCTTTATGGATAAAGGCATATGAAATTGCAAATTCCCAAGATCTTGGTACAGTTGTTCGTTTAGGGGTTTTTAATACTTTAATGAGTTTTCTTGGATCAATTGGGACAATCATAGAAGGTTCAGGATTTGAAAGACTGTTAGAACCAATATATGCAAAGAATTCAATATGCCATATAATTTCTGGGAAAGCAGTAGCACGAGCACTTCGTGCACACTTTTTAGTTGAGTCGGCCCTGACTACACTTCTTCTAGAAAGTTTAGAAGCAACATATGATCAATCTGCTCTAGAAGGAATCTATGAAGACTTAGTTAACCAAATTATAAACGTAGATGATGTCAACAAGAAGGAATCTATCAAAACTTAGTTAACCAAATTATAAACGTAGATGATGTCAACAAGAAGGAATCTATCAAGACTTAGTTAACCAATTTATAAAAGTAGATGATGTCAACAAGAAGGAATCTATCAAGACTTAGTTAACCAAATTATAAAAGTAGATGATGTCAACAAATCTTCAATTATTGAAGTAGTACAAAAACAACTGGATAAACAAAAAATATATTTAGAAGAAAGGTCAAAAACAGCTAAACTCTGGATTCAGTATCTTTACTATTTAGCATCATCAAAATGTTTATACGAGCAGAAAGAACTGATAACTGGGATGAACATTTAGAAGCTATGAGACTAATGCTTAATCTTTTTGCAGCAACAGGACACATTAATTATGCTAAGAGCGCACGTTTATACCTTCAAAAAATGCAATCCTTAAAACTTAATCACCGTTTACTATATATACAGAACAGTAAGACCGGATATTATTGTATCAGAAGAAGTAATCGTTATTGGGCAGGTTAATGGGCTGATTTAGTCATAGAAAAAAGTATGATGAAAGCGATTAAAAGCAGAGGAGGGCTACCACATGGCAGAGGTATGGTCGCAAGTACTAGAGATCTTTGGGTCAATACTATGCATGAATGTGCATCAGTTCATGCAGCTAAGACAATGGTTACCAACCAAGATTATACAACCAGTCTGCAACACACAGAGTGTGGTGATGCATGACAAACTAGGGATGAAAAGGATCTCGAAGTCATAATAGAACAACTTCGTCGGTCTAACCCATTTAATTGTGTGGTATTAAACCCAATTAGTCAAAAACATGTGGCAGCCATCAATGAGCGATATTTTCATACGCAATGAAGCTCGTAAATGCATCAAAAAAGACATGGAATTGATCAGTGTGCAAGAAACTCACTATTGCCAACTCATGTAAGAAGCAATCTACTATTTATTCATGCTTGGGGCGGATGTGATACTACATCTTCATGTTTTGGGCAAGACGAAACTGCTGCCATGAAGCTAGTTGAACAAAACAGCATTTTAAATAAAAAGGTTTGTCTGGTATTTAACGACCCTATTGCAACACAAGAACAAGTTTTATCTGCTGGAATAGAATTTACTATAAAAGCTTATGGTAATGTAGAGCATTTAAAAGATTAATTATGATAAAAAAAGATTCACTTAAAAATAAAACTATATGCAAATGAAAACATCATCCTTTAAAGATATTCAACCAGAAAGACTTCCACCAACAGAAAATGCTATAAGATATCATTCTTTAAAAGTGCACTTGCAGATTTTGCAATGGTTGAATATTGAACTTGAACCAACTGAGTGGGGATGGAGAAATCAAAGCAATATCTTGGTCTTAATAATGACAGATAAGGTAAAGAGAAATAAAAGTTAATTGAGTAACTTATGTTATGTTATATTCGATATGTAAAAGAAGTTAAAAAATTTTATTTCATTTCAGGCTGCGGCACCAGAGCACATTCTTAGCATTATCCAATGTAACTGTAGTATTACAACAAAGAAATCTTGCAACAACGCTTGTCTTTGTAAACGGCATGGTATTAGGTGCATGAGTGCTTGCATACAGTGTCATGGAATAGATTGTCACAATTCAATGTCTTTGTTTGAAAACAACAATCAGGGAGACAACGTCGATGAAGTAGAAGATAGAAACATATTTGACAAGTGGTTCAGTTTGTTTGAATAAAATTATTTTGCATTTGTATTTCTTTTTTTCAAAAAAAAAAAAAAAAAGTTCTTTTGGAGGGGGGGAGCCCCACCCCCCTGGCCTCCCCGGTGTTGATGGGGATGTATTGTTTTTTTTAAAATTTGTTTATTGTATATTATATATTTATCATTTTTTGATGACATATTAATAAATAGAAAAACCATTTAGACATTTAGTGTTTTTTTAATGAAAATGTGATTTATTTCTGCGCAAGATGAAATAATTTCATCAAAGTTTGAAACAGTAAAACAGAAAACGAAAAAAATTAACATGGAACTTAAAGATAAAAGTGAAATATTAAAAATCAGGAACAAACTAAGGGTGATGGAAGATCGTTCACGTAGGAACAACTTGAGAATAGACGGGATAAAAGAAAGCGAAAATGAATCATGGGTAGAATCTGAATGTAAGGTGCATAAACTATTTGAGGAATGCCTTGACATTAAAAATATAAAAATTGAAAGAGCTTATCGATCTGGGCCGAGAGATGTTAATAAACACAGACCGATAGTCCTAAAGTTATTAAATTATAAAGACAAAACTGAAATACTTAAAAAATCGTTTAAACTCAAAGGAAAAAACATCTATATAAATGAAGATTTTAGTGCGGAGACTACAGAAATAAGGAAGGGTTTAAGAGAACGAATGAAGTAAGAAAGGGAATCCGGCAAATTTGCGGTTATATCATACGACAAACTAGTCATTCGTGATTGGACTGCGAAGAAATGAGATTCTGTTTCCACTGAATCTATATAAGTATTCATTTATTTTTTATTTTTTTAATTAATTTTTCCCTAATCTTAATTTTATATTTTAAAATGGATGATAATTTATTAATTAAACTTTGTGATGAAAATGTCACACTTTGTGATAATGATGTCACTAATTATTTTAACCTAAAATCGTTAGAAAGCAAATACTATTTAATTTCTGAATCTAATTTCTATCTTCAACAAAGTAAAAACACTTTTTCAATCTTAAACATTAATATTCGAAGCCTAAACAAAAATTTTGATTATTTTAAACTTCTAATGCATGAATTAAATCACGATTTTAAAATAATCTGTCTTACTGAGACCTGGTGTAAGTATGACGAGCATAATTTTCAATTTGAATTGGCAAATTACGCGTCAATTCATCAACCACGAAACTTCTGTACCGGTGG
Organism: Hydra vulgaris; assembly: GCF_038396675.1. Classification (NCBI taxonomy): domain Eukaryota; kingdom Metazoa; phylum Cnidaria; class Hydrozoa; order Anthoathecata; family Hydridae; genus Hydra; species Hydra vulgaris. The sequence goes on from NC_088923.1 coordinate 17,835,000, forward strand.
AGGTGTATGCATTTTTATTCATAACTCAATTAATTTTATACCACGTAATGACCTCAGTGTAAATGAAAAAGATTGCGAGTCATTGTGCATTGAAATAATTAACCAAAATTCTAAAAACGTAATTGTTAATGTTATTTATAGACAACCAGCGGGTAATTTAAAAAATTTTAAAGTATCTTTACGTACTTTTTTAACAAAAGTTAATAAAAAACAAAAGCATGTTTACTTAGTCGGTGACCTGAATAATAATCTTTTAAATCATGTGTCAAATAATAGTGTTAAAAATTTTGTAAATACTCTTCTACAAAATAACCTCATTCCAACAATAACTAATTCAACAAGAATCAAAAAAAGATCCTCTACCCTACTAGATAACATAATTACTAATAATTTTTCTAATAGCTGCTTTAGTACCGGTATAATAATGACTGAGTTGACAGACCATTTTCCCACATTTCTTATAACAAAAAACATAACCCATGATAATATTTCCACAAAACACATTATTTACAAGCGACAGATCAATGAAAACTCCATACAACAATTTTGCAACCTTGTAATTAATTTCGTTGATTGGAAGCTTGTTCTCCAAACACGTGATGCTAACAATGCTTATGAACTTTTTCTAGCGCAATTTTGTAAACAATACGATAAAGCGTTTCCTGTAAAAAAGTTTTATGTGAATTCAAAATCACTTCTATCGCCTTGGATGACAAAAGGCTTACTAAAATCGTCAAGAAAAAAACAAAAACTTTATGAAAAATTTCTTTAAAAAAAAACATATTCAAACGAAGCAAAATATAAAAACTATAAAAATATATTTGAAAAAATCAAAAATACTCTATATTTGAAAAAATCAAAAAAGTATATTATTCGAAATTACTAGAAAATGCAAATGGAAATACTAAACAAACTTGGAATGCTATTAAAGAAATAATTGGACAAAACAAATTTGAAAATTTATAAACGACCAAAAAAACTGTAAATTGCGGAGTCCCACAGGGTTCTATACTTGGACCCTTACTTTTTTTACTATACATAAATGATTTGTCTTCAACATCAGACCTATTAAATTTTATTTTATTCGCAGATGACTCAAATCTTTTTTATTCACACAAAAATATTGAAACACTTTTTACAGTAGTAAATGAAGAATTAAAAAAAGTAAATGAATGGTTTATATGCAACAAATTGTCTTTGAATGTTCAAAAAACTAAATTTTCTCTTTTCCACAAACCAAGCAAAACAAAGGAAATACCATTTATTCTTCCCAATCTTTTGATGAAAAAAACTAACATCAAAAGGCAAATATCTGTAAATTTTTTAGGTGTGAACTTTGATGAAAAGCTATGTTGGAAAGTGCATATAAATTCTATAGAAAAAAAAATTTCAAAAAGCATTGGCATGATCTATAGAGTTAAGCCACTTTTAAATTTTAAGTCCCTAAAAAGTTTATATTTTTCCTTTATACATAGTTACTTAACTTACGGCAACATCATGTGGGCAAGTACTAATTACACTAAGCTAAAAAAACTTTATAGCAAGCAAAAACATGCTGTTAGAATCATATTTGGATCTGGTAGAGCGGTTCCTTGTGAACCTCTTTTACGTGTAATTGGTGCCCTGAATATTTTCAAACTTAATATCCATCTTGTTCTACTGTTCATGTATAAAACAAAATATGGACTGTCCCCCAAAATATTTGAAACTTATTTTAAAGTAATACACCATAAATATGCTACAAGATTTTCCGCTAATACTTTGTTATACCAAAATCTTATTCTAAACAAGTTTCTTATTCAATTCAGAATGGCAAACATTGTTTCCGGAAAAAAAAAATCTCTTCATCAGTTTAAAACTGATTCAAAACAGTTTTTTTTAAACGCAGATTTTGACTTATATTATTATAAGTCTTTCTTTTAAAAATAGATCAGATATATAATTTTAAAACTTAAAAACAAGTTAATTTTTCTTATTTACGTAATTATACTAAAAAAAAAAAAAAAAAAAAAAAAAAAAAGGTTAAAATTTTTTGACAATAATCATTATCAAAAATCACATTTTCTTGCTTTTTATTTTATTTTTTGTGCGTATTTATATATATAAAGTTATTATATATTCACTTTTACTTTTACCTAATCTAGTTATGATATTTTACTTTATCTTTTATATATTTTACTTAAAATATATATAAAGTTTTATATATTAACTCTTACTTTTACTCAATCTATTTATGATAATATGTATTAAACGATGTTTTACTTTATTTATTATATATCTTTTGTAAACATTCATTTAATTTTTCATTTATGTTATATATTCTTGAAGCAATTTTGTAAAAATTATAAATTGAAACACGGTGCTTGGCGATTAGGCAAATTATGTCTTCTTCTTGCTCCGGCCATTAACTTAATTGTAAATTTATGGAAACTGTCAAATTTGTTAAACGGCAAAATAAAATAGAATAATAATAATAATAAATAATAAAAAGTTTGGAATGGTGCCTATAATAAAAAAACCAACAAGAATCACGCAAAACTGTTATTCTGCAATCGACAATATTTTCACAAACACTCTTTTCCATTCCATATTTAAATCAGGCATTATTCGAAGTGACATAAGTGACCATTTTTCAGTCTTTGCAATTTTCAAAAAACAAAAAAATATACTAAAGAAATATTCATTCTTAAAAAAAAGAATCTTTACCACCCAAACAAAAAATATGTTTAAACTAGAGTTATCTTCTATAAATTGAAACTTTGTATATCTCGAGACATGCGTAACAAAAGCTACAACCTATTTCTAAATAAATGTCTTAATTTATACGACAAGCATTTTCCTAACAAAACTAACCAAATTAAAAATAAAAGACTTCTCAACCCCTGGTTTTCAAAAAACCTTTTAAAGTGTTCGAAGCGAAAACAAATGCTATATATACGTTTTATTAAATCAATGGAAGATCGCGACATGCATAACTACTTAAACCACAAACGTCTATATGAAAGAACCAAAAAAATAGCCCGAACTACATATTTCAAAAACAAGCTATTGAGTCTAAAAGGTAACGGGAAAAAAACATGGGATGCAATTAAAGAGATTCTCGGTAAACAAAAAACTCACAATAAAGTCTTACCAAGCGTGATTACCGTTGACGACACTCAGATATCTGATGGTAAATCAGTAGCAACAAAATTTAATGAGTTTTTCGTAAACATAGGTCCAAACATAGACAGTAAAATTAAACACACTCCTGTTCATTTCTCGAACTATCTATCGAAGTCTGATAAAAACTTAGAATTTAAAAAATTCACTAGTAAAGAACTTGAGAATTCGATGAAAAAACTAAATACTAATAAAGCAACAGGTTATGATTTTATTTCAGCAAGCATTATCAAAGATTGCTATGGATTTATTAAAGATGTTTTATTAGATGTTTTTAACAAATCGCTCAATACAGGTGTTTTTCCAGATAAACTTAAAATTGTTATTATTACACCCATTTTTAAAACAGGAGATGAAAGTCTGGTTTCAAATTATCGACCTATTTCAGTGTTACCAGTTTTTTCTAAAATCATATCATATCATGTATCATGTATCATGTAGCGTATCATGTATCATGTATCATGTATCATATGTAGCGTATCATGTATCATGTATCATGTATCATGTAGCGTATCATGTATAATAGGTTATTTTCCTTTTAGGACGAAAACAATCTTCTTTATTGTAACCAATATGGTTTTCGATCAAATTACTCTACGGAGCATGCACTTATGCAACTAGTTGAAGATATCAGTGGAGCATCTTCTCATAACAATTTCACTTTAGGTATATTTCTGGATTTGTCAAAAGCGTTCGATACTGTTAACCATCAAACTTTACTAGATAAAATAAAATAATATGGAATATGCTATGCATACCATAAATGGTTTACCAGTTAATTAACTGATAGAAAACAGTTTATATCTCTAAATGACGGTTTTCAGACAAACAAACTTAAAATATTATGTGGGGTTCCACAGGGCTCCATCTTAGGTCCTATACTATTTCTAATATACGTCAACGATCTATATAAAGCATCAAATGCTATGTCTACCATCATGTTTGCAGATGACACCACTTTATTTCATTATCACAAAAACATTATTTCTCTATTTCAAGTTGCACACAAAAAACTAGAACAATATCAATCTGGCTTAACGCGAACAGCCTATCTTTAAACACTGTTAAAACTAAGTTTTCCTTATTCCGAACGAAAGTTTCAATATATTCATAAATCCTTACCAATGCTATATATAAATAATATGGAAATTGAGCGCTTATTCACAAATAAATTACTTGGTGTCTTAATAGATGAAAAATTATCCTGGATAGATCATATTAAATATATTAGCAAGAAAATCTCAAGAAATATTGGTATTTTATATAAAACCCGTCAAATCTTAGACAAATATACCCTAACTCAGCTATATTTTGCATTCGTACATAGTTATTTATCGTATGGTAATATTGTTTGGGGTAGTGCAAGCAAATCTAAACTCAAATGTCTCCTTAAACACCAAAATCATGCAGCACGCATTATTTATTTTCAAAATCGCTTCACAAACGCTCAACCTCTTCTAAGAAGTATGAGGGCACTTGATATTTATGAAATAAATGTGTTCAAAATCACACAATTTATGTTCCAACATCAGTTTAAAAAAACTCCGAAGGTTTTCGAAAATACTTTTCCTAAAATATCAAACCGATACAACACTCGATCATCCGGAAATTATAAAAAACCTTTCCCTATATCAAAACTTACGAGCTTTGCCATTTCCTATTGTGGCCCAATGCTATGGAACCATTTTACAAGCATGAGTTGTAAACTAAGAGTTGTAAACTAAATATCTTTCAAAAATTTAAAAAGAACATAATTGAACTAATTGTCAAGGGGTCGTCCATAAAGTGCGTACGCCAAAAATTTTGAAATTTGACCTTCCCCCTCCCCCCTGTTGCCATGCGTACTTTTATATCCCCCCCTCCCTTAAAAGTACGTACGTATTTAAAATACCCCCCCTTCCCCTCAAATATCTCCCCCCCATCCCTCTTTTATTTTATTTTCTCAATAAAAAAGTTTATTTAAAAAAAAAAAAAGACGGAGGGTACCTTAGATACTTTATACGACCCCAAAGCCCTTTGTTTCCGCATTTTGTAAGTATATATGCAAATAATAATTTAAATAAATTTAAAATACTTTGAAGGTAAGTGTGTGTTTGGGTGAGAGGTTAATGATGCGGGAATAATCGAGGAGATCCAGGTTCGATTCCTGGTAAAATCGGTAATAACGAATCAAATGTAAATAATCTATACTTAAGGTGGACGTTTTTTTCAGGCACCCCTTTTTAGTAAGTAAAAAACGAGTCTTACGTGAGATAAGTAATATTGAATACAAAGGGTAAAACCCTGTGGGAAGGGGCAACAACAAATTTTGTGCCCTTTTGCTAATTTAAGAAGCTTTTTATTTTAGCAAAACCGAGCGTTCAAATTTGGAAGATTTTGAGACGCCATTGTCACGTTTTTTTTTTTGGGGGGGGGGGGCACTCCGTCCCATCAACCACGACCCTCAGGTCTAACTCAGGGCCAGTATATAAGGGATGGCATGTGTGCATGGGCCCTCTCAGGATTTTTTGATGTTCCAGATAGAACACTTTCACACATCGTGCAAACTTAAGTTTGTTAATATGCCAAATGAGGTAGCCTTGCCATAAATTTGGGTGGCAGAGGCCTGGGAACCAAAAAGCCCTAAAACGTTTGCCTCCCCCCTTCCCTGCCCAAATGTGAGGGAAATATGTAGCAAAATTTTTAACTTTACCATCTAAATCAAAATTAAAAATTATCGACAGATTTTAATTTTTGTAGAAAAATATTGTAAATTACAAAAAAGTTATGACTATGCAAAAGTTACACCCCTCTCATTTTGTGGGTCGGAAAATTTGCATGGTCATAACTTTTGTAATTTACAATATTTTTTTACAAAAAATAAAATCTGTCGATAATTTTTAATTTTGTTTTAGATGGTAAAGTTAAAAATTTTGCTACATTTGTGCCCTCACATATGGACAGGGGAGGGTAAGCGTTTTAAGGCTTTTTGTTCACAGGCCTACGCCATCCCGATATTTTGCAAGGCCTCCTCATTTGGCCTAGATATAAACAAACTTAAGTAATGAGTTTGCACGATGTGTGAAAGTGTCCTATCTGGAACATCAAAAAATTCTAAAGGCGCCCATACATGTGTGTGCATACAGGAAAACTATACCCTCTACTCCATATACCATACATCTTTTTATGTTGGCAAACTAGAATCTTTAGTCAGAATGTAACTTTTCTATTGATTAGCTGGTTAATTGTGATAAATTAGAAAATCGAAGTACGTACTTTTAAATTGAACCCTCCCCCCCCTCCCATACGCTTTCGTACGCTTTTTGAAGACCTCCCCCCTCCCCCCTTTAAGCGTACGTACTCTATGGACGACCCCCAATCAAGATTCCTTACTTGATTTTTTCTAACAATAAACTTTTACTGTCTTTTTTATTATCAAAGGTTACTGATGATAAGATTTTATCTTCTCAGGTTCTCCAGTCTTGAAACTACTATATATGATAAAGTGTATTTTGTATTTAATATTTTTAAATATTTTATATGTCGAAAATCATCTTTAATTGTAAATAGTTGCTTTACAAAAATAAATAGTTAAAAAAAAAAAAAAATGATAACAATTGAACTTTTCCACATTTTGATTTTCGAAAAAAAAATTTTTTGGGACACCCTAGTATGCATTAATATATATGTATGTTTATAATACTTTTATTTTAAACCAGCAGAAATAAACTATAATTTTACGTTCTTTTAAAGACATTTTTAGCATTTTTCAAAATTTATATGTATTTTAAAACGGATGATGTATATATTTGCTTTGATATAAACACAGACAATATGTAAACAGGGCTCGGTGATAAAACAGTTTATGTCTTCATCTTACTTCGGCCTAAATTTATATATATAGTATGTATTTCTTGTAAATTTATCAAACGGCAAACTTTCAAACAGGCAAATTATCAAATAGCAAAAAAAAAAAAGACGGTTAATTGCATAACATTAAGCAAAAATTTAATGACAAAATAGAAGATTATTTTTTTTTTGTAAGATTTTTTAGAATTTTATAACATGAAACGAAATTGAAATTTAGGTTTAATTTAAATAGAAATTTCACAGTTTCTATATTTTTTTGCGTAGAAGGACTGAATTTAAATGTAGTTAAAATTCGAATTACACAGCACTTAAGCGAAAAAAAAGCTTATTTTAAAACATTATCAATGCTATGTTACATAAACTCAGTTGAGTTACTCTCATTCCAACACTTTTCAAATATTCTTTCACAGTTCATTCATTACAATTAATTTGATATTGTAAAATTGCATTTAATTCTTTTTCTTTTTAATTCCTTTGAGAATTAAATTCTATATAAAAATTTAATTTCGATTTCGAAATAAATGAAAAACTTTTTTATTTTATTTAAAATTAAGTAACACACATCTTAGAGTAAAAACGTCATGTCCAGTTTTCGAAAGCATGATTCAGGGTCCCAAGGCAGAAAAAAAGCTGTAGAAAAAGTTGTAAAAGAATACAAGAACAAACGTACACTGGAATAGTGTGAGAGAGTGTTGAGAATCTACCTTTCTGGTAGATTCTCAACAGAATCTAACAGAAAGGTCTTCTGTCAATATTTCTATCGATCTGCATTTTGCTTCGTATTTTTAATACCATCCCGGTTTTAGTGGCTGAAAAAAGCTCTCTTTCAAAAAGCTTGCTCTCATCAAATCCAAATTGCGATCAACAATGATTGAAGAACGCCTTACTAACCTTATGGTGATTTCATTTGAAAACGACTTTTCCAAGACTTTAACGAAAATGTCATCTCTAGTTTCACAAAGAAGATAGTCCTCATAGTAAACATTTTATTGATGAAATATTAAATTCCATTCATTTTAAGATGTTTTTGTATTTTTGTTTTATCATATATAATCAAATTCAAATATAGAGTGTTTATGTGCAGTGATAGTAAATACAAAAATAATTATTGTTTTCATTAAATTGTAATGTTATAGTAAACATGCGGACAAAAAAATTCACGCTTAATTCAATATACCCAGGAATCCAAAGTTTGGGTACCAAAAAAAAATTGACCCTTGGCACCACAAAATCTCTGTGTGGGCCTGCATATATATATATATATATATATAAATATATATATATATATATATATATATATATATATATATATATATATATATATATATATATATATATATATATAGTATATATATATATATTTGCAATTTTAAAATGTATTCTACAAAGTAGAGTGCTCAATGTTCTAAAAAGTACAGAGCAATTATAAGCTGTTTTAAGGATGAATCATTTCAGTATAAAATCATCAATATTTTTATTTTTTAATTCCCATATATATTTTGAAAGCATGGTGTCTTTTGAATACTTTTTATTTTTAAAAGATTGTTTATGATTGGCAAAACGTTTTTTCCATTCACCCTCTGTTATGCCAATATATTGTTTATCAGGTACATTCATAGAGGAAACAACACATTTATATACCACATTTTTTGATAAACTTCCACTCATTAGACAATTGTTTTTTTGATTAAAATTACAATTTTCTGTAGTTTTTTGATTTAGGATTTCTATTTTGTTTAACATTATTGTGACCTTTTATAATTCTTTCCACATTTTTTGTACAACTGTAGCTAACTTTAATTGTATTTCGATTAAAAATTTTATGTAATTTATTAGAGGGAGGGAAATGCTTATCTAAAAATTTAAAAAAAAATTTTCCTATGTTAGTGGAAACATTTTTGCTATATGGAGGGTTGAACAAAATTACATTTCTAGTTCTATTTCGCTTTTTTGTATTCTTTTTTTCAGGGTCAAATTTTAGTTCATATATATATATATATATATATATATATATATATATATATATATATATATATATATATATATATATATATATATATATATATATATATATATATATATATATATATTTAAAGTTATACTTTTTTGTATTTATATTTTTTTAATGACAAATAAAAAAGAGTTTATGTTTTTTTTTAAGTTATGAAGATAGTAAGTTGATAAGAGATGAAATGTTGGCCGATGCTAAAGCCGAATTTTCAACGAAAAAAAAGAATATTTAGAGCACTTAGGAACAGTCACAGTAAAAGGATGAGACTTAACTGAATGATGAATAACATTAGAATGAATTTTAGTGGATGGCACAAAAAACGCTTGGTTATTAGAGTAGCGCCCATTATAGTATTAATAGAAACAGGAAAGACAAGCAACATTACGACAATGTGGCAAAGAACGCAACTATCAACCAATAGTGTTTGAAATACATATACTTTTCATTTATACATTGTTACCTAAACTATGCAAATATTGTTAGGTGCAGCACCAACGTTACAAAAATAAATCTTTTTATAATGACAAAATCTTTTCATAATGGTTTTTAGCAATAGTAAAATACGTCTTTTTTTGGAGAATGCTTTTAGTGATAGATATTGAACTTATGGCTACGATTATAAATCGCAGCAGCACAATGTAAGATAAACCATGGAGAAGAATGAGGCTTGACTTGGAACTGCCGAGAGGCAATAAAAGATTCTATGCCAGCCTAAATCCACACCATCATTCCATGCCAACGTCAAGACCCACAACATCTTTTGCACAAAAGCGAAAGATGTTGTGGGTCTTAACGCCTGCAGCGTGACAGACACAAGAACCAAGCCATTTAGTTTGATGAGCATAAAAGTCGCCAACAACAATGATATTAGCTGAAGGAAAAAAGGAAATATTAGCGAAAGATAGATTTAGAGCACTCATTGATGATGATTTAACCAATCAAAAAAAATCTTTAATTTTTTTTTAATTGGTTAAAGAATTTGAATTAAATTACAGATAATACTCAGTACAACATTTAATAGTCAAAACAATTGCCTTATTGCTATTAATAAACCCTAAGCCGTTACAAAGGGCTTCAAATGTGGCCTCGATAATACACAATAAAAGTACGAACAAGAATACTAACCATGCGCAACACGGGACTGTTCGGACTCTGATACTTTACAACTGTTGATGGAATCAGCTTCTCTGAGTGCTACTACAGAGTTCGAGAAACCTGACTATCAGCCAGCCTCAGAACCATAAAAATGAGTTTTAGAGCTGTACTCTTATTAGAAGATATTAAAATGAGTTGCCTAGTTATAAAAACAAAGATACTAGCAAAACCCATACTCTGAGTTATAAAGATCTAACATTCAACATTCTAAACTGGAAACAAGGTATTATAAATACATCTACGCCAGCCTAATAGATGAAGAAGGGGTTAGGTATATATAATGTGTAGTCTTAAATCTTTAGTCTTTGCTTATGAAACCATCTACAAAACAGTAGCCGAATACATTTAATGTCAGCCCAAGATGAGTATTTTCATCGAGATTTTATTTCTAGCCTTTACGCAATTAAGATCCTGAAGGGGATGTTTTATGTCTGAGTTGGCTTCTCCTAGCTTTTACTTAAAAAAGCGTATCCTACAAGACAGCAGGGCATGAAGCAGGTTTTACTAGGTTATATGTTAGCAGTAGTATGATAACCTGACCTGAAAAAATCATGATTTACACTTATAATATAAACTACTATTTTAGAATTTTTATTTTATAATAACTTTAATAACTATTTTCAAATAGTTCAATACACCGATAGCAGCGACGGACAAGAGGGTACTTTTCAAAGTTTAAAATTAAAATAAAAAATAATAGGATTAATAAAAATCCCCCCCCCCCATCCCCTCCTTTCCTACATCCGTTTAAATACCGGCGCCGCGATCTTGGTGCTTATCATCAGTATAAAGTTTATAACAATGTTGGTATAACTTTGATCAAATGAAGATATAATAAAGATAAATTAGAGAAAAAATATTTAACACAGAATCAATATAAATAGAATAACTTTATAGAACAAGATATAAACAATAAAGGGTAAACATTCAATGTAAAAGATAAATGCAAACAAATTTAAAAACTAAAAAAAACATTGTTTTGACTTAAAATTTCTACTAGGAGCTTTAAAAAAAAGCAAATTATTACAGTTAGATAAACTGGGTGAACAACTAATACATTTAATATAATAATGATAATAACTTTGCGTGATTTTGTTTGTTTTTCAGATGTAATCGGTTTAGGTAAAATAGATTGCGATAGTAAGGTAGGGTAAGGTAATATGGATTGTTGGGGTAATATTGATATATTCAATAAGTATGCATGGAGTAAGTTATCTATACATAATGCTAAAACCTGAAAATTACCAACAGTTTATACACATAATTAGCTTTTTTTTTAGCAATAGCAATGTTTTTATTTGATTTACATGAACATTTAAAATGTAAAACATTTTGTTTTAAAAAAATTTAAAAAAACATTACGTTTCAAAACTTTTGTCTGTAGACTTCAGTAATATTACTTATCCAAGAACAATGATATAAATTTATTAGTTGGACCATCATGTAACAACATGTAAAATTTAATTTATAAGTTCTCTAACCCATATTATTAAATAAACAAAAATCTAAAATGGGGTAAAGTGGATATCCAAATGATAGTGGGGTAAAATGAATATATATAAAATATATAAAATCCTATTAACATTATAGAATTTTGTTACAAAATCATAAGCGGCATGACATTTATTTATATACTTAAGCTCACTTTTGCTTTTAAATATAGTATTATACATTTTTCAGTAACATAAAATAGTTTTATCTAATGTTACTGAATTATTTACATTAAGATCATAGTTCAAATTTGTTTTCTTTGAATGACTAGGGTAAAACTTTAACTCCTATTTAAATATTTCATATTTTATTTTTGTATTCCTCATTGTATTTTATTACTACATTTTACTTTACAATTAAACTTTATATTTTACATAACTAAAGTTAATTTCATCATATTTTAGATAAAATAATAAGACTGAAATAAAATATCAGTGCAGGACTAATGGTACATACAATCATATCAAATTAATGACTGTCATACAGCTTGTTAAGGAAGAGCAGTCATACAAGTATCAAGTATATAATGTATCAAAGTCTTCTGGCCAAAAAGAGCAGAGTTTTAACAGCTCAAGATATTGTCGCTAGGTTGCAAGAAAAAGAGAAGAACACAACTAAAAAGAAGACTGTATCAGTCAGAAAAAGAAATGACTGCTAGTCATAACCAATATAGTTTGACCTTTTAAATTCATGAAAAGCAATAAGTGTGATATATGAGTCAAATATATTATGAGTACCCTTATTACCCCACCAGTGGGGTAATATGGATATATGAAAGGTGTTGCTAAAAAAGGATTAGTAAGTTAGTTATTGAAAATATATTTATGTTCTACTCATTGTGATTTTATTGTATACACCCTGAATGTAAAGAAAAATAACAAAAGTTTTTATTGTGGGAATTAACTAAAAAAAAATTATATTAAAAAAAATATGTATATAAAATTCTATCCATATTACCCCACCCCACCCTAGTCAAGAACGTGCAAGATTTGGCCAAGGTTTTGTGAGTAATCCATATGCAGCAGCTAAAACCAGCTCCCTGGATTCTATTAAATATGGTAGTCTAAAGTTGTTTGCTTTCCTCATTAATGCTCCCTTAACAATTATGCAGGATATATTTATGGAAAAATATTTATGTCTGAAATTTGGCGAATGAAATTAATATAACAAAATATAAGGTCATGCGTATTGGTCAAGGATCAACTAAATTTAATCACAAATACTATATTTATGATGACAATGGAATACAAGTAACATTAGCTGTTACTCATATTGAACAAGATTTAGGTGTACTTATCTCGGATAATCTTAAAGTTAACATGCTAGTTGGTCCAGATGCTATGAAGGCCAATTAAATACTTAGAGTTTTTAAAAAATCGTTTTAGCAAAGAGATTTAAATTGTGGAAATTGCTGTATACAACATATATTAGACCACATTTGGAATTTGCAATTCAATCATGGTTGCCATATCAGACAAGAGAAAACATTCAAATTTTTTCAATATCAAAACTGCTATATAAAGATAGACACAAAGCAATAAGATTTACCGCCCCGATTGAAAAATATAACAAAATAATTATATCTTAATAATTATAAATCTCGCAGTATGTGAAAAAAAACCCTGTTAAATATAATAGTAATAATATACATAAGCCGCAAAAAAAGTTACTAGTTACCTAGTTACTGACTCTACTAAGGGTAAAGTATTTGTTCCTAAAAGCGCCACGATAACGTATTCACGTTCGAAACGTGCCAACAGACTTTAGTACAGTGTTCTTATGTGGAAGTTGCTGATTGTGAACGCTGCATCGTATTTTATTTATAAAGGAAAAAAAAGAGTTACATTTAGCTTGGGTAAATAGAGGACCACCAGGTACGTGTTATAGGGTTACAGAATCTAGTTTGATGCAAAATTATATTTTTGGAAAAAGTTTAAACGAATATTTCAAGCAAATAAAACACATTAAAAAGTCAGTTTTAGTAATATTTGATGGACATGTAAGTCACTTGACTTATAACGTAACCCAAACAGAGACGGATAACGGCATTATACTTTTATTTTTGTAAACTTAAACGTCTCATGCTCTTTTACCATAAGGCGTTGGTCTACTTGCTCCTATCAAAATTGACTGGAAAAATATATTGAAGACATAGTACTGTGAGTAGATAAGTTAGATAAAGCTATTTTTTCAATCTTTTAATAGGACTTTTAGCAATCTCATTGAAATACAATCACATAATAGGCAGTTTTAATGGATCTGGCATTAAGTAATACCAGATCCTTTAAAACCGCACCGGTATTTATTAAATGCCAGCCCAGTAAACATTGAACAGTTGATAAGTAGTTGGCCCGATCCTAATAACCAACTATTAGCTACAGTTGGACCAATAGTCGGCTATTTAGGTGGTACCGTGAAAAAAACTTAACGCTACCAACACTTAGTCTACTGTTTTATAAACTGTTGGTACCATTAACGGCCCAACAGTAATAAAACAGTTGGCTAACAGTTGGTACCATTACCGGTCCAACTATATGATTTATTTTGCGATTTTTTAAATTCGCTTTTGCACTTTAATTGAAAGTGCAAATGTTATAAATGTGTACAACTATCTTTACAACTTGACGTGGTGGTGAAAAATGAGTTACATTTTTAAAATCAAAATGAGAAATGCTATACAAAAAAACAAATTGTTTGCTCAGCACCAGAAAAAAATTTTTTTTGTTGACCTGTGTAATAATCATACAGTAATAATTATTGTAATAATGACAGTGGTAATAACAGTAACAACTACAATTATAATAATAACAGTAGAAATTTACAACAGTGACAATAATAAAAAACTAGCAGTAAGCAACCCCTAATACGGGTTATGAGTAATTAAATCATTAATAACAAAAACACATTAATAACTTGATATATTATCTAAAAAAATAAATACAAATTTATCTATAAATAATATTTTAACTTTGACTTCCTATCAGCAATGTCATTGCTTATAGTTAACGACATAAAGACCGCATTAACATCAATTAGGTTGTTTTTAAAATCTGTCACAACACAGGTACCAGAAAAAGAAAGTCAAGTAAGCCTGCAAATACCTAAAAAAGAAAAGAAAAAAAAATTACAATTTTTAATTAAAAAAGTATTATTTGCATTTTATTGTTAGTAGAATTAGGATAATAAAACAACAAAAAATATAAAGAATAAAAAAATAGCTATAACAGCCTAGGTCTATCAACACAAAACACATTTACAATAGCGCATAGCATAAAATATTTGTTAGCACACATTACTGTGTCTCCAGAGTAATTAAAAAGCAAAGATTATTCCAGAGTAATTAAAAAGTGATGGTGAAATATGAGAAAAGAAAAGATTGAGAAAAATGAGAAAGAAAAAATGAGAAAAAAAAAAGATAATTCCAGAGTAATTAAAAATTCCAGAGTAATTAAAAAGAAAAGATTATAAAAAGGCTAGACAACACAATGTAGTAACACTGGCAAATAACACCACGACTTAATAAGATATTTTATCAAATAAAATACTTAGACTAAAAAGATTTTATTTATTACAATATTTGAACAACCGAGGGACAATTATAGTTAAACAATTTGAACAATTATATTATAAAATAGCAAGCAACTCGTAAAATATTTCTTATAAATGGTCATTATCAATTGTGGTATTAAGAAATACGTAAAAGCTCTGTAATTACATAAGTTTTATTAATTCTCCCTCTCATCTAAGAGAGAGAGGAAGAGAAAGAATGTGTTTCCAAAGCAGCATGTTAAGTAAAAAAACACGCAATAAATAGTAGTAACTGGTTTTATTATGTTACCAGTAAACAAATTTATTTTTACCTTGATGTAATTTCAAGCATTTCTTAATTAATCTCCAGCTTCTCTCTAACTGTTGACTAATGATTAATAGAGTAAGTTTTACATCATATTAAATTTACAAAATTAAAACCATGTTTCAACAGTATATATATATAGGTACAATATATATATATATATTCAATATATATATATATATATAGGTACGTGACAATTGTGTTTTACGGAACCGAGTTTTGTGCTAAAATTTTGTGCCACGATTTTCGTAGTCTCTTCAAAGTTAGCGTGCTTGAGGAAGGCTTTCTGAAATAACTTTATAGTATTCGTTATCAACATAGATTATTTTTAGAAAGAAGAATATTTGAACCTTACTTTTGATTTGGTTTTAATTATACTCAATTGATATATTTACGAGTTTATTGATGTTGAAGTTTTAGTCGTACTTCTTTGGTGAAATTAATGTTCAGGATAAAGTCTTTTTTTTTTTCTATTCAATTTTTATTCTAAAGTTATTCATTTATCTATGCTCTTGCCAAATTTCGTTGAAAAGTATTATGTAGCAGTCACCCTATTTCTTGCTGCACTTTTTTTACCTAATTTCAATTTTCCCTGATGTTAGCGCGGGAGACAGAGAGGTCCATTGATTATGTAATAAATTGATATTATAAACCTAGATACTTTATAGTGAAAATATGATTAATAAATTTGTAAATTTAAAAGAAATTGTTTTATTAAAACGATTTTCAGTAAATGATAAAATAAGACTTAAATTTTATATTTCATTTAGAAACAAAATGGAGAAAAAAAATAAAGATTTCACATAGTATTTTATATCATATTTATAATATAAATTAGATATGAATCCATTTAGTTATGACTCATATCTAATTTGAAGTTTGAACGTTGTCTTTATTTAACAAGGAATGCCTTAAGATTATAATTTATAACTAATAATAATAAGTTATTTTTATATAAATTTATTAAACTGTTTTTAAATTATTATTTGATATACTATCTAAACCTTTATGTATAACTTAAATATTTCTTTCGCTGTTTTAGATGCTCAAGGCTGTGAAATGGCGTCAGCCAACAACATCAGTTAGTTACTTTTATTATTTATATATATATATATATATATATATATATATATATATATATATATATATATATAAATATATATATATATATATATGTATATATATATATATATATATATATATATATAAATATATATATATACATATATATATATATATAATGACTTACTATATGCAAATTTTTATATAACTTTGTAAAAATAAAGTTAATTTTATTTTTGTTTAGATGAGCTTGCTTTAAAGAGGATAAGTTAGTTATATCCCTATTATATGAATTAATTTAGTATTTAGTCATTTACTATTAGTTTTCAAATACAGTTCTTTATTATGCCTATATAGATTGTTGTTAGTTGTATTTTTGTATACCTAATACTTACATTTTATTAAGTCACTCTTTTTTTTCTGTAGACAAATTAGAACAAACAATCAGTAAGTTTAGTTTAAATTGTTTTAGTTATTATATCATTTAAAAGTATTTGCTTTGTTAGTATTCCTTGTTCGCTTTGAATAAATGTTTTGATATAAAATTGGCAATTAGGTTGGTACGGCCAGCATACGTAAGTTTCATAGATTTCAATATTTTTCAACATATAACTAATTGATACATCATTACATATATAAACTTCAAGTAAATGTTTTAATTTAAAATTGGCATTTAGGTGAATAAGCCAAACAAATATGTAAGTTTTGTAGGTTTTAATATTTTAAAGTGTATAATTTATTAATACATCATTATATAGATATTATAACTCGAAACAAGTGTATTTTAAAATTGAAAAATATTCCATTCACATTCCAACAATTTTAATTTATTTTCTTTATCTTTAGCAAACCTTACTTCGATAATTGGTATGAGAATTTTTATATATATAAAATTGTTATAAGGTAAGTGTGGGTATTAAGGCCCGGCTGGTAATAAGGCCCACTAATCCAAACTTAGGGAAAAAATAAATTGTGAAACTTTTTTCGACATTAATATATTAGAGTTATCTGGTTTTATCACTGGCAGCAAAAAAAAATCAGCATTTCTTTACATTTTCATTTTTTTAGGTGGGCCTTAATACCCATACTTACCTTATATATATATATATATTATATATATATATATATATATATATATATATATATATATATATATATATATATATATACATATAATATATATATATATATATATATATATATATATATATATATATATATATATATATATATATATATTCTTATATGTATATATATATATGTTCATATATATTAATGGAAAGAGATTTGTATTATGCCATTTAATTCATATTTAGTGTCATTGTTGTCTATTCCTGCTGGTAAGGTTTATATATTCTTACTTTTCAATATGATTATAATTGCTAAATAATCGTGGGGTTATGTTGTGTATTGTTTTTTTATTTTATGTATCATTATCATCCATTACTGTTAGTTTTATATATTATTATTTTTCAGTATGGTTTTAATTATAAAACAGTTGTAAGATTGTTTTGTGTATTGTCTTTTTATTTTTTTAGTATCATCTTTATCTGTTACTGTTGGTAAGGTTTATATATATATATATATATATATATATATATATATATATATATATATATATATATATATATATATATATATATATATATATATACATACATACAAACATACATACATACATAAATGTATGTATGTATGTATGTATGTATGAAAGTATGAATGTATGTATGCATGTGAATGTATGTATGTATGTATGTTTCAAAATGATTGTAATTGGAAAATTATTACAAGAATTTTATTTTAGTTTATTATGCCTATTTTTTTATTTTAATGCAAATTTCATCTGTTCCAGTTGGTAATGACATATATTTTCTCGCTTTGAAAATTGGTTTAAGTATTTTTTATTATTATTATTATGCTTTTTTTTCTTTATCTGTTGCAACTTGTAGGCTATATATATCAACTTTGCTACATGAGTTTACATAAAAAAAAAATTGCAATTTTTGTTTTTGTATTATGCTTTCGTTTTTAGTGCCACCTCTGCCTACTTAAACCGGTAAGACAATATTTATCAACTTTGCATTAAGATTTATATAAAAAACATATTATATTATATGATTTCTTTGTTTAAAATTTTATTTAGTACCATCATTATCTGCTTCACCTGGTTAAGTAAATAGTTAAATCTATTAAATTATCTCTGTTTATAATCATTTTGTTAATTATACTTTTAATTTAATTTGCATAATCTAATTGAGATATTACTTATTTTAATGTTTTTATATTGTCATTATACAACCAATTTACGAAGATTACATAAAATATAGGTCTCGCTACCCAGGACCGCTAACCAACACATCATTTTTGCGTTAGTTGCGGAATAATGAGGAGGACAAGCCATATTTTAAAAGGTCTCATCCTCCATACCTGGGTGGTGGGACCTATCACCAAAGACAAGGTGGCAGAAGAGGCGGAAGTAGAGGTGGAAGTGGCAGAAGAGGTCCAGGTGGAATAGCAAATGTTTATGCTCAATGCTAGATCCACCCGAATTTTTTTTATTTTCAGGTTTTTTTGTTAATACATAAAGTTAAATAAAATTTGTTTTTATTTCGATGGTAATTTATAAATGAAATTTAACGATTAAGTTGTTAACTTTGGCTTTAGTGTTTAAAAAAATCAATTTCTGGGATGAAGTTATGATGTTTCTTCATACTTAATGGAGGAAACATGCTTTTTTTTACAGCCAATTGACTTATAGCCCCACAATAGTAGTTGTATAATTTTTTTAGTAATATATATCCAATTAAATAAGAATTTTTGGTTAGAAGTGGAAGGGGCATTAGAATGCCTCTTTCTTATGACATATTTGGATACACCCTCCCTTATACTCCACTTTCTTATGACCATGGATGCACCACTAATGTAACTTTTAATCTAGTGGAATATTTTTTTTACTTTTTTGTTGTTGTACTTTAAATATTCAATCAGATATTTCACGAATTTAAACATTTTTAGATATTATAGTACTAAAACATGTGAGTTTTACATTCATCTCCCATATTTGGTGGTTGTCTGGTATGAATTTATTTTTTAATTTATTTCCAATATCATAATTTATTTTTGAAAATAATAATAATTTTTTTTTAGGTTGGCTGGAGAGGTGAGTAGGGGGGTAGGGGGCATACGCCCCTTCCGTTATAGAAACACCACTTTTATACCTAAGGTTGTATAACATAATTTTGTATTGTGTACTCATTTTACTCATTTTAGTAAAGATATAAATATTTATAAAATCAAGTCGTTTTTGATCCTAGGGTGTATCAAACCATCGCCACCACACCCACCTCTATTGCTAACATACACCTCTCGTATATTTAAGTGGTTTACTCTAAATTTAAAACAACTTTTTTGTGTATTTATATTGCATGTCTTTAAAAAAAACTTTTTTTCTGAAAATAGTGTTCGGTTTTATACGGGCAAGGTGGTGGTTTGGTGCCCCCTCTGTCTATCCAATACACCCGATGGTTAGAGTTTAACATAAAGCTGTAGTTAACTCTTACACCTATCTTTTGACACCAAGATATTTGTATTTCGATAAGAATTGGCAAAGTTATGACAATTTAAGTGAAGAAAAACATTATTTTGACCACAGTTTCTTCAACAAATCCATATAAAGAAAAATCGGTACTTAAACCGTCATAAATTTTGAACCAATTGTTTAGATAATTTTTTCACCTTTAAAATACTGTAATAATCCTCTTTCTAATGATATATAACATTATAGTATTCAAACAACTTGAAATTTTTTACTCACGTACCCAATATATTTATATACATACATAAATACACACATAAACATACTACTATACACGCACATGTACATTTTAGCTGTGTTTTAACTCTTATTAATAGTTAAAATAGAGCAAAAATGTCTAATACAAATACAACAATGGAACTAATGGATAAAAGTAAAATATTTGTACTTACTAGCGTAACGGTTATATTAAAAGGTGAATGAGAGTTTGAGTTTAAAAGTTTAGTTAGTTTAGTTAAAAGGTAAAAGAGTGTTTAAAAGAAAAAAAATGATAAATTGCTTTAAATTCAACTATCTCTATTCACGGTAATACTGCAGATAAGTGGCGTAAAATAACTTGATATTTTTGGTTTTAGGGCTCTCGCTCGCAGAGGCAAAAGTTCCTAAAATAAATATAAAAACAAATAATTAAAACCAAAGAAGATAAATTTCAAAGTAGTTAATTTTTAAATACGTTTTTGTTTAATATTTTTGTTTTTTTGTTTTTATTGTTGATATTTAATTATTTTATCATTTATATTGTTAATATTTACTTATTACATTATTAATTATGTAAAGAAATTTAAATTTTTAAGTTTTATGATTGAATAAATTTAGTTTGTTTTAGACAAATTTCTTCTTACAATTATAGAATATTGGATACTACAATTATTGTTCTTGCTAATATGTTTTTAAAAATAATTGAAAATAATATTTAAAAAATTTTATTTATCAACTACAAAGGATACTGACGAGACACACAAGGTAGAAACGCCAAAAATATTGGAAACTCTTTAAATGTTTTGTGTATGAACATCGCTATCAAGGGGATTAACAAAGTTGCGTTCATGCACGACAACTGAATGAGAATATATACCATCTTGGAGGTTATCTAAACCAGCAAAAGAAGCCCAGCCATCGGAAACGATATGACTTCCTGGCAAAATAAACCTTTTCTATAAGGTTTTTGAGAGTTTGTGCATTCCGATTGGGAACTTCAACTAAGAACCACTTGCGTGACTCTCTTTCGATTCCACCAAATACCCAATGACCTGGGCGCCACTGCCCACGATGATATTTACGATGAAAGAACTTAGATTTGTCAATTTCGACTACAATTGGTACCCCGACAGCGTTAATACCCCTTATCATTGTTGGATTTGTTTCCAGGTAAACTCTGCAGACATCTCGGCAAAAGTTTCCCCAATCACTTAATGTATGGCTAGCGTCATTCATACAGGCTTCATGTTGTATATCGCTCTGTAACAAATTCCGACTCCACCCATAAATATAACAAATCAACTTTTGAAGCGTCAACCTACTTTGACTGAAGAAGGATCTTTCTCTTACAGTTCGCCGGTGTAGCATTTTGATTTGCGTTTAACCCAAACTGACGTTGGCACGTATCACAGTACATACTATTTTTTATCGATCTGCTAGCCACTGTAAAGCAGATAATGGTTGTTTAATAGAGTAACCAAGCTCCATTAAACACCAATTTTTCGCAACACCCGTGGTTCAGCCAGGATTTCATTTTCAGCAACAATAGTTGTTGGAGCACTTGGTCTCCCACGACCAACACGTTGCATAGCCATCTAAACAAATATTTACCATGTTAACTAAGAATAACTATTTACTTAATATAAACAATTTGTTCAGTGCAGATATATATATATATATATATATATATATATATATATATATATATATATATATATACATATTTATATAAATATATATATATATATACATATTTATATATATATATATATATATATATATATATATATATATATATATATATATATATATATATATATATACATATTTATATAAATATATATATATATATATATACATATTTATATATATATATATATATATATATATATATATATATATATATATATATATATATATAAATGAAAAAATAAGAAAATTTAACAGGAGTATTACTTTTACTTATCTTTTGTATGAGGCTTTTCTTTTCTTTTTAAACATTTCGAATTTTTCCATATTTCGAATGTGGTTTTCTTTGATGTTTCGCAACGTCACTTTCAGATTAATTTTTTTCATTTTCACCATCGCGGAGTTTAATCAAGCAAAAATTAAAAATTATGTTACGCCACTTAACTGCAGTATTACCCTTGTCACTTAGACACGCGACTCGACATTTATATAAAATATAATTATAAATATAATTATAAATACATTTATAAAACTTACGGGAAACTTTTACGATTCAAGAACACGCGGTATTACAGTTGGTTAATGGTTGGCACGGAATGCCAACAGTTAGCCAACTATAGCCAATACAGGCCCGTCAGTTGGACCAACTAAAGCGTGTTTACTGGGAGATCTTTTAAAAATTGGAGTTAAATAAGATTGCTACAAGTTTCTTTAAAAGATTGGAAAAATAGCTTTATTGACATTTTAAAGAGGTAACTCACCGCATCATGTCTTTGATACATATTTCCAGTCATTTTTAATAGGAGTAAATACACCAACGTCTAATGGTTGAAGAGCATGTAACGCATGAGACATTAAACATAAAAATTAAAATGCCATTATTCATTTGCTTTCCAGAATAGTTGGGTTCACTGGGTAAATACTATTTACCCAATGAACCCAACTATTCTGGAAAGCAAATTTTTTTCCTATCCAAACCAACATATCAATCCAAACAGATCTTGACCTAAACTAATTAATCGAATAATTTTGAAAATTTCATAAAACTCTGCAGCAGTTCAGATTGTTTAAATTCACCATGCCCATCAACTTAAATATTACCAATGAGAAGACTAAGGAATGAAAATATAGCCACACTATTACTTGATCAATAAAAAATTGTCACAAGGCGAAGGGTCACAATGCCTAGACGGACAAAAATAGATTTCATATTTTTCAAAGGAAATTACATAGCATAACTTAAAAGTTGCAAATAGGTATTTTTTAAACCCAAACTACACTAACAGAACCTGATAATATTAAAGCAACTTTAATTAAAGCAACTTTTTTTGACTCAAATTTTAAAATATTTTTACTCTTCATATTGCAAATAGTTTCATGATATTATAAAGGTTTCATGTTACAGATGGTTTCATGATATTATAAAAGCTTCATGTTACAGAGGGTTTCATGATATTATAAAGGCTTCATGTTACATAGGATTTCATGATATTATAAAAGCGTCATGAGAAAATAATAAGTATCATCACACTAGTAACCAATCTGTCAATATTTTTAAAAAATATTTTTTCCTAAAATGTGAAACCTTACCCAGTGGGCACGGGGCGTAAAAAAGACGTCCTTTGGACGTTCAATTAGCGTCCGTCCGTCCCATTTAAATTCTAAACGTCTTTTGAACGTCTATTTCGCGTCCAATAAATTTTTCGCTAAAAAAAGAAGATCCAGAATGCTTTATTAAATCAAAATTAAATTAGTTAAATCACGCAATCATCAAGATTTACTTTTTTAATTGAAAACGCATTTTTAATACAAATGTAAAAGGAAATTTCAAATGTAAAAGAAGTTTTTTATGGCATCTTGAAACTACAAATGAAAAGCGATTAATAGACAGGTCCTTGCTAATTTATATATATATATATATATATATATATATATATATATATATATATATATATATATATATATATATATATATATATATATATATATATATATATATATATATATATATATATATATATATATATATATATGTTTATATATTTAATTACTTAAGAATCGTGTTAATATTGATACAGATATTGAAAGAAATAGTTTAAAACTGAGTATATGATATACTATATATATTTATACTAATTAAATATTAAGTTGAGACAATAATACAAAATGGTTTTCTTTAAAACAAAAAATATAAATGTAACTGTCAAGTCTTTCTTTTGTGCGACGTTCCTGCTAGATTGTTTTTAAAATCTCATAATGTTTACAAATTTTGTGAAAAGTGTTCCGTTTATGGAACTTATGACGGAGTAATTGTGTTTAATAAGGAAATTTTCTACCCACCTATCTCTTATATAAATCAGCTGTCAGGGGTGGATCTAGGGTACGTCTAATACGTCTTAAGACGTACCCAAAAATATCAAAAATATAAATTATACTATATTCGATTATTAATTGAATTTTAAAAAAGTATATATCTTTTTTACTGAACTGTCAACTCAATAAGATTTAAGTACTACGCTTGCGTTTTGCATTTAAGGGCAATTGTGAAATAAAAATACCAACGGTTCTTGTTTAAAGCGATTTTTAAAACGTATATAAAAGTATCTTAACCGGAGGTTTAAGCAATTCTTGATAAATAATATTTACCTAAACAGATCAATAGACGTACCCAATTTTATTTTAATGTATAATTAAAAATCTTTTTAAATTTTTAATAGCTTGTTAAAAAAATAATTGAAAATTTTCTTTACTTATAACAATTTTTGGACGTGCCTAATGCATAACACCCTTAATAGATTTTTGACGAAATCTGTTGTTTTGCAATCATCAGGAGGTAAAAATAATAATAATATTCTATAAGTGATAAAATACATCAATAGACGTACCCAGTATTATTTCATTATATTATTTATCTTTATATTTAATTTAGTTTTCATTATTTATATTTTAAATATTCTGTTTTTTTATAAAAAAAAATACTGTCGGACGTACCCTTAAACATACACCCTAATATACATACGAATAATTCAAAATATTCAAAATTTGTTTAATTTTAAATATTCAAGCATTAATTTGTCTGTCCGAGTATTAATTTAAAATGTCAATTAATCAAGAAATTAAAAACATTATGTTACAAAATGATAAAACAAAATTGATTTCTTTGAAAGATATGTTAGAAAAAAATATTAGTTCTTGTAAAGATATTATTATTGTCGACTCTTGCAAAGCAGAAAAAACTCTTAAAATTTTTGAAATCTATCTTCCAAAAAGTTTTAAAGAAAAACATAATTGCAATTTTGTTGTTTTAAGGTAAAGATGTTTGTTCAGGTTCCATAATTTTCTAAATAACTATTTGGTTAATTGTAATGTTATATTGACTGCTAGCTAGTTAAAAGTATTTATAAATTTTTCATATAAATACATTAATTATTATATTTTATGTATATCTCAGGTCTCAATCAACTGGAAACTGTCTGTACAGTTCTATCTCCTAGTGTCTAACTGGAAATAACTGTATGGCTAATGATTTAAGATTACAGACCTCAATTGAATTATTCTTAAATGCCGAATTTTATTCTAATCATCCAACTTTTCATAATGCTTTTGTTAATAATACTAGCTCTTTTCTATGCTTTGATAACATTCTTCCTTTATCAGTATCACTGAATTCTTTGGATTCAGGAAAAAAAAGTATAGATTTAGTTCAAGAAGAAGCTATTAATAATTGTAACAATGAAAACTGGTCTTCTTTCCTTTGTATTCTTGCATTATCAAGTGTTTGCAATAAGAAAATAGAATGTTTATATCCAGATTTTGGTCTACATAAGTTTAAAACTTTATTCAGCTCTACTATTGTACCTCGTATAACCTCTTTAAACAATACTGAGTTTTTTTATCTCCTTTTTTGTTATGAAGGTGTTTTATATGATTTTTCTGCTCCTTTCCAACACAACCATTATACCCCTGTGATAATAAAAGAAAACTTAAAACGAAAAATTTCAAATGAAAGCACCAAAATGTCGCAGACTAAAATAAAATTTTATTTCGAGGCCAAACATCAAGATAGTAGTCTTTTATTGGATAGTATAAAAAGGAAACCAATGGAAGTCTCAACTCAACCACCATTATCATTATCAAAATTTAGTAAAATTACATGTTGTGAATCATTTTCTTTACCGTCCAATAATTATGATATTGGTTATTTGGTTTCTAACTATACTAGTTATTCAAATGTTGCAAAAACCTTAAGTAATTCTGAACTTCAACATTTAGTTAAATCTGTTTTTGTACCTTGTAAAACATATTCTTTTCCTAAAAATCTGAATGGGCGAAGTTTTCAATTTATGTGGATGGAAAAATTTCCATGGCTCACATATTCGAAAATATTTGATGGAGCCTTCTGTTTGCCATGTGTACTTTTTGGGTGCAATTTTCCATCTGAATGTAGTTTAGTCGAAAGATTATTTAGTAAGCCTTTTGATCGCTGGAATGAAGCTTCTCGTTACTTTCAGATACATGCATTTGGCAAAACCAATGATAGGTCTGTCTGCAGAAATAAAAGCTTACATGTAAAAACTGCTGAAGTTTTATTTCAAATGTCGTCCATTTGGTCTTGTAAAACAGAATCAATAGATATTACATCTCAAAAAATAGTTCAATCACAGATTTCTAAAAACCGACAGTTATTACAACCTATTATTGAAACAATTATTCTCTGTGGACGTCTTGGTCTTTCTTTACGAGGCCATAGAGATGATTCGGAGTTTCATCCTGAAAACAGTGAGTTTTCTTATCATACTGTAGGTAATTTTATTGAATTGTTACATTTTCGTGTTAAAGCTGGTGATAAAGTTCTTGAAGATCATCTTAAATATCATCAACGAAATGCATCTTATATATCTAAGACATCACAAAATCAGTTAGTAAGGTGTTGTGGATAAGTTATTACTGACACAATAATAGCAGAAATTAAAAATTCTAAATATTTTTCTATTATTGCTGATGAAGCTTCTGACAGTTTAAATAAAGAACAGCTATCATTAGTTATACGATTTTTTGAGTCGAAGTTTAATATAAGAGAAGAATTTATCAGTTTTTTACATTGCACAAAAGGTGTTACTGGTGAAGGATTATTTGATATTTTGTTAAAAAGTATTTCAGATTTTTCTTTAGATATCATGAATTGCCGAGGACAGTCATATGATGGTGCTGGAGCAATGGCTGGTCATACCAAAGGATTGTCCTCTCGCATTTTAAATCTAAAAGAAAAAGCTTCATTTTTTCATTGCTATAGCCATAGGCTAAATTTAGCTATTTGTGCCTCGTGCAACGTACAATATGTTAAAAATCTTCTGACACATGTTAAAGAAGTATCATATTTTTTTAATCTTTCACCTACGAGACAACAAAAGTTAGAGGAGCATATCGAAAGTACTGTTCCATCGGCTCTTAAAGAAAAGTTAAAAGATGTTTGCAGGACACGTTGGGTGGAAAAAGTAAATGGATTAGACACTTTTCAAGAACTTTTTGTTCCTTTGGTCTCTTGTCTTTAAGAGATGTCTTTAACATCTTCAAGTGCATCGTCTCTTCTGAAACTAATTACAGGTTTTGATTTTATTGTTGCTATGGGCATAACAAGAAATGTGTTTGACTTAACTCTTCCCATAACGCGAATGTTGCAGTCAAAGAGTAATGATATTTATGATGGTTTAAATCATATTCAGGCGTTGAAAGATGTTGTATCTTCACTTAGAAATGTAGTTGATCAGCACCATCAAATGTGTTATGAACAGGCTTTACAAATTGCACAAAATATTAATGTAGCCGAAACAAAGCCAAGAACTTCCTTTATTTCCAAAAACAGAGATAATACACCTTCTGAATCTATTTCGGATTATTTTAAGTTTGTTATCACGATTCCTTTGTTAGACCATCTCAGTGTTGAACTAGACACAAGGTTTGATGATACTACCTTAAAATGTTATAAAGCACTTGTGCTAGTTCGTAGAAAAATGATTTCAGTAGTGCAATGTTCTCGTGATACCAGTTGGAAAGGCTCCATCATATCTTTCAGTGACTTTTATGGAACAGATTTACCGAATCCGCTTGCTTTGTCTGGTGAGCTTGATTTATGGGAAGCCTTCTGGTTAAATTTTAAAGGAGATATCCCTTCTAATATTTCTGAGACTTTAAAAGCGATAAATTTTCCTGGTTTTGAAAACATAAAAGTTTGTCTAAAGTTACTTGCTACCTTTCCATTAACTTCATGTGAGTGTGAGCGGTCATTTTCTTCGCTTCGGCGCCTAAAAAATTACATGCGAAGCACCATGGTTCAGGACCGCCTAAATGGTTTAGCATTAATGAATATTCATACAGAGATAGTTATAGATATAAAAAAAGTCATTGATAAGCTTGCTACTATTAATCGTAGATTAACTTTTAAATAAAATTGAAATAAATATAAAATATATTTAAAAAAAATTTAAAAATATAAAGTTTAAAAAAATACAAATTACTAAAAATAAAAACAGAACAAAAAAAGTCATCTTTATTTGCGACTGGTAAAAAAAAAAGGCTATTTTCATAGCCACAAATCTTTTTAAAACATTATTTGGCATAAAGAAATTATTGGCATACATCACGTTACATACGTTGGTTTCAGATATATCGTTGTTGCTGTTATCATTCTTTGTAAATGCTATGTTGTAATAATTATAGTGTAAACGTTTTTATTTTTTGAAGTTTTATGTATTATGCAAGTTTAAATAGAATAAAGATTTTAAAACTTACTTTTGCTATGCAAAATGTAAAACTAAGATTGCGGCATCTAATTTCTTTATATAAAATTCAATATTTATTATTATAATAAGTAATTATTTTGTTATATTTATATTTTTTATGTTTGTTACAATATAAACATAATATATAATTATTTACGATAAAAATATAAGATGTGTAAAATGTGTAAGATTATAATTTAAAAATGGAATGTGAAAATATTAAGCTAATTTGTGAGTATAAATAAATCTAACTTGTCAATATAAATAAATTTCTAATTTTTATGTAAATATACGATTTTACTATGGTAAGATGTCCTAGTAATATCCTTGCGTATTTTTTTTATAAATACAGAGTTGTCACTAGGGAAGAGCGGTGTCTAACCCCCCACCCCCTACAAAAACTTTATTGAAAAATTAGTCGGCAAATATAGACTTGTATTAGGCAAGTTTTTAACTATAGTCAGCAAATGTCAATAAACGATGACTTTTTTTTTTTAGAAGTAACTCGGCAAAAACATACGTTATTTCCTCCCCCCCCCTCCTCCTCCTTGAAGATCTTTTCGGAATAGCCCTCTGTATATATATATGGTGTATTAATCCTTCCCCTCCAACTCCGGAATTGTGTGGGGGGGGGGGGGGGGGAGAAAAATTGCTCGTGGAAAAATCAGATGTACCCAAAAAATTTCCTGGATCCGACCCTGGCTGTTACGACTGATTTAATTTTTTAAAGTTAACCTATTTGTTAGTGACTTATCCTACTCTTTTGAAATTTGAATCTTTTTCAAAAAAAATCACAGAATAAAGACGTTAGTTGTACCAGACATATCAAAGTCTGCTTTAAATAATCCTTTAGAGGATAGATGTAATTAATTTCTTTATTTTATTTATCGTTCTTTAAAAATTCCAAAAAAATAATCATAATTAAAAGCAATATTTCTATTTATTATTCAATAAAGTGTATTTTTTAGTTACTTATCCAACTTCAAATAGGAATGAGAAAAATATATTTAAAGATGAAAGTGAGTTAATATTTTTTTCTATATGAATGAATTTTTGATAATTTATGGTTTTTAGTTTTAATATTTAGTAAAATATATAACACAGGCTTGGCCAGGAAGGCGTGCGATTTCACGTCATAATATGACCACACAAATACTATTTGATTTTACTTTACTTGACCACGGCTGTTAATAAGTTTGTAAAAATTTGTAAGCGTTTTAAAAACGCTCTATAAAAATTAACTTAACTCCACTATAAAAAAAACTTAAAAAAAACTTACCGTTAAAGAAGCAAATAAGTTTTCGTAAAAAAATAACGAATAACAAAATAAAAACAACTTGACTAAAATTAAACTAGCAAAAATAATATTATAACTTAACTATAATAAATAATAAACTATAGCGATAAGATTATTTAAATTACATTTGGAATAAATAACTTTGAATCGTTTATCTTTACTAATGTTTTTATAATTTCATATTATGCGAAACCCTTTTTAAATAAAGTAACAACTTACAACTGACAATAGATCTGTTCCCAGTCCGGTTGCCGCAAACTTTTTGCATTGCATTCTGGTTTCGCTAAAGGGGTGATAGTAATCATGAGCGAGACTAGATTTTTTCAAACCGAGACGAGACCGAGACGAGAAGTTAGTACTTCTCGTGAGAACGGGAACAAGACGAGACGAGAAATTTAACAATTTTTGAAAACAAATTTTTTAAAATCCAAGTAAAAAAAAAAAATGTAAACATGGTTTTGACAAATAGACATAAATGACATTTGTCAAATGTAAACAACTTTTTCAAAAATTAATTCAGAATTTTTTTGCCAAACTTTTCCAACAAGACAATGTTTTCTTTGATAAAGATGATTTGTACTACTTTTTCTGGTTGTGTCTGGATGATCGGACGACATTTCCACCTGAGCTAAAAACTCTCTCTGATTTAGTTGAACTTGCTGGAATAGCTAAAATTTGTATAGCTAATGAAGAGAGTTCTGGCAATGTATTTGAATGCAATTTCCACCAATCAAGAATCGGAAAGTCTTTTTTGGCATCAGGGAGATATTCATACTGGCACATTTCGCTCAAAATAGGATTCAGTTCAGATGTTGGCTCTTGTGTTTCAAGTCTGACGTTTACTTTGCGCTTCAGTTTTAAATTAGGGGACAAATCTGCTGAAAGGACTCTGGCAACAGGTTGGCACTCAACATTATCCTTAATCTGTGAGGCTTGCCATTCTTTTGTTGTTTGAAATTTTTTAAAGAACTTGATGTGAAGTCCCTTTAAAGCAGGATTAAAGTAGTTTGCTGCAGCACTCAGTAAGTTTCCAGTGTGACAAAGAGGAAATCTTTTCTCAATAAGGTTTTTCAAGTTTTTTGCATACAAGACACCGTAGCCATTTTTTCCATCCGTCTCAATAAATTGATCGATTTTGTCATGGATTAAATAAAGACAATAGGCGACAGTGTTAATTGTTGGAATAGACCCAGTCACCACGTTTCTGTTGCTTCTTTAAGTGGTGCCAAAATTTCTACTGCTCCCTCGATTGGTTTCCACTGTGATGCACTGATGGTCTTTGAAGAAAAAATATCTTCATTTGCACATAAGCTGATAATTGCACTCTTTAGATGTAGGACAGAAGCCATGCAATCCAGTTCACTATTCCATCTTGTGTCAACAGATTGGCGTAACTGTCTAAAATTGATTCCTTGAGCGTCTGATTCTGATTCAAGCAACTCAGCTGCGACTGTTGACTGGTGAGTTAAAGAAGTCAAATCTTTACATGTTTGCAATGCATCATACATTCCAGCAGTCATTTCAAATGAGTCTCGATCTGCACATTGCAAAATATGATTGTTGCACAAATATTGGTCAAAGCGCTTTGACAATTTGACTGCAAGTTTCATGTTTCTTGCCTGGTCGTTCACGCAATACATTGGCAAATCAGCAGGCAAATTTAGTTCTTCTAAGAAAGAATCCAGCTTTCCTTTAATTAAGATACCTGTGTGTCTGCCTGGGAACTGTTGGACATGGGGTGTCCAGTGATGCAGTCTCCAATTTTCGTCAATAGCATGAAAAGCTTTCTTAAATATGTTGTTCTGTGATGAAGGCTCAGTTTAGGGTTTGCAATGTCAAACAATTTCTTAAAACCTCTTCCTTCGACTGCTGAAAAGGATGCCAGATCAGTGCAAAAGTAATCCATAATTGCAGAGTCAAACTGTTTTTGAATGGAATTGTCTTTGTCATATTTGGACTTTGTTTCAAGCATTGCGACCATGGTTCGTTGTTTCTTCTTATGAGGAGTAAAAAGAGAGTCGTCAGTTTTTTCAGAATACTCAATGTAATCTTGGCTGTGTTTTTTTTCGAGGTGACGATGAAGTCCGCTTGTGTTTCATTCTTTTATTTTCAAAGATTTTTTGCACGCCATGCATTTAACACCATCACTTGTTATTTGAAAATATCTCTAGATTTTGTTTTTTCTTGGTGACATTTTTAATCGTTGGAATGAGGCAAGAATATTTCTTTTCAATATGAACAATATGTGTCAAGTTGAATTCCACTGGTAAACTAATGAAATTATGTCAAAATTGCACCATTTTATACAAAAAGTTTTTATATTCAAAATCTAATTAAAAATATTTAAAATCTAATTAAAATTTTTTAATTAGATTTTTTTTAAAAATCTAATTAAAAAATCTAATTAAAAAATCTATTCAAAAAATCTAATTAAAAATCTGATTAAAAATTTAATTTGTTTTTGTCAAAAATAAATAAAAATTTTAATTAGTTTTATTAAAATCACGGAGTCAAAATATTAATTAATTAAAAAAACAAGTTATTAGGCATTTTGTAAATTATAATAATTTTTAATTTGGAAAATAATATAATATTTGAGTCTCGTTCTACCTCTCGCGAGAGTTTTCTATTTCTCGTTTCTCACGAGAAGTCCCATTTCTCACGAGAAACGAGAACGAGACGAGATCTCGTTCATGGTTAGGTGATAGTGATTTTTTACACTTTTATCAAAGGCTTTTGGCTGTAAATTATTTTTAAATAATGTCTCTACTTTATTACTCAAATGATTTAGAAGAAAATTAATTTGATGAAAATTTGTGTGCTAATAATGAAAGTTATGCTTTAGTTTTAAAAACAAAGAAATGTTCTTCCAAACAAATTAAAGACACTGATGACTGACAGACTGAAGATGACTTTTTAAAATGGAATATATCTGACCTACAAAACTTTTTATCAAAAAGATTAATTATTCAAACCGGAAATAAAGCAACTTTAGCAAAGAATGCTTACTATGCTTATTGCCTAAACTTGCAAGTTCAAGTGCAGAGTGGTCAGGATGAAGAAAATGAATTTAAAAATGACAAGTTGAATAAAAGAAAAACTTCATCAAAATTAATTGTAGACATGCTTATGCAAACAAAAAATGTTGTTCCTATGTTGTTGCTCAAGAAATCGAAGTTAATACCCTTGCATCCATCTCTCCCTAAAACACCTTATGAAGTTGTAATTTATTTAGATTGTAAGATTACATATAAAGTTTTATTGATGCAGTTAGCTACAAATTTTGACAAAATTTCTGAACTAGAACACTTAACAAGAAAGCAGTTATGTAATAATAATTGGCATAAACACCACAAAGGCAGAGTCACTGCATCAAAAGTTTATAGTGTTGTTTGTAAAGTAAATAATGATCTAGAGATTTTATTTCCAAAAAAAATAACATCCATTATCATTGGCGTATTATGTAAGTCAAAAGGTTTTAAAACGAAACTACTTCCTGGGGATTACGTCATGAAAAAGATGTACTCGAAGCATACTTAAAAAAAAAAAAATCATAGATTTAGTGACTGAGTGTGGTTTATTTGTAAATAAAGATTTACCAATAGTTAGTGTATCACCTGATTCCCTTGTTCATTGTGATTGTTGTGGCACTGGATGTGTCGAGGTTAAAAGTCCTTGGACTCATAGAGGGTTAACAATTCCAGAATTTGCCGTTATCAAAGGCACATGTTTAATATTTGAAAAAAATACAATTGTACTTGATCCTCAACATTCTTATTATAGTCAAGTGCAGTGTTGAATGGCTTCAACCAGTTTTTCATATTGTGATTTTGTTGTTGGAACTTCGAAAGACTTATATAGTTATCGTGTTCATTTTTCAATTGATTTTTGGCAAAATTGTTTTAAAAAAATTGATTTTTTTTTACAAAACTATTATCTTGCCTTATATGATAAACGAAGTGATCTCCAATACTGTAGAGTCTGTTTTAAATGAAATTTTGCTTAAAGTTTGTGACAATAATAAAATTGACGATGAAATTGATTTTTTTATTTCATAACATTTTATATTACAAAAGGTCAAAATAAGGGCTGTAAACTAAAAATATTTTTTTTTAATTACATTTATTTTAATTAGTTAGACATGAAATATTTTAATGTTTTAAAATGTCTTGTAATTTAAATTTTGTAATGATTCTTGTAATCAACTAAAGGAGGTGCTAAATTAATAATAGCTGCAATTATAATAAAGATATGGTCTAGCAAATCAATCATACTCAGCGGTCGAGGTAACCTGATGTTTCGACAATATATCGATCTAAAGATGAACCTCCGTATGCTTGAGATATATAATTAATCATTCCGGAAGATGCTATGCCTATAGCTTTTTCCAAGTGTTTCAACTTTTATAACTCGAATATGTTTGAGCTTGTGCTTTGGCCATACTTGGTCGCTCACATTGACCTTTTGTGCAGTCTAGTATTGAGACCTCATTATCTCCAAAAGGGTAACAAGTTTTATTTTGCTCCCGAGTAACTGGCTGAATAAAAATCTTAAATTCAAGTTCTGAAAAAGGAATCAAGGTACTTACGGTGCGAGAAATAGTAGCTTTTGAAAGACCAAAACGATAATATAAGTCTTCATGGCTACACCCCATTCGAATCTTCATTAAAGTCAAAAGCATAAGATCTTTACCACTCATTTGCTTCAATAGACCAAACATTTTCATGGTGGTTGATTCGTTGTTTAGCGTGTTGTTTGAAGAAGAATCACGGTAGTATGTGAGAAATGGAACTTTATGTTCAAAGCGCTTGTATAACCAATCATAAATTAAACCTGTTTGTATACCCGTCATACTTTTCAGTAATGTATCATTTTTACTTATTTCAGAAAAGGATAATCTTTACGACTTTTTAATTTGTTCTTTTAAACCAATGATTTCTTCATTAAGATTTTTTATTGTTTTATTTGCCGAGTCTATTTGGTTAAATAAATTAAGACAATCATCTTGCTTTTTACGTAAAAGTAAACAAATATCTTCTTGAAATATCCTGCAACGAGCACTGATTTCCGCATAAGTAACACAATAATTATGAAAATCATTAATCTCTGTAGTCTCGGTACTTCTTGTTCGACTGTATCAAAATGATTAGTGCTGACTAAATGGGATGATGTATTGAGTTTTTTTAACTTTTTTTTAGGTGGCTTTCTTATAGTCGGTGGTTTACGTTTAACTCTATCATTTGTTTTGTTTGTATCCTTGCATGTATAAAATTGGTACGTTGCATTCAGTATTGTAATAACCTGTAGCGAAATGGTTAGAACAGACTTTAATAGATCCTACACAAGCAACAAAATTGGTTTTTTTGCCGTTTCTATCCACAACAGTTCTATTTATGGATTTGGTCCATTATTTTGCATCTTTAAGATTTTTGGGAGAATGCCATCGCAGTATGCCTTCATGAATTTTGATAACATGCCTAAAAAATAATGAGCTTTGAAAAACGCTTTTACGACTCTCTGCTTATTTATGTTTCTTCATCGTTTCTCCGATATTACGGCATCCAAAAACAGCACAATAATCTCGATTAATCTTTTTTTTACTAAATCTAACATTTGAGTTTGGTATTTAGATTTTTATAACAAGTAGCAAAAGTTGTTTTTATCTCAGCATTTGCTATAAAAGCACTGTTTTAAATTACGTAATTTAAAACAGTGCTTTTATAGCAAATGTTGAGATAAAAACAAAACCATGGTCAAGGTTCTAAGATCTACGAAGCAAATGAAAGAGCAGTAACTGGTTTTCGTGAAATCGGTATAGCTTTTACTGCAATGGAAACAAAAATGACCAAAAGAGAATTGTAAACAAGAGTCGTAAATCAACTTCAATATGCAAAAAGCAAAGAAAAAAACTTAGATTTCTTCATAAGGGATACTTAAATACTGAAAAAACAGATTCATATAGCTCTGGTAGCTTTTAAGGAGTGTTTATAAACATAAATTTTGATTTTTAGTTTTTGACTTGATTTTTCTCATTTTGAGATTTGAAGTTTTTTTTAAAATTTTAAAACATGATATCTCCAGTTTAAATTCAGCAATTAAGCTGAAATTTTTAGGATACGTCCTTCATACATGAAGAATTCATTTGTCATAAGATTTTTAAAATCTCTTATTTTGGGCCGCTACAATGTTGTTTTATCTGCCAGAGTTTTTTCAGAAAAAAATATATTCAAGTTTAAAAGTCAATATTATCTGAACTAGGGAGGCATATTTAAAAACTCTATGCCAAATGAATTTTATACATATGTAGAACTACCATACCAAATATGGAGTTTTGATTTATTGTCATTTTTGAGAAATTGTGTTTCAAAGTTTTCGTTTTTTTCACACTTTTTAATAAAATTTCGAGGCAAGCAAAGCACTTTTTTATACAACAACAAGGTTGCACTAAATATCAATATTATTGCGTGTTTCATTGCATAAAAATAATAATTCCCATTATCAGTATTATAAATCCATAGCATAAATGAATCTCTTAACTATAATGAATAAAACTGTGAAAATTTCAAGTCAAAAGCAGGTGTTTAACTAAAGTTACAATGTTTTGAACTTCTGAAAATTTATAAAAACTAAAAATCAAGTAAATCAAGTTTTAAAATTATTTTTATAGTTTTAGACTATTACAAGTTGAACAAACGCATCAAAAACCCCCAGCTTCATATCCCAGTTGTTCCTTTCGGTTTTCAATATCAATATACTCTTTTTTTATTGTTCCTAAAGTTTTCCTACGCTCTTTAACAGGTTGACGAGATTTGTGTTCCATACGTGTTATTCGAAGAATATCTTGTTTCTGAGTTTTAGCGGCTGTTACAAAACCATTACATCCAAATGATGATAAAACTTCTATACCATTTCCTCCACCATTAAAATGTAAGACTGCAGAGTATGCTGCCGTTTCAATAACCTCTTTGGTCACAAAAACTGATTTCGGACACTTTTGATTTCGGACATTCTTCTAATACCATTTCCTCCACCATTAAAATGTAAGACTGCAGAGTATGCTGCCGTTTCAATAACCTCTTTGGTCACAAAAACTGATTTCGGACACTTTTGCCACACTAATGAATTAAGACATTCATTAGCATTTTGCGTTTACCCATGGAGAGATTTTAATAAATGAATAAATCGTGATCCCATTCGCTTTTGAGCAAGTCCTACACATTTAAGTTTTTCTGGTGTTATATTGTAG
Source organism: Hydra vulgaris (assembly GCF_038396675.1). Taxonomy (NCBI): domain Eukaryota; kingdom Metazoa; phylum Cnidaria; class Hydrozoa; order Anthoathecata; family Hydridae; genus Hydra; species Hydra vulgaris. The sequence goes on from NC_088923.1 coordinate 17,872,387, forward strand.
GACTTGTATGGCTGAGAATCAATAACTTCTTTATAAGAACTTGAATCCCCATCTCCAAGATATCTATCATAAATGATGTTAATCTGAAAATGTTTATCGCACCAGCACTTTCCATAGAACGAGAAGATTTTAAATGATTGATTGAACAATACGGTGGAGCCATTTTCATAGCAAAAAAAAAAGAGTTTAAAAACCAATATTACTGAGACACGAATCAATGTCTGTTAATTATAAGATAAAAGTAAAAAAATATTTTTTGATTTTGATGAGATCTTGAGGGTCCTCTTTGTAATTTAAATTCTTGACAGGTCCTAATATTTTTGAATTTTTTTTTTTCTAAACCATATCAACCTTGGACTCAAAAAAAGCAGAAAAAAAATGCTTGTTTCATAAATAATAATTTTATTAAAAAAATTTTTTAGTGAAAAAAATACTTGCAAAAATATACCTTAAAACCCCCGTTTTGTTGAAGACGGGGGTTTTTAATGAAAAAAACAACTCTTCTTTTTTAATTTTAATTTTTTAATAAAAAAAAATATTATTTTCAAAATCAGCATATTATTTTGCTTCTTTTAAGTATCAAGTTGATATAGTTTAGAAAAAAAAAATTTAAAGAATATTAGGACCCATCAAAAATTTAGAATATAAAGAGGAACCTCAAGAACTCATCTAAACTAAAAAAAAAAGAGTAAGGTTCTTTTTTCACCAAAAGATATTGATTTGCTGCTCTGGCAAATCAAATTTCAAAAATTTTCAAAATCGCTCCACCCTATTGAACAACTATGAGATAGTTTCCAAGTTTTATATTTCAAAGAACCTTTACGACTCTCCCACATTTTACATCCCCGACAAAACTTAGAAAGTACTTCTACATCAACACATTTGTCTGCAATGATTCCAGACAAGTAACCATTTAATGAAACATATCCTCTTTTTTGACAAGCACCATCAATTTTAATACATCTTCTTATTGGTTCATTATTAAAGTCTATTTCCTTACAAGCTGCATTTTTCATCGATACAATGGCTACATTTTTATATTCCTTTGCAACTTTTTTTTGTAAGTAATTAAATTAATTGTTTGTCATACTAAACATATTCATGCATTTTGTAAATTTCTCAATTCCACAGAAACCTTTTCCTATCTCACGAAAAGCAGCAACAGCACGTAGGTTTGCTTCAAACACAGTTTTTCCTTGAGACTTATCTGTAGTTAAACACTTCACTGATGTGTATGAAGACTCATTCCAATCATAACAAGTACGTCTAATTTTGAATAAATGACAAAAACCCTATCGAGATGTTAGGTTATCTGTTAACGTTACTGTACTGTTACACTCAGGGCATTTTAGAAGTGATACTAGATTCTTTAAATTCCAAAAGTTTACAATACAAAAATAATTTTCATTGTTATTAATACTTTTGCTTGTGTCATTGCATTGATTTTTTTTTCCAAATGATTTTCTTCCACTTGAAGAGGCTACCTCGTGTTGAACGTTCAACAAAGCAGAAGAAGAAGCAAAAAAGCAGAATGTTGTGTCTGTTCGAACAGACACAACATTCTGCTTTTTTGCTTTTGTGAATTGATTTCCATGAAACTTTTTCTTTTTTAAACGCACAAAGTTCTGTTTGTTAGAAAGTTTCACAATTTCCATATTCCTAGTATGAATCGTTTGTATAACAAGTATATATTAGGCTGAGATGAAACTCAAAGCAACTCAAGGAACAGCTGAAAGCCTTATTTTTAATCTTAAAAAAAGTGCTTTTGTTACTTGAAAGCATGACTAAAAGTGTTCATGATTTGCATAACAAATAAAGCAAAGTATACATAACATTCATATTTCAAAAAATATAATTTAAATGAATTAATTTAAATGATAGGATGATATAAATAATTTTTTGGTTGCCAGTATGTTGCTATGTGCGTTGCACATAGCAACATACTGGCAACCAGATAAATCATGATAAATCTTTAAGTTTTACAAAGAATAATTTAAGTAATATTTTTTCTTGTAATATTCAACTTAGAAGTTATTTTAACTATATGGGTTTCTTTTTCTTAATAAATTTATTTTTTTAATACTCCGCATTACTCAAAATAGCAACATAGTCAGTTCAGCAAGTTAAAAAGCATTTAAGATTTTTCTTTCGAAGGATGAAGTTAATAAGATTTTAAATTAGTTGTTTATATATATATATATATATATATATATATATATATATATATATATATATATATATATATATATATATATATATATATATATATATATATATATATATATATATATATATATATAAATAAACTATAATAGCATATTTTTATTTTTTAATTAACTAATATATAGGCTCATTTATTTACTTGCTTAATTAAAGAATGATGATAAATAAAAATCGTTTAAAGTTGAAAATAATTTTGATCTTTACTAGTGTGATTCTATCGCTGAGTTTCTTGAATTTATTATGGTTGAATGTTTAGTTTTCTTTATATGGGTAATTTACTATCATAAGTTACTTAAAAAATTTTGATCTGTAGTTATATACATGTTACATGCACACTTTACACATACACAATATAATCGAATTGATCAAAACACTAATAAATTATCCTATGCTCAATATAACTTACACTAAATTGCCCCATATCAAGTATACCGGTGTTGTTGTTTAAATTTAGAAATAGAAGTTATTAAATGCTGGTGGCTCATCATGCAGTGCAGTTGAGAAGGGCTTGCGAAGTAAGTATAATCAAAGTAAGTATAATTTTTCTATAAAAACAGCATTTTTAGTATCATAATTTTATATATGTGTGTGTATGCGTGTGATATATGTTTGTGTGTATTAAATATATATATATATAGATATATATATGTGTGTGTATGCGTGTGATATATGTTTGTGTGTATTAAATATATATATATATATATATATATATATATATATATATATATATATATATATATATATATAGATATATATATATATATACACACACACATATATATATATATATATAGATATATATATATATACACACACATATATATATATATATATATATATATATATATATATATATATATATATATATATATAAACAATTTTAAAATGTATTCTACAAAATAGAGTGCTCAATGTTCTTAAAAGAACAGAGCAATTATAAATTAGTAGAAAATCACTTAACGAATATTTTTCTTATTTAACACTGTGTTTCATCAATAAAGAGTCTTTATTGATATACTCATCATAAAATCCTAAAGTGATTTTATTCAATTTATATATATATATATATATATATATATATATATATATATATATATATATATATATATATATATATATATATATATATATATATATATATATATATATATATATATATATATATATATATATATATATATATATACATATATATATATATATATATATATATTACGACAGAAAGTGTATTATAAATGTTCCCTTTATTCCTTTATTCCCCTTTATTTTTACATACTTATCTTTCCAATTGTTTTTAGGTTTAAGACTGTTTATCTGATTCCTACAGCAAAAAAGAACTTTAAAATGCTGTTGACAATATTCTAAAGCGCGCTGTAATAAAATATCACATCCGCCTAAAATATCACATCCCCCATAGAAAAACCGAAATCGAGATTGCGTTTTCAAGTTATTGCACTTAGAAGTGTATCTAGTACGTCCGAAATATTTATTATGTACAAAAACAATAAAATTAAAAGCGCAACGATCAAGATTCATAAAGTGGTTTGTAAATAATATACTACAAATGAAGTTAGCATTAAATGGTAATATATTTTAAATTCATAGTTATGAAATTTTGATCTTAATATATTGCGTGACAATAATTATAATAATAACAATAGATTATAATTATAATAATAACAATAGATTACACATAGGGGATGTAATATTTTAGATACCAAATACTAATACTTTGCAGTATTTTAAATGTTGCATAGGGGTATGTAATATTTTAGAAGCCTGAATAAGGGGGATGAGATATTTTACGTAGGAATTTCAGCTTCTTATTGTGATATATATACAGATTACACATGTGGGATGTGATATTTTAGATACCAAATACTAATACTTTGCAGTATTTTAAATGTTGCATAGGGGGATGTAATATTTTAGAAGCCGGAAAAAGGGGGATGAGATATTTTATGTAGGAATTTCAGCTTCTTATTGTAATATATATACAGATTGCACATGGAGGATGTGATATTTTAGATACGAAATACTAATACCTTGCAGTATTTAAATAGTAACATAGGGGTATGTAATATTTTAGAAGCCTAAATAAGGGGGATGTGATATTTTACGTAGGAATTTCAGCTTCTCATTGTGATATATATACAGATTGCACATGGGGGATGTGATATTTTAGATACGAAATAGTAATACTTTGCAGTATTTTAAATGTTGCATAGGGGGATGTAATATTTTAGAAGCCTGAATAAGGGGGATAAGATATTTTACGTAGGAATTTCAGCTTCTTATTGTGATATATATACAGATTACACATGGGGGATATGATATTTTAGATACCAAATACTAATACCTTGCAGTATTTAAATAGTAACATAGGGGTATGTAATATTTTAGAAGCCTAAATAAGGGGGGTGTAATATTTTACGTAGGAATTTCAGCTTCTTATTGTGATATATATACAGATTGCACATGGAGGATGTGATATTTTAGATACGAAATACTAATACCTTGCAGTATTTAAATAGTAACATAGGGGTATGTAATATTTTAGAAGCCTAAATAAGGGGGATGTGATATTTTACGTAGGAATTTCAGCTTCTCATTGTGATATATATACAGATTGCACATGGGGGATGTGATATTTTAGATACGAAATAGTAATACTTTGCAGTATTTTAAATGTTGCATAGGGGGATGTAATATTTTAGAAGCCTGAATAAGGGGGATAAGATATTTTACGTAGGAATTTCAGCTTCTTATTGTGATATATATACAGATTACACATGGGGGATATGATATTTTAGATACCAAATACTAATACCTTGCAGTATTTAAATAGTAACATAGGGGTATGTAATATTTTAGAAGCCTAAATAAGGGGGATGTGATATTTTACGTAGGAATTTCAGCTTCTTATTGTGATATATATAGAGATTGCACATGGGGGATGTGATATTTTAGATACGAAATACTAATACCTTGCAGTATTTAAATAGTAACATAGGGGTATGTAATATTTTAGAAGCCTAAATTAGGGGGATGTGATATTTTACGTAGGAATTTCAGCTTCTTATTGTGATATATATACAGATTGCACATGGGGGATGTGATATTTTAGATACGAAATAATAATACTTTGCAGTATTTAAAAGGTTACATAGGGGGATGTAATATTTTAGAAGCCTGAATAAGGGGGATAAGATATTTTACGTAGGAATTTCAGCTTTTTATTGTGATATATATACAGATTACACATGGGGGATGTGATATTTTAGATACCAAATAGTAATACTTTTCATTATTTTAAATGTTGCATAGGGGGATGTAATATTTTAGAAGCCTAAATAAGGGGGATGTGATATTTTACGTAGGAATTTCAGCTTCTTATTGTGATATATATACAGATTACACATGGGGGATGTGATATTTTAGATACCAAATAGTAATACTTTGCAGTATTTTAAATGTTGCATAGGGGGATGTAATATTTTAGAAGCCGGAATAAGCAGGATGAGATATTTTATGTAGGAATTTCAGCTTCTTATTGTGATATATATACAGATTACACATGGGGGATGTGATATTTTAGATACCAAATACTAATACTTTGCTGTATTTAAAAGGTTACATAGGGGGATGTAATATTTTAGAAGCCTGAATAAGGGGGATAAGATATTTTACGTAGGAATTTCAGCTTCTTATTGTGATATATATACAGATTACACATGGGGGATGTGATATTTTAGATACCAAATAGTAATACTTTTCATTATTTTAAATGTTACATAGGGGGATGTAATATTTTAGAAGCCTGAATAAGGGGGATAAGATATTTTACGTAGGAATTTCAGCTTCTTATTGTGATATATATACAGATTACACATGGGGGATGTGATATTTTAGATACCAAATACTAATACTTTGCAGTATTTTAAATGTTGCATAGGGGTATGTAATATTTTAGAAGCCTGAATAAGGGGGATGAGATATTTTACGTAGGAATTTCAGCTTCTTATTGTGATATATATACAGATTACACATGTGGGATGTGATATTTTAGATACCACATACTAATACTTTGCAGTATTTTAAATGTTGCATAGGGAGATGTAATATTTTAGAAGCCGGAATAAGGGGGATAAGATATTTTATGTAGGAATTTCAGCTTCTTATTGTGATATATATACAGATTACACATGGGGGATGTGATATTTTAGATACCAAATAGTAATACTTTTCATTATTTTAAATGTTGCATAGGGGGATGTAATATTTTAGAAGCCTAAATAAGGGGGATGAGATATTTTATGTAGGAATTTCAGCTTCTTATTGTGATATATATACAGATTACACATGGGGGATGTGATATTTTAGATACCAAATAGTAATACTTTGCAGTATTTTAAATGTTGCATAGGGGGATGTAATATTTTAGAAGCCGGAATAAGCGGGATGAGATATTTTATGTAGGAATTTCAGCTTCTTATTGTGATATATATACAGATTACACATGGGGGATGTGATATTTTAGATACCAAATACTAATACTTTGCTGTATTTAAAAGGTTACATAGGGGGATGTAATATTTTAGAAGCCTGAATAAGGGGGATAAGATATTTTACGTAGGAATTTCAGCTTCTTATTGTGATATATATACAGATTACACATGGGGGATGTGATATTTTAGATACCAAATACTAATACCTTGCAGTATTTAAATAGTAACATAGGGGTATGTAATATTTTAGAAGCCTAAATAAGGGGGATGTGATATTTTACGTAGGAATTTCAGCTTCTTATTGTGATATATATACAGATTGCACATGGGGGATGTGATATTTTAGATACGAAATACTAATACTTTGCTGTATTTAAAAGGTTACATAGGGGGATGTAATATTTTAGAAGCCTGAATAAGGGGGATAAGATATTTTACGTAGGAATTTCAGCTTCTTATTGTGATATATATACAGATTACACATGGGGGATGTGATATTTTAGATACCAAATAGTAATACTTTTCATTATTTTAAATGTTACATAGGGGGATGTAATATTTTAGAAGCCTGAATAAGGGGGATAAGATATTTTACGTAGGAATTTCAGCTTCTTATTGTTATATATATACAGATTACACATGGGGGATATGATATTTTAGATACCAAATACTAATACCTTGCAGTATTTAAATAGTAACATAGGGGTATGTAATATTTAAGAAGCCTAAATAAGGGGGATATGATATTTTACAAAGGAATTTCAGCTTCTTATTGTGATATATATACAGATTGCACATGGGGGATGTGATATTTTAGATACGAAATACTAATACCTTGCAGTATTTAAATAGTAACATAGGGGTATGTAATATTTTAGAAGACTAAATAAGGGGGATGTGATATTTTACGTAGGAATTTCAGCTTCTTATTGTGATATATATACAGATTGCACATGGGGGATGTGATATTTTAGATACGAAATACTAATACTTTGCTGTATTTAAAAGGTTACATAGGGGGATGTAATATTTTAGAAGCCTGAATAAGGGGGATAAGATATTTTACGTAGGAATTTCAGCTTCTTATTGTGATTTATATACAGATTACACATGGGGGATGTGATATTTTAGATACCAAATACTAATACCTTGCAGTATTTAAATAGTAACATAGGGGTATGTAATATTTTAGAAGCCTAAATAAGGGGGATGTGATATTTTACGTAGGAATTTCAGCTTCTTATTGTGATATATATACAGATTGCACATGGGGGATGTGATATTTTAGATACGAAATACTAATACTTTGCTGTATTTAAAAGGTTACATAGGGGGATGTAATATTTTAGAAGCCTGAATAAGGGGGATAAGATATTTTACGTAGGAATTTCAGCTTCTTATTGTGATATATATACAGATTACACATGGGGGATGTGATATTTTAGATACCAAATAGTAATACTTTTCATTATTTTAAATGTTACATAGGGGGATGTAATATTTTAGAAGCCTGAATAAGGGGGATAAGATATTTTACGTAGGAATTTCAGCTTCTTATTGTGATATATATACAGATTACACATGGGGGATGTGATATTTTAGATACCAAATACTAATACTTTGCAGTATTTTAAATGTTGCATAGGGGTATGTAATATTTTAGAAGCCTGAATAAGGGGGATGAGATATTTTACGTAGGAATTTCAGCTTCTTATTGTGATATATATACAGATTACACATGTGGGATGTGATATTTTAGATACCACATACTAATACTTTGCAGTATTTTAAATGTTGCATAGGGAGATGTAATATTTTAGAAGCCGGAATAAGGGGGATAAGATATTTTATGTAGGAATTTCAGCTTCTTATTGTGATATATATACAGATTACACATGGGGGATGTGATATTTTAGATACCAAATAGTAATACTTTTCATTATTTTAAATGTTGCATAGGGGGATGTAATATTTTAGAAGCCTAAATAAGGGGGATGAGATATTTTATGTAGGAATTTCAGCTTCTTATTGTGATATATATACAGATTACACATGGGGGATGTGATATTTTAGATACCAAATAGTAATACTTTGCAGTATTTTAAATGTTGCATAGGGGGATGTAATATTTTAGAAGCCGGAATAAGCGGGATGAGATATTTTATGTAGGAATTTCAGCTTCTTATTGTGATATATATACAGATTACACATGGGGGATGTGATATTTTAGATACCAAATACTAATACTTTGCTGTATTTAAAAGGTTACATAGGGGGATGTAATATTTTAGAAGCCTGAATAAGGGGGATAAGATATTTTACGTAGGAATTTCAGCTTCTTATTGTGATATATATACAGATTACACATGGGGGATGTGATATTTTAGATACCAAATACTAATACCTTGCAGTATTTAAATAGTAACATAGGGGTATGTAATATTTTAGAAGCCTAAATAAGGGGGATGTGATATTTTACGTAGGAATTTCAGCTTCTTATTGTGATATATATACAGATTGCACATGGGGGATGTGATATTTTAGATACGAAATACTAATACTTTGCTGTATTTAAAAGGTTACATAGGGGGATGTAATATTTTAGAAGCCTGAATAAGGGGGATAAGATATTTTACGTAGGAATTTCAGCTTCTTATTGTGATATATATACAGATTACACATGGGGGATGTGATATTTTAGATACCAAATAGTAATACTTTTCATTATTTTAAATGTTACATAGGGGGATGTAATATTTTAGAAGCCTGAATAAGGGGGATAAGATATTTTACGTAGGAATTTCAGCTTCTTATTGTTATATATATACAGATTACACATGGGGGATATGATATTTTAGATACCAAATACTAATACCTTGCAGTATTTAAATAGTAACATAGGGGTATGTAATATTTAAGAAGCCTAAATAAGGGGGATATGATATTTTACAAAGGAATTTCAGCTTCTTATTGTGATATATATACAGATTGCACATGGGGGATGTGATATTTTAGATACGAAATACTAATACCTTGCAGTATTTAAATAGTAACATAGGGGTATGTAATATTTTAGAAGACTAAATAAGGGGGATGTGATATTTTACGTAGGAATTTCAGCTTCTTATTGTGATATATATACAGATTGCACATGGGGGATGTGATATTTTAGATACGAAATACTAATACTTTGCTGTATTTAAAAGGTTACATAGGGGGATGTAATATTTTAGAAGCCTGAATAAGGGGGATAAGATATTTTACGTAGGAATTTCAGCTTCTTATTGTGATTTATATACAGATTACACATGGGGGATGTGATATTTAAGATACCAAATACTAATACCTTGCAGTATTTAAATAGTAACATAGGGGTATGTAATATTTTAGAAGCCTAAATAAGGGGGATGTGATATTTTACGTAGGAATTTCAGCTTCTTATTGTGATATATATACAGATTGCACATGGGGGATGTGATATTTTAGATACGAAATACTAATACTTTGCTGTATTTAAAAGGTTACATAGGGGGATGTAATATTTTAGAAGCCTGAATAAGGGGGATAAGATATTTTACGTAGGAATTTCAGCTTCTTATTGTGATATATATACAGATTACACATGGGGGATGTGATATTTTAGATACCAAATAGTAATACTTTTCATTATTTTAAATGTTACATAGGGGGATGTAATATTTTAGAAGCCTGAATAAGGGGGATAAGATATTTTACGTAGGAATTTCAGCTTCTTATTGTGATATATATACAGATTACACATGGGGGATGTGATATTTTAGATACCAAATACTAATACTTTGCAGTATTTTAAATGTTGCATAGGGGTATGTAATATTTTAGAAGCCTGAATAAGGGGGATGAGATATTTTATGTAGGAATTTCAGCTTCTTATTGTGATATATATACAGATTACACATGTGGGATGTGATATTTTAGATACCAAATACTAATACTTTGCAGTATTTTAAATGTTGCATAGGGGGATGTAATATTTTAGAAGCCGGAATAAGGGGGATGAGATATTTTATGTAGGAATTTCAGCTTCTTATTGTGATATATATACAGATTACACATGGGGGATGTGATATTTTAGATACCAAATAGTAATACTTTGCAGTATTTTAAATGTTGCATAGGGGGATGTAATATTTTAGAAGCCTGAATAAGGGGGATAAGATATTTTACGTAGGAATTTCAGCTTCTTATTGTGATATATATACAGATTACACATGGGGGATATGATATTTTTGATACCAAATACTAATACCTTGCAGTATTTAAATAGTAACATAGGGGTATGTAATATTTTAGAAGCCTAAATAAGGGGGATGTGATATTTTACGTAGGAATTTCAGCTTCTTATTGTGATATATATACAGATTGCACATGGGGGATGTGATATTATAGATACGAAATACTAATACCTTGCAGTATTTAAATAGTAACATAGGGGTATGTAATATTTTAGAAGCCTAAATAAGGGGGATGTGATATTTTACGTAGGAATTTCAGCTTCTTATTGTGATATATATACAGATTGCACATGGGGGATGTGATATTTTAGATACGAAATACTAATACTTTGCAGTATTTAAAAGGTTACATAGGGGGATGTAATATTTTAGAAGCCTGAATAAGGGGGATAAGATATTTTACGTAGGAATTTCAGCTTCTTATTGTGATATTTATACAGATTACACATGGGGGATGTGATATTTTAGATACCAAATACTAATACTTTGCAGTATTTTAAATGTTGCATAGGGGTATGTAATATTTTAGAAGCCTGAATAAGGGGGATTAGATATTTTACGTAGGAATTTCAGCTTCTTATTGTGATATATATACAGATTACACATGTGGGATGTGATATTTTAGATACCAAATACTAATACTTTGCAGTATTTTAAATGTTGCATAGGGGGATGTAATATTTTAGAAGCCGGAATAAGGGGGATGAGATATTTTATGTAGGAATTTCAGCTTCTTATTGTGATATATATACAGATTACACATGGGGGATGTGATATTTTAGATACCAAATACTAATACCTTGCAGTATTTAAATAGTAACATAGGGGTATGTAATATTTTATAAGCCTAAGTAAGGGGGATGTGATATTTTACGTAGGACTTTCAGCTTCTTATTGTGATATATATACAGATTACACATGGGGGATGTGATATTTTAGATACCAAATACTAATACTTTGCAGTATTTTAAATGTTGCATAGGGGTATGTAATATTTTAGAAGCCTGAATAAGGGGGATGAGATATTTTACGTAGGAATTTCAGCTTCTTATTGTGATATATATACAGATTACACATGTGGGATGTGATATTTTAGATACCAAATACTAATACTTTGCAGTATTTTAAATGTTGCATAGGGGGATGTAATATTTTAGAAGCCGGAATAAGGGGGATGAGATATTTTATGTAGGAATTTCAGCTTCTTATTGTGATATATATACAGATTACACATGGGGGATGTGATATTTTAGATACCAAATAGTAATACTTTTCATTATTTTAAATGTTGCATAGGGGGATGTAATATTTTAGAAGCCTAAATAAGGGGGATGAGATATTTTATGTAGGAATTTCAGCTTCTTATTGTGATATATATACAGATTGCACATGGGGGATGTGATATTTTAGATACGAAATACTAATACCTTGCAGTATTTAAATAGTAACATAGGGGTATGTAATATTTTAGAAGTCTAAATAAGGGCGATGTGATATTTTACGTAGGAATTTCAGCTTCTTATTGTGATATATATACAGATTGCACATGGGGGATGTGATATTTTAGATACGAAATACTAATACTTTGCTGTATTTAAAAGGTTACATAGGGGGATGTAATATTTTAGAAGCCTGAATAAGGGGGATAAGATATTTTACGTAGGAATTTCAGCTTCTTATTGTGATTTATATACAGATTACACATGGGGGATGTGATATTTTAGATACCAAATACTAATACCTTGCAGTATTTAAATAGTAACATAGGGGTATGTAATATTTTAGAAGCCTAAATAAGGGGGATGTGATATTTTACGTAGGAATTTCAGCTTCTTATTGTGATATATATACAGATTACACATGGGGGATGTGATATTTTAGATACCAAATAGTAATACTTTGCAGTATTTTAAATGTTGCATAGGGGGATGTAATATTTTAGAAGCCTGAATAAGGGGGATAAGATATTTTACGTAGGAATTTCAGCTTCTTATTGTGATATATATACAGATTACACATGGGGGATATGATATTTTAGATACCAAATACTATTACCTTGCAGTATTTAAATAGTAACATAGGGGTATGTAATATTTTAGAAGCCTAAATAAGGGGGATGTGATATTTTACGTAGGAATTTCAGCTTCTTATTGTGATATATATACAGATTGCACATGGGGGATGTGATATTTTAGATACGAAATACTAATACCTTGCAGTATTTAAATAGTAACATAGGGGTATGTAATATTTTAGAAGCCTAAATAAGGGGGATGTGATATTTTACGTAGGAATTTCAGCTTCTTATTGTGATATATATACAGATTGCACATGGGGGATGTAATATTTTAGATACGAAATACTAATACTTTGCTGTATTTAAAAGGTTACATAGGGGGATGTAATATTTTAGAAGCCTAAATAAGGGGGATGTGATATTTTACGTAGGAATTTCAGCTTCTTATTGTGATTTATATACAGATTGCACATGGGGGATGTGATATTTTAGATACGAAATACTAATACCTTGCAGTATTTAAATAGTAACATAGGGGTATGTAATATTTTAGAAGTCTAAATAAGTTGGATGTGATATTTTACGTAGGAATTTCAGCTTCTTATTGTGATATATATACAGATTGCACATGGGGGATGTGATATTTTAGATACGAAATACTAATACTTTGCAGTATTTAAAAGGTTACATAGGGGGATGTAATATTTTAGAAGCCTGAATAAGGGGGATAAGATATTTTACGTAGGAATTTCAGCTTCTTATTGTGATATTTATACAGATTACACATGGGGGATGTGATATTTTAGATACCAAATACTAATACTTTGCAGTATTTTAAATGTTGCATAGGGGTATGTAATATTTTAGAAGCCTGAATAAGGGGGATTAGATATTTTACGTAGGAATTTCAGCTTCTTATTGTGATATATATACAGATTACACATGTGGGATGTGATATTTTAGATACCAAATACTAATACTTTGCAGTATTTTAAATGTTGCATAGGGGGATGTAATATTTTAGAAGCCGGAATAAGGGGGATGAGATATTTTATGTAGGAATTTCAGCTTCTTATTGTGATATATATACAGATTACACATGGGGGATGTGATATTTTAGATACCAAATACTAATACCTTGCAGTATTTAAATAGTAACATAGGGGTATGTAATATTTTATAAGCCTAAGTAAGGGGGATGTGATATTTTACGTAGGACTTTCAGCTTCTTATTGTGATATATATACAGATTACACATGGGGGATGTGATATTTTAGATACCAAATACTAATACTTTGCAGTATTTTAAATGTTGCATAGGGGTATGTAATATTTTAGAAGCCTGAATAAGGGGGATGAGATATTTTACGTAGGAATTTCAGCTTCTTATTGTGATATATATACAGATTACACATGTGGGATGTGATATTTTAGATACCAAATACTAATACTTTGCAGTATTTTAAATGTTGCATAGGGGGATGTAATATTTTAGAAGCCGGAATAAGGGGGATGAGATATTTTATGTAGGAATTTCAGCTTCTTATTGTGATATATATACAGATTACACATGGGGGATGTGATATTTTAGATACCAAATAGTAATACTTTTCATTATTTTAAATGTTGCATAGGGGGATGTAATATTTTAGAAGCCTAAATAAGGGGGATGAGATATTTTATGTAGGAATTTCAGCTTCTTATTGTGATATATATACAGATTGCACATGGGGGATGTGATATTTTAGATACGAAATACTAATACCTTGCAGTATTTAAATAGTAACATAGGGGTATGTAATATTTTAGAAGTCTAAATAAGGGCGATGTGATATTTTACGTAGGAATTTCAGCTTCTTATTGTGATATATATACAGATTGCACATGGGGGATGTGATATTTTAGATACGAAATACTAATACTTTGCTGTATTTAAAAGGTTACATAGGGGGATGTAATATTTTAGAAGCCTGAATAAGGGGGATAAGATATTTTACGTAGGAATTTCAGCTTCTTATTGTGATTTATATACAGATTACACATGGGGGATGTGATATTTTAGATACCAAATACTAATACCTTGCAGTATTTAAATAGTAACATAGGGGTATGTAATATTTTAGAAGCCTAAATAAGGGGGATGTGATATTTTACGTAGGAATTTCAGCTTCTTATTGTGATATATATACAGATTACACATGGGGGATGTGATATTTTAGATACCAAATAGTAATACTTTGCAGTATTTTAAATGTTGCATAGGGGGATGTAATATTTTAGAAGCCTGAATAAGGGGGATAAGATATTTTACGTAGGAATTTCAGCTTCTTATTGTGATATATATACAGATTACACATGGGGGATATGATATTTTAGATACCAAATACTATTACCTTGCAGTATTTAAATAGTAACATAGGGGTATGTAATATTTTAGAAGCCTAAATAAGGGGGATGTGATATTTTACGTAGGAATTTCAGCTTCTTATTGTGATATATATACAGATTGCACATGGGGGATGTGATATTTTAGATACGAAATACTAATACCTTGCAGTATTTAAATAGTAACATAGGGGTATGTAATATTTTAGAAGCCTAAATAAGGGGGATGTGATATTTTACGTAGGAATTTCAGCTTCTTATTGTGATATATATACAGATTGCACATGGGGGATGTAATATTTTAGATACGAAATACTAATACTTTGCTGTATTTAAAAGGTTACATAGGGGGATGTAATATTTTAGAAGCCTAAATAAGGGGGATGTGATATTTTACGTAGGAATTTCAGCTTCTTATTGTGATTTATATACAGATTGCACATGGGGGATGTGATATTTTAGATACGAAATACTAATACCTTGCAGTATTTAAATAGTAACATAGGGGTATGTAATATTTTAGAAGTCTAAATAAGTTGGATGTGATATTTTACGTAGGAATTTCAGCTTCTTATTGTGATATATATACAGATTGCACATGGGGGATGTGATATTTTAGATACGAAATACTAATACTTTGCTGTATTTAAAAGGTTACATAGGGGGATGTAATATTTTAGAAGCCTGAATAAGGGGGATAAGATATTTTACATAGGAATTTCAGCTTCTTATTGTGATTTATATACAGATTACACATGGGGGATGTGATATTTTAGATACCAAATACTAATACCTTGCAGTATTTAAATAGTAACATAGGGGTATGTAATATTTTAGAAGCCTAAATAAGGGGGATGTGATATTTTACGTAGGAATTTCAGCTTCTTATTGTGATATATATACAGATTGCACATGGGGGATGTGATATTTTAGATACGAAATACTAATACTTTGCTGTATTTAAAAGGTTACATAGGGGGATGTAATATTTTAGAAGCCTGAATAAGGGGGATAAGATATTTTAGGTAGGAATTTCAGCTTCTTATTGTGATATATATACAGATTACACATGGGGGATGTGATATTTTAGATACCAAATAGTAATACTTTTCATTATTTTAAATGTTACATAGGGGGATGTAATATTTTAGAAGCCTGAATAAGGGGGATAAGATATTTTACGTAGGAATTTCAGCTTCTTATTGTGATATATATACAGATTGCACATGGGGGATGTGATATTTTAGATACGAAATACTAATACCTTGCAGTATTTAAATAGTAACATAGGGGTATGTAATATTTTAGAAGCCTAAATAAGGGGGATGTGATATTTTACGTAGGAATTTCAGCTTCTTATTGTGATATATATACAGATTGCACATGGGGGATGTGATATTTTAGATACGAAATACTAATACTTTGCTGTATTTAAAAGGTTACATAGGGGGATGTAATATTTTAGAAGCCTGAATAAGGGGGATAAGATATTTTACGTAGGAATTTCAGCTTCTTATTGTGATTTATATACAGATTACACATGGGGGATGTGATATTTTAGATACCAAATACTAATACCTTGCAGTATTTAAATAGTAACATAGGGGTATGTAATATTTTAGAAGCCTAAATAAGGGGGATGTGATATTTTACGTAGGAATTTCAGCTTCTTATTGTGATATATATACAGATTGCACATGGGGGATGTGATATTTTAGATACGAAATACTAATACTTTGCTGTATTTAAAAGGTTACATAGGGGGATGTAATATTTTAGAAGCCTGAATAAGGGGGATAAGATATTTTACGTAGGAATTTCAGCTTCTTATTGTGATATATATACAGATTACACATGGGGGATGTGATATTTTAGATACCAAATAGTAATACTTTTCATTATTTTAAATGTTACATAGGGGGATGTAATATTTTAGAAGCCTGAATAAGGGGGATAAGATATTTTACGTAGGAATTTCAGCTTCTTATTGTGATATATATACAGATTACACATGGGGGATGTGATATTTTAGATACCAAATAGTAATACTTTGCAGTATTTTAAATGTTGCATAGGGGGATGTAATATTTTAGAAGCCTGAATAAGGGGGATAAGATATTTTACGTAGGAATTTCAGCTTCTTATTGTGATATATATACAGATTACACATGGGGGATATGATATTTTAGATACCAAATACTAATACCTTGCAGTATTTAAATAGTAACATAGGGGTATGTAATATTTTAGAAGCCTAAATAAGGGGGATGTGATATTTTACGTAGGAATTTCAGCTTCTTATTGTGATATATATACAGATTGCACATGGGGGATGTGATATTTTAGATACGAAATACTAATACTTTGCTGTATTTAAAAGGTTACATAGGGGGATGTAATATTTTAGAAGCCTGAATAAGGGGGATAAGATATTTTACGTAGGAATTTCAGCTTCTTATTGTGATATATATACAGATTGCACATGGGGGATGTGATATTTTAGATACGAAATACTAATACTTTGCTGTATTTAAAAGGTTACATAGGGGGATGTAATATTTTAGAAGCCTGAATAAGGGGGATAAGATATTTTACGTAGGAATTTCAGCTTCTTATTGTGATATATATACAGATTACACATGGGGGATATGATATTTTAGATACCAAATACTAATACCTTGCAGTATTTAAATAGTAACATAGGGGTATGTAATATTTTAGAAGCCTAAATAAGGGGGATGTGATATTTTACGTAGGAATTTCAGCTTCTTATTGTGATATATATACAGATTGCACATGGGGGATGTGATATTTTAGATACGAAATACTAATACCTTGCAGTATTTAAATAGTAACATAGGGGTATGTAATATTTTAGAAGCCTAAATAAGGGGGATGTGATATTTTACGTAGGAATTTCAGCTTCTTATTGTGATATATATACAGATTGCACATGGGGGATGTGATATTTTAGATACGAAATACTAATACTTTGCTGTATTTAAAAGGTTACATAGGGGGATGTAATATTTTAGAAGCCTGAATAAGGGGGATAAGATATTTTACGTAGGAATTTCAGCTTCTTATTGTGATTTATATACAGATTACACATGGGGGATGTGATATTTTAGATACCAAATACTAATACCTTGCAGTATTTAAATAGTAACATAGGGGTATGTAATATTTTAGAAGCCTAAATAAGGGGGATGTGATATTTTACGTAGGATTTTCAGCTTCTTATTGTGATATATATACAGATTGCACATGGGGGATGTGATATTTTAGATACGAAATACTAATACTTTGTTGTATTTAAAAGGTTACATAGGGGGATGTAATATTTTAGAAGCCTGAATAAGGGGGATAAGATATTTTACGTAGGAATTTCAGCTTCTTATTGTGATATATATACAGATTACACATGGGGGATGTGATATTTTAGTTACCAAATAGTAATACTTTGCAGTATTTTAAATGTTGCATAGGGGGATGTAATATTTTAGAAGCCTGAATAAGGGGGATAAGATATTTTACGTAGGAATTTCAGCTTCTTATTGTGATATATATACAGATTGCACATGGGGGATGTGATATTTTAGATACGAAATACTAATACCTTGCAGTATTTAAATAGTAACATAGGGGTATGTAATATTTTAGAAGTCTAATTAAGGGCGATGTGATATTTTACGTAGGAATTTCAGCTTCTTATTGTGATATATATACAGATTGCACATGGGGGATGTGATATTTTAGATACGAAATACTAATACTTTGCTGTATTTAAAAGGTTACATAGGGGGATGTAATATTTTAGAAGCCTGAATAAGGGGGATAAGATATTTTACGTAGGAATTTCAGCTTCTTATTGTGATTTATATACAGATTACACATGGGGGATGTGATATTTTAGATACCAAATACTAATACCTTGCAGTATTTAAATAGTAACATAGGGGTATGTAATATTTTAGAAGCCTAAATTAGGGGGATGTGATATTTTACGTAGGAATTTCAGCTTCTTATTGTGATATATATACAGATTGCACATGGGGGATGTGATATTTTAGATACGAAATACTAATACTTTGCTGTATTTAAAAGGTTACATAGGGGGATGTAATATTTTAGAAGCCTGAATAAGGGGGATAAGATATTTTACGTAGGAATTTCAGCTTCTTATTGTGATATATATACAGATTACACATGGGGGATGTGATATTTTAGATACCAAATAGTAATACTTTTCACTATTTTAAATGTTACATAGGGGGATGTAATATTTTAGAAGCCTGAATAAGGGGGATAAGATATTTACGTAGGAATTTCAGCTTCTTATTGTGATATATATACAGATTACACATGGGGGATGTGATATTTTAGATACCAAATAGTAATACTTTGCAGTATTTTAAATGTTGCATAGGGGGATGTAATATTTTAGAAGCCTGAATAAGGGGGATAAGATATTTTACGTAGGAATTTCAGCTTCTTATTGTGATATATATACAGATTGCACATGGGGGATGTGATATTTTAGATATGAAATACTAATACCTTGCAGTATTTAAATAGTAACATAGGGGTATGTAATATTTTAGAAGCCTAAATAAGGGGGATGTGATATTTTACGTAGGAATTTCAGCTTCTTATTGTGATATATATACAGATTGCACATGGGGGATGTGATATTTTAGATACGAAATACTAATACTTTGCTGTATTTAAAAGGTTACATAGGGGGATGTAATATTTTAGAAGCCTAAATAAGGGGGATGAGATATTTTATGTAGGAATTTCAGCTTCTTATTGTGATATATATACAGATTACACATGGGGGATGTGATATTTTAGATACCAAATAGTAATACTTTGCAGTATTTTAAATGTTGCATAGGGGGATGTAATATTTTAGAAGCCGGAATAAGCGGGATGAGATATTTTATGTAGGAATTTCAGCTTCTTATTGTGATATATATACAGATTACACATGGGGGATGTGATATTTTAGATACCAAATACTAATACTTTGCTGTATTTAAAAGGTTACATAGGGGGATGTAATATTTTAGAAGCCTGAATAAGGGGGATAAGATATTTTACGTAGGAATTTCAGCTTCTTATTGTGATATATATACAGATTACACATGGGGGATGTGATATTTTAGATACCAAATACTAATACCTTGCAGTATTTAAATAGTAACATAGGGGTATGTAATATTTTAGAAGCCTAAATAAGGGGGATGTGATATTTTACGTAGGAATTTTAGCTTCTTATTGTGATATATATACAGATTGCACATGGGGGATGTGATATTTTAGATACGAAATACTAATACTTTGCTGTATTTAAAAGGTTACATAGGGGGATGTAATATTTTAGAAGCCTGAATAAGGGGGATAAGATATTTTACGTAGGAATTTCAGCTTCTTATTGTGATATATATACAGATTACACATGGGGGATGTGATATTTTAGATACCAAATAGTAATACTTTTCATTATTTTAAATGTTACATAGGGGGATGTAATATTTTAGAAGCCTGAATAAGGGGGATAAGATATTTTACGTAGGAATTTCAGCTTCTTATTGTTATATATATACAGATTACACATGGGGGATATGATATTTTAGATACCAAATACTAATACCTTGCAGTATTTAAATAGTAACATAGGGGTATGTAATATTTAAGAAGCCTAAATAAGGGGGATATGATATTTTACGAAGGAATTTCAGCTTCTTATTGTGATATATATACAGATTGCACATGGGGGATGTGATATTTTAGATACGAAATACTAATACCTTGCAGTATTTAAATAGTAACATAGGGGTATGTAATATTTTAGAAGACTAAATAAGGGGGATGTGATATTTTACGTAGGAATTTCAGCTTCTTATTGTGATATATATACAGATTGCACATGGGGGATGTGATATTTTAGATACGAAATACTAATACTTTGCTGTATTTAAAAGGTTACATAGGGGGATGTAATATTTTAGAAGCCTGAATAAGGGGGATAAGATATTTTACGTAGGAATTTCAGCTTCTTATTGTGATTTATATACAGATTACACATGGGGGATGTGATATTTTAGATACCAAATACTAATACCTTGCAGTATTTAAATAGTAACATAGGGGTATGTAATATTTTAGAAGCCTAAATAAGGGGGATGTGATATTTTACGTAGGAATTTCAGCTTCTTATTGTGATATATATACAGATTGCACATGGGGGATGTGATATTTTAGATACGAAATACTAATACTTTGCTGTATTTAAAAGGTTACATAGGGGGATGTAATATTTTAGAAGCCTGAATAAGGGGGATAAGATATTTTACGTAGGAATTTCAGCTTCTTATTGTGATATATATACAGATTACACATGGGGGATGTGATATTTTAGATACCAAATAGTAATACTTTTCATTATTTTAAATGTTACATAGGGGGATGTAATATTTTAGAAGCCTGAATAAGGGGGATAAGATATTTTACGTAGGAATTTCAGCTTCTTATTGTGATATATATACAGATTACACATGGGGGATGTGATATTTTAGATACCAAATACTAATACTTTGCAGTATTTTAAATGTTGCATAGGGGTATGTAATATTTTAGAAGCCTGAATAAGGGGGATGAGATATTTTATGTAGGAATTTCAGCTTCTTATTGTGATATATATACAGATTACACATGTGGGATGTGATATTTTAGATACCAAATACTAATACTTTGCAGTATTTTAAATGTTGCATAGGGGGATGTAATATTTTAGAAGCCGGAATAAGGGGGATGAGATATTTTATGTAGGAATTTCAGCTTCTTATTGTGATATATATACAGATTACACATGGGGGATGTGATATTTTAGATACCAAATAGTAATACTTTGCAGTATTTTAAATGTTGCATAGGGGGATGTAATATTTTAGAAGCCTGAATAAGGGGGATAAGATATTTTACGTAGGAATTTCAGCTTCTTATTGTGATATATATACAGATTGCACATGGGGGATGTGATATTTTAGATACGAAATACTAATACTTTGCTGTATTTAAAAGGTTACATAGGGGGATGTAATATTTTAGAAGCCTAAATAAGGGGGATGAGATATTTTATGTAGGAATATCAGCTTCTTATTGTGATATATATACAGATTACACATGGGGGATGTGATATTTTAGATACCAAATAGTAATACTTTGCAGTATTTTAAATGTTGCATAGGGGGATGTAATATTTTAGTAGCCGGAATAAGCGGGATGAGATATTTTATGTAGGAATTTCAGCTTCTTATTGTGATATATATACAGATTACACATGGGGGATGTGATATTTTAGATACCAAATACTAATACTTTGCTGTATTTAAAAGGTTACATAGGGGGATGTAATATTTTAGAAGCCTGAATAAGGGGGATAAGATATTTTACGTAGGAATTTCAGCTTCTTATTGTGATATATATACAGATTACACATGGGGGATGTGATATTTTAGATACCAAATACTAATACCTTGCAGTATTTAAATAGTAACATAGGGGTATGTAATATTTTAGAAGCCTAAATAAGGGGGATGTGATATTTTACGTAGGAATTTTAGCTTCTTATTGTGATATATATACAGATTGCACATGGGGGATGTGATATTTTAGATACGAAATACTAATACTTTGCTGTATTTAAAAGGTTACATAGGGGGATGTAATATTTTAGAAGCCTGAATAAGGGGGATAAGATATTTTACGTAGGAATTTCAGCTTCTTATTGTGATATATATACAGATTACACATGGGGGATGTGATATTTTAGATACCAAATAGTAATACTTTTCATTATTTTAAATGTTACATAGGGGGATGTAATATTTTAGAAGCCTGAATAAGGGGGATAAGATATTTTACGTAGGAATTTCAGCTTCTTATTGTTATATATATACAGATTACACATGGGGGATATGATATTTTAGATACCAAATACTA
The DNA here is from genome assembly GCF_038396675.1 of Hydra vulgaris. NCBI lineage: Eukaryota > Metazoa > Cnidaria > Hydrozoa > Anthoathecata > Hydridae > Hydra > Hydra vulgaris. Next base: position 17,895,804 of record NC_088923.1, read on the forward strand.
ATACCTTGCAGTATTTAAATAGTAACATAGGGGTATGTAATATTTAAGAAGCCTAAATAAGGGGGATATGATATTTTACGAAGGAATTTCAGCTTCTTATTGTGATATATATACAGATTGCACATGGGGGATGTGATATTTTAGATACGAAATACTAATACCTTGCAGTATTTAAATAGTAACATAGGGGTATGTAATATTTTAGAAGACTAAATAAGGGGGATGTGATATTTTACGTAGGAATTTCAGCTTCTTATTGTGATATATATACAGATTGCACATGGGGGATGTGATATTTTAGATACGAAATACTAATACTTTGCTGTATTTAAAAGGTTACATAGGGGGATGTAATATTTTAGAAGCCTGAATAAGGGGGATAAGATATTTTACGTAGGAATTTCAGCTTCTTATTGTGATTTATATACAGATTACACATGGGGGATGTGATATTTTAGATACCAAATACTAATACCTTGCAGTATTTAAATAGTAACATAGGGGTATGTAATATTTTAGAAGCCTAAATAAGGGGGATGTGATATTTTACGTAGGAATTTCAGCTTCTTATTGTGATATATATACAGATTGCACATGGGGGATGTGATATTTTAGATACGAAATACTAATACTTTGCTGTATTTAAAAGGTTACATAGGGGGATGTAATATTTTAGAAGCCTGAATAAGGGGGATAAGATATTTTACGTAGGAATTTCAGCTTCTTATTGTGATATATATACAGATTACACATGGGGGATGTGATATTTTAGATACCAAATAGTAATACTTTTCATTATTTTAAATGTTACATAGGGGGATGTAATATTTTAGAAGCCTGAATAAGGGGGATTAGATATTTTACGTAGGAATTTCAGCTTCTTATTGTGATATATATACAGATTACACATGGGGGATGTGATATTTTAGATACCAAATACTAATACTTTGCAGTATTTTAAATGTTGCATAGGGGTATGTAATATTTTAGAAGCCTGAATAAGGGGGATGAGATATTTTATGTAGGAATTTCAGCTTCTTATTGTGATATATATACAGATTACACATGTGGGATGTGATATTTTAGATACCAAATACTAATACTTTGCAGTATTTTAAATGTTGCATAGGGGGATGTAATATTTTAGAAGCCGGAATAAGGGGGATGAGATATTTTATGTAGGAATTTCAGCTTCTTATTGTGATATATATACAGATTACACATGGGGGATGTGATATTTTAGATACCAAATAGTAATACTTTGCAGTATTTTAAATGTTGCATAGGGGGATGTAATATTTTAGAAGCCTGAATAAGGGGGATAAGATATTTTACGTAGGAATTTCAGCTTCTTATTGTGATATATATACAGATTACACATGGGGGATATGATATTTTAGATACCAAATACTAATACCTTGCAGTATTTAAATAGTAACATAGGGGTATGTAATATTTTAGAAGCCTAAATAAGGGGGATGTGATATTTTACGTAGGAATTTTAGCTTCTTATTGTGATATATATACAGATTGCACATGGGGGATGTGATATTTTAGATACGAAATACTAATACCTTGCAGTATTTAAATAGTAACATAGGGGTATGTAATATTTTAGAAGCCTAAATAAGGGGGATGTGATATTTTACGTAGGAATTTCAGCTTCTTATTGTGATATATATACAGATTGCACATGGGGGATGTGATATTTTAGATACGAAATACTAATACTTTGCAGTATTTAAAAGGTTACATAGGGGGATGTAATATTTTAGAAGCCTGAATAAGGGGGATAAGATATTTTACGTAGGAATTTCAGCTTCTTATTGTGATATTTATACAGATTACACATGGGGGATGTGATATTTTAGATACCAAATACTAATACTTTGCAGTATTTTAAATGTTGCATAGGGGTATGTAATATTTTAGAAGCCTGAATAAGGGGGATTAGATATTTTACGTAGGAATTTCAGCTTCTTATTGTGATATATATACAGATTACACATGTGGGATGTGATATTTTAGATACCAAATACTAATACTTTGCAGTATTTTAAATGTTGCATAGGGGGATGTAATATTTTAGAAGCCGGAATAAGAGGGATGAGATATTTTATGTAGGAATTTCAGCTTCTTATTGTGATATATATACAGATTACACATGGGGGATGTGATATTTTAGATACCAAATACTAATACCTTGCAGTATTTAAATAGTAACATAGGGGTATGTAATATTTTATAAGCCTAAGTAAGGGGGATGTGATATTTTACGTAGGAATTTCAGCTTCTTATTGTGATATATATACAGATTACACATGGGGGATGTGATATTTTAGATACCAAATAGTAATACTTTTCATTATTTTAAATGTTGCATCGGGGGATGTAATATTTTAGAAGCCGGAATAAGGGGGATGAGATATTTTATGTAGGAATTTCAGCTTCTTATTGTGATATATATACAGATTACACATGGGGGATGTGATATTTTAGATACCAAATAGTAATACTTTGCAGTATTTTAAATGTTGCATAGGGGGATGTAATATTTTAGAAGCCGGAATAAGCAGGATGAGATATTTTATGTAGGAATTTCAGCTTCTTATTGTGATATATATACAGATTGCACATGGGGGATGTGATATTTTAGATACGAAATACTAATACTTTGCTGTATTTAAAAGGTTACATAGGGGGATGTAATATTTTAGAAGCCTGAATAAGGGGGATAAGATATTTTACGTAGGAATTTCAGCTTCTTATTGTGATATATATACAGATTACACATGGGGGATGTGATATTTTAGATACCAAATACTAATACCTTGCAGTATTTAAATAGTAACATAGGGGTATGTAATATTTTAGAAGCCTAAATAAGGGGGATGTGATATTTTACGTAGGAATTTCAGCTTCTTATTGTGATATATATACAGATTGCACATGGGGGATGTGATATTTTAGATACGAAATACTAATACTTTGCTGTATTTAAAAGGTTACATAGGGGGATGTAATATTTTAGAAGCCTGAATAAGGGGGATAAGATATTTTACGTAGGAATTTCAGCTTCTTATTGTGATATATATACAGATTACACATGGGGGATGTGATATTTTAGATACCAAATAGTAATACTTTTCATTATTTTAAATGTTACATAGGGGGATGTAATATTTTAGAAGCCTGAATAAGGGGGATAAGATATTTTACGTAGGAATTTCAGCTTCTTATTGTTATATATATACAGATTACACATGGGGGATATGATATTTTAGATACCAAATACTAATACCTTGCAGTATTTAAATAGTAACATAGGGGTATGTAATATTTAAGAAGCCTAAATAAGGGGGATATGATATTTTACAAAGGAATTTCAGCTTCTTATTGTGATATATATACAGATTGCACATGGGGGATGTGATATTTTAGATACGAAATACTAATACCTTGCAGTATTTAAATAGTAACATAGGGGTATGTAATATTTTAGAAGACTAAATAAGGGGGATGTGATATTTTACGTAGGAATTTCAGCTTCTTATTGTGATATATATACAGATTGCACATGGGGGATGTGATATTTTAGATACGAAATACTAATACTTTGCTGTATTTAAAAGGTTACATAGGGGGATGTAATATTTTAGAAGCCTGAATAAGGGGGATAAGATGTTTTACGTAGGAATTTCAGCTTCTTATTGTGATTTATATACAGATTACACATGGGGGATGTGATATTTTAGATACCAAATACTAATACCTTGCAGTATTTAAATAGTAACATAGGGGTATGTAATATTTTAGAAGCCTAAATAAGGGGGATGTGATATTTTACGTAGGAATTTCAGCTTCTTATTGTGATATATATACAGATTGCACATGGGGGATGTGATATTTTAGATACGAAATACTAATACTTTGTTGTATTTAAAAGGTTACATAGGGGGATGTAATATTTTAGAAGCCTGAATAAGGGGGATAAGATATTTTACGTAGGAATTTCAGCTTCTTATTGTGATATATATACAGATTACACATGGGGGATGTGATATTTTAGATACCAAATAGTAATACTTTTCATTATTTTAAATGTTACATAGGGGGATGTAATATTTTAGAAGCCTGAATAAGGGGGATAAGATATTTTACGTAGGAATTTCAGCTTCTTATTGTGATATATATACAGATTACACATGGGGGATGTGATATTTTAGATACCAAATACTAATACTTTGCAGTATTTTAAATGTTGCATAGGGGTATGTAATATTTTAGAAGCCTGAATAAGGGGGATGAGATATTTTATGTAGGAATTTCAGCTTCTTATTGTGATATATATACAGATTACACATGTGGGATGTGATATTTTAGATACCAAATACTAATACTTTGCAGTATTTTAAATGTTGCATAGGGGGATGTAATATTTTAGAAGCCGGAATAAGGGGGATGAGATATTTTATGTAGGAATTTCAGCTTCTTATTGTGATATATATACAGATTACACATGGGGGATGTGATATTTTAGATACCAAATAGTAATACTTTGCAGTATTTTAAATGTTGCATAGGGGGATGTAATATTTTAGAAGCCTGAATAAGGGGGATAAGATATTTTACGTAGGAATTTCAGCTTCTTATTGTGATATATATACAGATTACACATGGGGGATATGATATTTTAGATACCAAATACTAATACCTTGCAGTATTTAAATAGTAACATAGGGGTATGTAATATTTTAGAAGCCTAAATAAGGGGGATGTGATATTTTACGTAGGAATTTCAGCTTCTTATTGTGATATATATACAGATTGCACATGGGGGATGTGATATTTTAGATACGAAATACTAATACCTTGCAGTATTTAAATAGTAACATAGGGGTATGTAATATTTTAGAAGCCTAAATAAGGGGGATGTGATATTTTACGTAGGAATTTCAGCTTCTTATTGTGATATATATACAGATTGCACATGGGGGATGTGATATTTTAGATACGAAATACTAATACTTTGCTGTATTTAAAAGGTTACATAGGGGGATGTAATATTTTAGAAGCCTGAATAAGGGGGATAAGATATTTTACGTAGGAATTTCAGCTTCTTATTGTGATTTATATACAGATTACACATGGGGGATGTGATATTTTAGATACCAAATACTAATACCTTGCAGTATTTAAATAGTAACATAGGGGTATGTAATATTTTAGAAGCCTAAATAAGGGGGATGTGATATTTTACGTAGGAATTTCAGCTTCTTATTGTGATATATATACAGATTGCACATGGGGGATGTGATATTTTAGATACGAAATACTAATACTTTGCTGTATTTAAAAGGTTACATAGGGGGATGTAATATTTTAGAAGCCTGAATAAGGGGGATAAGATATTTTACGTAGGAATTTCAGCTTCTTATTGTGATATATATACAGATTACACATGGGGGATGTGATATTTTAGATACCAAATAGTAATACTTTTCATTATTTTAAATGTTACATAGGGGGATGTAATATTTTAGAAGCCTGAATAAGGGGGATAAGATATTTTACGTAGGAATTTCAGCTTCTTATTGTGATATATATACAGATTACACATGGGGGATATGATATTTTAGATACCAAATACTAATACTTTGCAGTATTTTAAATGTTGCATAGGGGTATGTAATATTTTAGAAGCCTGAATAAGGGGGATGAGATATTTTATGTAGGAATTTCAGCTTCTTATTGTGATATATATACAGATTACACATGTGGGATGTGTCATTTTAGATACCAAATACTAATACTTTGCAGTATTTTAAATGTTGCATAGGGGGATGTAATATTTTAGAAGCCGGAATAAGGGGGATGAGATATTTTATGTAGGAATTTCAGCTTCTTATTGTGATATATATACAGATTACACATCGGGGATGTGATATTTTAGATACCAAATAGTAATACTTTGCAGTATTTTAAATGTTGCATAGGGGGATGTAATATTTTAGAAGCCTGAATAAGGGGGATAAGATATTTTACGTAGGAATTTCAGCTTCTTATTGTGATATATATACAGATTACACATGGGGGATATGATATTTTAGATACCAAATACTAATACCTTGCAGTATTTAAATAGTAACATAGGGGTATGTAATATTTTAGAAGCCTAAATAAGGGGGATGTGATATTTTACGTAGGAATTTCAGCTTCTTATTGTGATATATATACAGATTGCACATGGGGGATGTGATATTTTAGATACGAAATACTAATACCTTGCAGTATTTAAATAGTAACATAGGGGTATGTAATATTTTAGAAGCCTAAATAAGGGGGATGTGATATTTTACGTAGGAATTTCAGCTTCTTATTGTGATATATATACAGATTGCACATGGGGGATGTGATATTTTAGATACGAAATACTAATACTTTGCAGTATTTAAAAGGTTACATAGGGGGATGTAATATTTTAGAAGCCTGAATAAGGGGGATAAGATATTTTACGTAGGAATTTCAGCTTCTTATTGTGATATTTATACAGATTACACATGGGGGATGTGATATTTTAGATACCAAATACTAATACTTTGCAGTATTTTAAATGTTGCATAGGGGTATGTAATATTTTAGAAGCCTGAATAAGGGGGATTAGATATTTTACGTAGGAATTTCAGCTTCTTATTGTGATATATATACAGATTACACATGTGGGATGTGATATTTTAGATACCAAATACTAATACTTTGCAGTATTTTAAATGTTGCATAGGGGGATGTAATATTTTAGAAGCCGGAATAAGGGGGATGAGATATTTTATGTAGGAATTTCAGCTTCTTATTGTGATATATATACAGATTACACATGGGGGATGTGATATTTTAGATACCAAATACTAATACCTTGCAGTATTTAAATAGTAACATAGGGGTATGTAATATTTTATAAGCCTAAGTAAGGGGGATGTGATATTTTACGTAGGAATTTCAGCTTCTTATTGTGATATATATACAGATTACACATGGGGGATGTGATATTTTAGATACCAAATAGTAATACTTTTCATTATTTTAAATGTTGCATCGGGGGATGTAATATTTTAGAAGCCGGAATAAGGGGGATGAGATATTTTATGTAGGAATTTCAGCTTCTTATTGTGATATATATACAGATTACACATGGGGGATGTGATATTTTAGATACCAAATAGTAATACTTTGCAGTATTTTAAATGTTGCATAGGGGGATGTAATATTTTAGAAGCCGGAATAAGCAGGATGAGATATTTTATGTAGGAATTTCAGCTTCTTATTGTGATATATATACAGATTGCACATGGGGGATGTGATATTTTAGATACGAAATACTAATACTTTGCTGTATTTAAAAGGTTACATAGGGGGATGTAATATTTTAGAAGCCTGAATAAGGGGGATAAGATATTTTACGTAGGAATTTCAGCTTCTTATTGTGATATATATACAGATTACACATGGGGGATGTGATATTTTAGATACCAAATACTAATACCTTGCAGTATTTAAATAGTAACATAGGGGTATGTAATATTTTAGAAGCCTAAATAAGGGGGATGTGATATTTTACGTAGGAATTTCAGCTTCTTATTGTGATATATATACAGATTGCACATGGGGGATGTGATATTTTAGATACGAAATACTAATACTTTGCTGTATTTAAAAGGTTACATAGGGGGATGTAATATTTTAGAAGCCTGAATAAGGGGGATAAGATATTTTACGTAGGAATTTCAGCTTCTTATTGTGATATATATACAGATTACACATGGGGGATGTGATATTTTAGATACCAAATAGTAATACTTTTCATTATTTTAAATGTTACATAGGGGGATGTAATATTTTAGAAGCCTGAATAAGGGGGATAAGATATTTTACGTAGGAATTTCAGCTTCTTATTGTTATATATATACAGATTACACATGGGGGATATGATATTTTAGATACCAAATACTAATACCTTGCAGTATTTAAATAGTAACATAGGGGTATGTAATATTTAAGAAGCCTAAATAAGGGGGATATGATATTTTACAAAGGAATTTCAGCTTCTTATTGTGATATATATACAGATTGCACATGGGGGATGTGATATTTTAGATACGAAATACTAATACCTTGCAGTATTTAAATAGTAACATAGGGGTATGTAATATTTTAGAAGACTAAATAAGGGGGATGTGATATTTTACGTAGGAATTTCAGCTTCTTATTGTGATATATATACAGATTGCACATGGGGGATGTGATATTTTAGATACGAAATACTAATACTTTGCTGTATTTAAAAGGTTACATAGGGGGATGTAATATTTTAGAAGCCTGAATAAGGGGGATAAGATGTTTTACGTAGGAATTTCAGCTTCTTATTGTGATTTATATACAGATTACACATGGGGGATGTGATATTTTAGATACCAAATACTAATACCTTGCAGTATTTAAATAGTAACATAGGGGTATGTAATATTTTAGAAGCCTAAATAAGGGGGATGTGATATTTTACGTAGGAATTTCAGCTTCTTATTGTGATATATATACAGATTGCACATGGGGGATGTGATATTTTAGATACGAAATACTAATACTTTGCTGTATTTAAAAGGTTACATAGGGGGATGTAATATTTTAGAAGCCTGAATAAGGGGGATAAGATATTTTACGTAGGAATTTCAGCTTCTTATTGTGATATATATACAGATTACACATGGGGGATGTGATATTTTAGATACCAAATAGTAATACTTTTCATTATTTTAAATGTTACATAGGGGGATGTAATATTTTAGAAGCCTGAATAAGGGGGATAAGATATTTTACGTAGGAATTTCAGCTTCTTATTGTGATATATATACAGATTACACATGGGGGATGTGATATTTTAGATACCAAATACTAATACTTTGCAGTATTTTAAATGTTGCATAGGGGTATGTAATATTTTAGAAGCCTGAATAAGGGGGATGAGATATTTTATGTAGGAATTTCAGCTTCTTATTGTGATATATATACAGATTACACATGTGGGATGTGATATTTTAGATACCAAATACTAATACTTTGCAGTATTTTAAATGTTGCATAGGGGGATGTAATATTTTAGAAGCCTAAATAAGGGGGATGTGATATTTTACGTAGGAATTTCAGCTTCTTATTGTGATATATATACAGATTGCACATGGGGGATGTAATATTTTAGATACGAAATACTAATACTTTGCTGTATTTAAAAGGTTACATAGGGGGATGTAATATTTTAGAAGCCTGAATAAGGGGGATAAGATATTTTACGTAGGAATTTCAGCTTCTTATTGTGATTTATATACAGATTGCACATGGTGGATGTGATATTTTAGATACGAAATACTAATACCTTGCAGTATTTAAATAGTAACATAGGGGTATGTAATATTTTAGAAGTCTAAATAAGTTGGATGTGATATTTTACGTAGGAATTTCAGCTTCTTATTGTGATATATATACAGATTGCACATGGGGGATGTGATATTTTAGATACGAAATACTAATACTTTGCTGTATTTAAAAGGTTACATAGGGGGATGTAATATTTTAGAAGCCTGAATAAGGGGGATAAGATATTTTACGTAGGAATTTCAGCTTCTTATTGTGATTTATATACAGATTACACATGGGGGATGTGATATTTTAGATACCAAATACTAATACCTTGCAGTATTTAAATAGTAACATAGGGGTATGTAATATTTTAGAAGCCTAAATAAGAGGGATGTGATATTTTACGTAGGAATTTCAGCTTCTTATTGTGATATATATACAGATTGCACATGGGGGATGTGATATTTTAGATACGAAATACTAATACTTTGCTGTATTTAAAAGGTTACATAGGGGGATGTATTATTTTAGAAGCCTGAATAAAGGGGATAAGATATTTTACGTAGGAATTTCAGCTTCTTATTGTGATATATATACAGATTACACATGGGGGATGTGATATTTTAGATACCAAATAGTAATACTTTTCATTATTTTAAATGTTACATAGGGGGATGTAATATTTTAGAAGCCTGAATAAGGGGGATAAGATATTTTATGTAGGAATTTCAGCTTCTTATTGTGATATATATACAGATTACACATGGGGGATGTGATATTTTAGATACCAAATAGTAATACTTTGCAGTATTTTAAATGTTGCATAGGGGGATGTAATATTTTAGAAGCCTGAATAAGGGGGATAAGATATTTTACGTAGGAATTTCAGCTTCTTATTGTGATATATATACAGATTACACATGGGGGATATGATATTTTAGATACCAAATACTAATACCTTGCAGTATTTAAATAGTAACATAGGGGTATGTAATATTTTAGAAGCCTAAATAAGGGGGATGTGATATTTTACGTAGGAATTTCAGCTTCTTATTGTGATTTATATACAGATTACACATGGGGGATGTGATATTTTAGATACCAAATACTAATACCTTGCAGTATTTAAATAGTAACATAGGGGTATGTAATATTTTAGAAGCCTAAATAAGGGGGATGTGATATTTTACGTAGGAATTTCAGCTTCTTATTGTGATATATATACAGATTACACATGGGGGATGTGATATTTTAGATACCAAATAGTAATACTTTGCAGTATTTTAAATGTTGCATAGGGGGATGTAATATTTTAGAAGCCTGAATAAGGGGGATAAGATATTTTACGTAGGAATTTCAGCTTCTTATTGTGATATATATACAGATTACACATGGGGGATATGATATTTTAGATACCAAATACTATTACCTTGCAGTATTTAAATAGTAACATAGGGGTATGTAATATTTTAGAAGCCTAAATAAGGGGGATGTGATATTTTACGTAGGAATTTCAGCTTCTTATTGTGATATATATACAGATTGCACATGGGGGATGTGATATTTTAGATACGAAATACTAATACCTTGCAGTATTTAAATAGTAACATAGGGGTATGTAATATTTTAGAAGCCTAAATAAGGGGGATGTGATATTTTACGTAGGAATTTCAGCTTTTTATTGTGATATATATACAGATTGCACATGGGGGATGTAATATTTTAGATACGAAATACTAATACTTTGCTGTATTTAAAAGGTTACATAGGGGGATGTAATATTTTAGAAGCCTGAATAAGGGGGATAAGATATTTTACGTAGGAATTTCAGCTTCTTATTGTGATTTATATACAGATTGCACATGGGGGATGTGATATTTTAGATACGAAATACTAATACCTTGCAGTATTTAAATAGTAACATAGGGGTATGTAATATTTTAGAAGTCTAAATAAGTTGGATGTGATATTTTACGTAGGAATTTCAGCTTCTTATTGTGATATATATACAGATTGCACATGGGGGATGTGATATTTTAGATACGAAATACTAATACTTTGCTGTATTTAAAAGGTTACATAGGGGGATGTAATATTTTAGAAGCCTGAATAAGGGGGATAAGATATTTTACGTAGGAATTTCAGCTTCTTATTGTGATTTATATACAGATTACACATGGGGGATGTGATATTTTAGATACCAAATACTAATACCTTGCAGTATTTAAATAGTAACATAGGGGTATGTAATATTTTAGAAGCCTAAATAAGGGGGATGTGATATTTTACGTAGGAATTTCAGCTTCTTATTGTGATATATATACAGATTGCACATGGGGGATGTGATATTTTAGATACGAAATACTAATACTTTGCTGTATTTAAAAGGTTACATAGGGGGATGTAATATTTTAGAAGCCTGAATAAGGGGGATAAGATATTTTACGTAGGAATTTCAGCTTCTTATTGTGATATATATACAGATTACACATGGGGGATGTGATATTTTAGATACCAAATAGTAATACTTTTCATTATTTTAAATGTTACATAGGGGGATGTAATATTTTAGAAGCCTGAATAAGGGGGATAAGATATTTTATGTAGGAATTTCAGCTTCTTATTGTGATATATATACAGATTACACATGGGGGATGTGATATTTTAGATACCAAATAGTAATACTTTGCAGTATTTTAAATGTTGCATAGGGGGATGTAATATTTTAGAAGCCTGAATAAGGGGGATAAGATATTTTACGTAGGAATTTCAGCTTCTTATTGTGATATATATACAGATTACACATGGGGGATATGATATTTTAGATACCAAATACTAATACCTTGCAGTATTTAAATAGTAACATAGGGGTATGTAATATTTTAGAAGCCTAAATAAGGGGGATGTGATATTTTACGTAGGAATTTCAGCTTCTTATTGTGATATATATACAGATTGCACATGGGGGATGTGATATTTTAGATACCAAATACTAATACCTTGCAGTATTTAAATAGTAACATAGGGGTATGTAATATTTTAGAAGCCTAAATAAGGGGGATGTGATATTTTACGTAGGAATTTCAGCTTCTTATTGTGATATATATACAGATTGCACATGGGGGATGTGATATTTTAGATACGAAATACTAATACTTTGCTGTATTTAAAAGGTTACATAGGGGGATGTAATATTTTAGAAGCCTGAATAAGGGGGATAAGATATTTTACGTAGGAATTTCAGCTTCTTATTGTGTTTTATATACAGATTGCACATGGGGGATGTGATATTTTAGATACGAAATACTAATACCTTGCAGTATTTAAATAGTAACATAGGGGTATGTAATATTTTAGAAGTCTAAATAAGTTGGATGTGATATTTTACGTAGGAATTTCAGCTTCTTATTGTGATATATATACAGATTGCACATGGGGGATGTGATATTTTAGATACGAAATACTAATACTTTGCTGTATTTAAAAGGTTACATAGGGGGATGTAATATTTTAGAAGCCTGAATAAGGGGGATAAGATATTTTACGTAGGAATTTCAGCTTCTTATTGTGATTTATATACAGATTACACATGGGGGATGTGATATTTTAGATACCAAATACTAATACCTTGCAGTATTTAAATAGTAACATAGGGGTATGTAATATTTTAGAAGCCTAAATAAGGGGGATGTGATATTTTACGTAGGAATTTCAGCTTCTTATTGTGATATATATACAGATTGCACATGGGGGATGTGATATTTTAGATACGAAATACTAATACTTTGTTGTATTTAAAAGGTTACATAGGGGGATGTAATATTTTAGAAGCCTGAATAAGGGGGATAAGATATTTTACGTAGGAATTTCAGCTTCTTATTGTGATATATATACAGATTACACATGGGGGATGTGATATTTTAGATACCAAATAGTAATACTTTGCAGTATTTTAAATGTTGCATAGGGGGATGTAATATTTTAGAAGCCTGAATAAGGGGGATAAGATATTTTACGTAGGAATTTCAGCTTCTTATTGTGATATATATACAGATTACACATGGGGGATATGATATTTTAGATACCAAATACTAATACCTTGCTGTATTTAAATAGTAACATAGGGGTATGTAATATTTTAGAAGCCTAAATAAGGGGGATGTGATATTTTACTTAGGAATTTCAGCCTCTTATTGTGATATATATACAGATTGCACATGGGGGATGTGATATTTTAGATACGAAATACTAATACCTTGCAGTATTTAAATAGTAACATAGGGGTATGTAATATTTTAGAAGCCTAAATAAGGGGGATGTGATATTTTACGTAGGAATTTCAGCTTCTTATTGTGATATATATACAGATTGCACATGGGGGATGTGATATTTTAGATACGAAATACTAATACTTTGCTGTATTTAAAAGGTTACATAGGGGGATGTAATATTTTAGAAGCCTGAATAAGGGGGATAAGATATTTTACGTAGGAATTTCAGCTTCTTATTGTGATTTATATACAGATTACACATGGGGGATGTGATATTTTAGATACCAAATACTAATACCTTGCAGTATTTAAATAGTAACATAGGGGTATGTAATATTTTAGAAGCCTAAATAAGGGGGATGTGATATTTTACGTAGGAATTTCAGCTTCTTATTGTGATATATATACAGATTGCACATGGGGGATGTGATATTTTAGATACGAAATACTAATACTTTGCTGTATTTAAAAGGTTACATAGGGGGATGTAATATTTTAGAAGCCTGAATAAGGGGGATAAGATATTTTACGTAGGAATTTCAGCTTCTTATTGTGATATATATACAGATTACACATGGGGGATGTGATATTTTAGATACCAAATAGTAATACTTTTCATTATTTTAAATGTTACATAGGGGGATGTAATATTTTAGAAGCCTGAATAAGGGGGATAAGATATTTTACGTAGGAATTTCAGCTTCTTATTGTGATATATATACAGATTACACATGTGGGATGTGATATTTTAGATACCAAATACTAATACTTTGCAGTATTTTAAATGTTGCATAGGGGTATGTAATATTTTAGAAGCCTGAATAAGGGGGATGAGATATTTTATGTAGGAATTTCAGCTTCTTATTGTGATATATATACAGATTACACATGTGGGATGTGATATTTTAGATACCAAATACTAATACTTTGCAGTATTTTAAATGTTGCATAGGGGGATGTAATATTTTAGAAGCCGGAATAAGGGGGATGAGATATTTTATGTAGGAATTTCAGCTTCTTATTGTGATATATATACAGATTACACATGGGGGATGTGATATTTTAGATACCAAATACTAATACCTTGCATTATTTAAATAGTAACATAGGGGTATGTAATATTTTAGAAGCCTAAATAAGGGGGATGTGATATTTTACGTAGGAATTTCAGCTTCTTATTGTGATATATATACAGATTACACATGGGGGATGTGATATTTTAGATACGAAATACTAATACTTTGCAGTATTTAAAAGGTTACATAGGGGGATGTATTTTCTAGAAACCTGGATAAGGGGGATGTGATATTTTACATAGGAATTTCAGCTTCTTATTGTGATATATATACAGATTACACATGGGGGATGTAATATTTTAGATACCAAATACTAATACTTTTCATTATTTTAAATGTTACATAGGGGGATCTCTTTCGCACACTATTTTATAAGCAAATTCTTTTTTTTAACTGATATTTAACTTTTTGAACTCTAATGTAATTTGTTATACAATTTTATTGAATGCAAATTTGTTTTTTATTTACTTTAATGTCTATAGTCAATTACTATATTTTACTTATTTTGACTTTTGATAATTTGTGAAATTAAACTTAAAATAAAGTTTGTTTATGCGTTTAATAATATATTTTAAAACTTTTATGTGCTACAAATTTTTGCATGTTAATTTATATATTTTTATATATTTATTTATATATATATATATAGAGATAGATTTCTTCTTTTCTTTTTAAACTTCTAGGGGTGTTTTGCGGAAAACCTAAATAAATTGTATAAATTTATTTATTATGTTATAATATGTATTTATTAAAGTTATAAATATTGTATTAGTTAATTTTTTACACAAATTATTATGTAATAAATGTTATATTATTTATTATTAATTTTACTTTTTAGTAATAAATTTGATCGCAACAAAATAAAGTTTCATTTTTAAAAACAATGCATCCAATATGGTACCATCGATTCGGGATGCAAAAGTCACATTTTATCTAAAAATAAATATTTAAGGTTAAATCATTTTTCTATTTGAAAATAATGTTTAAAAGTAATTGAAATATTTCTTAATACCCATTTATCTTTTTTTTGATTTTTTCTAGTTTTTGGACCAGTTTCACTTCCGCAAATACGACACAAACTATCCTGCCAACATTTTTGACCTATTGATTTAGCTTTATCATTTTTTTTTTGTTTCTTTTTAAATGTAATTTTATATAAAAGTAATATAAATATTTTTAACACTATAAACAACCTTACTAACCTCCTTCATCTAATAGTAGTTGCACCACTTTCTTCCTATATGCATTCACTTCTTCAATTGGAAAGGTGTCACCAATTCTTCTCCATTTATATAATTTTCAGCAAACTAAAATAGGTCTGCATATATATATATATATATATATATATATATATATATATATATATATATATATATATATATATATATATATATATATATATATCACAAACGAGAAAATTCACACACATTTTGAAACTCAACTGATGATGTTGTAAATGCCAAGGTTACTTGTTGACATAATGATAATAATAATATAAGAATAAAAACAATATTATATAAAATATATCATTTTTTCGTTTAGTTAAATAATGTTACCTTAAGGCAAAATACTCCGCATGATATACTGTCAGCTTGTTTAGCATGTGGCGATGTTAATATTTTAAACTTTTCAATAATACTATATCTCTGTTGTAAGTAACGACTGAAGTATAATAGTAGAAAAATTATAAAAGATGTAAAAACAAAATTTTGAGATACCAATCACTAGATTAAAAAGTCATCATACTTCCATTTGGATTCTTCTTTTTTTATGGAATTAATCGGCTCTCCCATAGGGTTTATATAATGAATGGTTTTATCATCTGGTTTAATTATCTAAAACAGAAGTAAGTTTCAATGTTAAATTTTAACTTTGGTTCCCTGTAAAAAAGCTTACTGAAAATTAGGTTTCTTGAACTCAAAGAAGTTAACTATTTCAAAAAACTATTTTACATACAGCCAGCGTCCAATGGAATTTTGCCACCATGCAGCATATTAACATTTCTAATTTAAAGAGCTCTTTCTGTAAATAAATTTGTATTAATTAAATTATATATATAAATATATATATATATATATATATATATATATATATATATATATATATATATATATATATATATATATATATATATATATATATATATATATATATATATATACACATATATATATTTATATATAATTTAATTAATAACTATCATTAATTATTTGCACTATTTTTTAGCTAAAAGTTTGTGATTACCTCATGCCGTCTTTGTATTAAATCAGTATTAATTGGCAACTCGTCCAGTGAGAGCAACCCAGCTGGTGACAATACTTCGATTTGATTCTTCACAGCATTAATAAATGGAATGACATTCAATTTATTGTTTTATATTTAAATTAAAATTTTTTTAATTTAAATAAAGACAAATTATTAATACTGTTTGTTTTGTACAAAAATTCAATTTTGAATATATTCATTAATCATACTTTTTTTTTACTGTTTACTAGTAGTTTTAGATAAATATAAACAACTTCGTCACTGAGACATTCGTTTAAAGTGTCTTGTAATGAATAATCATATATCTTGCAGCCACCTAAATCTGGATATATACCCATAATGGCTTTTACAGGGTTTACAATACGGAGATATTGTATTATTGACCTATTAATAAAATGTAATAATAATTAATTATTCAAGCACAGATTCATCAAATAAAATAACGACAGTATTACATTTACAGAAGATAACATAATGTTATAAATTTTTAGACCTTCTATTTTTTCACCGGGTAGGGATAATGTTTAAAATTGATTTTATTTAGGTAAGTTTACATAGAAATCTTCAGTTTACTAGTGCGCCACTGAATAATATATACCTTTCACTATCTTCAACTATGCAGCTTTTTTTTGTATAAAACATCTCTAGAAAATTGCACATAAATTAAAATAAAAAGCCAACATGAAGGTATTTGAAGAAAATTTTTTAATACATACCTTCACTATCTTCAACGACAGAGCTTTTTATTGTCTCCTCTGCCTTATTTGTCTCGTCTATAAAATTGAACATAAATATAAAATGATAGGATAACAAATATAAATGAAACTGTAATTATTTAATACATACCTTCACTGTCATTAACTACGAAGCTTTTTATTGAATCTGCCTCCTCTACAAAAACAAACCATACATTAAATAAAACGTTAACACTTATAAATAAAAAGGTAGTTTTTTATTACATACCTTCACTATCTTTAACTAGAAAGCTATTTATTGTCTCCTCTGCCTTATTTGCCTCTAAAAAATTGGATAGAAATTAAAATAAAAAGATAACAAATATAAATGTAAAGGTAATTTTTTAAGACATACCTTCACTATCTTTAACTACAAAGCTTTTAATTATCTGCTCTGCCTTATTTGCTTCTAGAAAATTGAACAAAAAATAAAATATGGAAAAAAAATGCTTAAGCAGACCAAAAGTTGAAACATAAACAGAAAATCTGTTGTTACTATTTACCCTTTATGCTTTCCACCAATGAATGTTTTTTTTGATTTCTATTTCATTTTTTGTTGTTTCTAAAGTAGAAGGTACAAAAGTCTTTCAAATTAGAAAAAATTGGTTGTTTAGCAATAATATTCATGAAACTCTTTAGCTTTCTTTTTAAAAGTTAAAAAAAGTAGTTATTGGAAAACTTGTATATAAGTTGTGCGCATACCTTTATCACAAATGCCTTCGAGAAATTTCTTAGCATGGGCTCTTTTCGTGGGTTCCTTTTATAATAACTTTATTACTGCTCAGTTTGTAATTTCCACATTTTGTAATATTGCTTACTTCATAAGGTCCTTTAAACCGTGGCTTGAAAGCTGCGCCTTTGCTTCTCCTCCCTCTAATATCAAGTAACAAAACTTTGTCCCCAATTTCAATGCATTCTTCATTAGATTTGATATTTTTTGAAACTCTTTTATCGTAATATTTTTTTTGTTTCATTTGAGCTTCTGTAATGTTCTAAAATTTATAACTATTGTAATTAGAAAAAAATAAAAAAAAAGAGGGTATCTTAAAAATTAAATTAAAGTTAAGTGGTATAAGTGATTACTTTAGTGACCAAATTGGTTAAGTTTTCAATATGAATTTTATTTTTTTCGATTTCAGCTTTAACTTCATCTTCATTTGCGGGGAAAATGCCGACCTCCTAAATAACAATGCATACTGGAATTGGTATACTAAATTATGAGTGTAAATATAATTGCTTAAAATGATATCCAAATATACTTACTTCTTTGAACTCACTTTTGCAAACAGGTGAACGACCACCAAACATCAACTCAAAAGGTGACACTTTTGTAGACGTTTGTCTTTCAATTCGTAATGGATATAAAACTATATCGAGAAACTCATCCCAGTTTGACTGGTTTTCGTCGACAAGTTTTCTGATTTTTCTAATTAACGTAATTTCAAAATAATGATGTTATTATCATTATTTTATTTTGAACTTAAACAATGATAAAATAATGCACACCTTTTTATATTTTTATTTGTATTTTCATCTTGTCCATTTGTTTGAGGGTGATAAACAGCAGTTCTTCGTCGTTCGATACCCAAGATCTTATATACCTCATCGTTTAACTAATTAAATAACGGAAAAAAATGAATTATTTTTATTACTTGCTATCGTAAATGCTGTATTATACAAAATCAAAAGGTTTTATTCTAATTCATCCTTAAAGGATTCGACCTAATGTTGTTCCTACGGGTCTGCATTATATAAAAAAATTAAAAAATACCTCATTGCAAAACTCAGTTCCATTGTCAGTAAGTATGACGGATGGAAAACCAAAGGTTGTAACTAAATTAATAATCGCTCTTGCTACCGTTATTGCTTCCTTATTTGGTAATGCGTAAGCAATAGGCCATTTGGAAAATAAATCGGTGCAACTCATGAAGTATTAGTTACCCATTGATGTTTTAGTAAATGGTCCGGCGAAGTCTAAACCAATAATTTCCCAAACTCTTGTGGTCTAAACACAAAATTTCAACATAATGCAACTTAACAAAGTAAACATAATACATTATACATTCGTATAATATACTAAATTAAAGATTCCGAATTCTAGAAAGATATTTAAAAACACTTTATTAAGTTACCTTTATGGAATGTAAAGGTTCGGATGCGGAAAGCAGTTGACCCGATGTTTGACATTGAATACATTGTTTTATCTATTAAAAGAGTTATTTTTTTATTCCTTTTTTAACCTTTTATCTTATTTTCCCAAGGCCGATGGTAGTGGTTTTACAACTTACTATGACAATAAAATAAAAATAATGCAATTAAATAAATTTAAAAGCAAAATACTTTACCCATTTTTTAATATCTCCGGTAATATTGGGCCAATAATGTTTTTCCATTATTTTCATTATTGTTTTGTTTGTGCCACCATGACCCCCTAAAGGACTGTCATGTTCCGCAGCAAAGATTTTTTTTTGCTCTTCCGTATCCACAACAATATCCGCATAATATAAGTTTCCACATATCTTTACTCTACGCTTCAACTTGTTATCTAAGGATAGTAAATATTGAACAAGTATACTTTTAATTTCATTTATTTCAATGAAATATTTGAATTTTAGTTTGTTTTTTTTATTACCAGTACCTAGCACACAATAACTTTTTGACACATTTCTCAAACTTCGTTTTTCATCTTTTCGAAAACCAGCTGGATAAGTGCTCTCTGTTAAATATGCTAAAATATTTTTAAAGTAATGTTCGTTTTTTTCCACCTTTTCCATTTTTAACTTTTGCAGTTTTTCAAAATTGTAATCAGTATATCAAACCTGTTTACATATTTTGAGTTAGGGACTATTTATATACATACATAATCGT
This sequence comes from Hydra vulgaris, assembly GCF_038396675.1. Lineage (NCBI taxonomy): Eukaryota > Metazoa > Cnidaria > Hydrozoa > Anthoathecata > Hydridae > Hydra > Hydra vulgaris. The sequence continues at coordinate 17,916,426 of NC_088923.1, forward strand.
AAGAAAATCAATAAGTATGTCTTAATGGCTCATACGGAAAGCAGTTTGGCTACATATACAATATACGATAAATGTGCTGCACACGCTTGACTTTTATTATACTAAATTATGTCTTTCGTACGGAAAAAACACAACATTTAATATCATTTATTTTGTAGAGAAATTTATTGTTTTCTTTTAGTTTTGTCTTTTAAAATGAGCGTTCTGTCTCCTTTCTGTATGCCTATCTTTGTAACGCTTATATTTCTATTTTCTAATACTAATGTTTTTTTCTTCTAAAAACGTCTATTTCCACATGCAAGGGTTGCTGACGGCTTCGCCGAAAGATTGTGACTTATGTTGTGGTCTGGAGAGGCTTTTTGTTGACTAACCTGTACAACTAGCCTTGGTAGGTAAAGTGTGACTCGGTAAGGCAAGTAGTAGAAGGGGGATAAATTTCAATGCCTACTTTGTATTAAGATTACACGTAGAAAATTAAACTACTTAGATTAAATTAAGTTGAAGAAAAGTTAAAATACTTAATTAGTAGAATAGAAACTTTTGAATAAAAAAGTAACAAAAATATTATTTAAATATTTTCAATGTTTTTTAAAGATGTTTTGAGACCAGTATTATGCGTAATAAAATTTGAATAGCTCTGGGTTTCTGACACGTCAGACGAAGGTGTATTCAAAACAAAAATTTGTGCGCTCAACTTTTAACCTCAAATAATAAATATTTACTAATATAATTTCACTTCACTTTGCTTAAACACAGTCCTTTCCTGAACTGCTCAAGTCGAACTGTTTGACAAATATTATAATTACCGGCAATTTATGTTCGGAATTTTGTTACCACGGCTACGTGTTTGTACTCGACTCGTTGAATTGAAATTAAAAAGTCTTTCATATGCCAATCGATATAGTCAATTTTATTATCTAACTTAATCATTTTAATTAAACCACCACGCTTTCATCCTTATTTTAAACTTGTCAAATTCCTCGCTATCTGGCTGTCATTATAAGCACGATTTTTAATTGTTGTTGAAATCCTCGTCGTACAATGTGGGACACGGTGTAAAGCATTTGTATCATTAAGTAAATAAAGAAACCAAATATTATAAGTGTGTACAAATAGAAATTTTTTATTATTGCTCAATTGTTTTGTTGTCGAAATGATTAAAATATTCGCGAAAGCATTTCGATGTCGCAGTGGGCTTAAAACAACAATAATCAACATGCTGTTTTGATTTCAAATTAGTTAACAGTAAATAATCGCAATTCCCAAATTTTTTATGTTCGTCTTTTCCATAATATTATACAGTACTATAAATATACTACAATGCACATACAGTATTGGTACAGTATTCTTTATCATTACACATTGGTATTTAATGTTTCTTAATAAAAAATTCACAATGATTTTACATTTATCATTATAAATATATATATAAATCGATTTCTAAACTGGACTTGAGAAGGTTCAAAAATGATTCAAGAATCAGAGGCACCTTCTCTCATACCACCCACAAAAAAATGTTAATTTAATCATATTCTAAAATTGTTACTGCATTGGGGAAATAAAGAAGCTTCTTTTATTTAATAAAAGATTCCAAATATTTTCTAGCCCTCTCTCCTTAAATTTTTAAACATACAAAAAAAGAAACAACAATGACAAACAGTATTTATTTCTTTTCCTTAAATGTTTATGCACTAACACATAAAAATACAAGCATAAAAATGTTACATCCCCCTATGTAACATTTAAAATAATGAAAAGTATTAGTATTTGGTATATTTATTATGTGATATTTTAGATACCAAATAGTAATACTTTGCAGTATTTTAAATGTTGCATAGGGGGATGTAATATTTTAGAAGCCTGAATAAGGGGGATAAGATATTTTACATAGGAATTTCAGCTTCTTATTGTGATATATATACAGATTACACATGGGGGATGTGATATTTTAGATACCAAATACTAATACTTTGCAGTATTTTAAATGTTGCATAGGGGGATGTAATATTTTAGAAGCCTGAATAAGGGGGATAAGATATTTTACGTAGGAATTTCAGCTTCTTATTGTGATATATATACAGATTACACATGGGGGATATGATATTTTAGATACCAAATACTAATACCTTGCAGTATTTAAATAGTAACATAGGGGTATGTAATATTTTAGAAGCCTAAATAAGGGGGGTGTAATATTTTACGTAGGAATTTCAGCTTCTTATTGTGATATATATACAGATTGCACATGGAGGATGTGATATTTTAGATACGAAATACTAATACCTTGCAGTATTTAAATAGTAACATAGGGGTATGTAATATTTTAGAAGCCTAAATAAGGGGGATGTGATATTTTACGTAGGAATTTCAGCTTCTCATTGTGATATATATACAGATTGCACATGGGGGATGTGATATTTTAGATACGAAATAGTAATACTTTGCAGTATTTTAAATGTTGCATAGGGGGATGTAATATTTTAGAAGCCTGAATAAGGGGGATAAGATATTTTACGTAGGAATTTCAGCTTCTTATTGTGATATATATACAGATTACACATGGGGGATATGATATTTTAGATACCAAATACTAATACCTTGCAGTATTTAAATAGTAACATAGGGGTATGTAATATTTTAGAAGCCTAAATAAGGGGGATGTGATATTTTACGTAGGAATTTCAGCTTCTTATTGTGATATATATAGAGATTGCACATGGGGGATGTGATATTTTAGATACGAAATACTAATACCTTGCAGTATTTAAATAGTAACATAGGGGTATGTAATATTTTAGAAGCCTAAATAAGGGGGATGAGATATTTTACTTATGAATTTCAGCTTCTTATTGTGATATATATACAGATTGCACATGGGGGATGTGATATTTTAGATACGAAATACTAATACTTTGCAGTATTTAAAAGGTTACATAGGGGGATGTAATATTTTAGAAGCCTGAATAAGGGGGATAAGATATTTTACTACAGCTATGCAACATTTAAAATACTGCAAAGTATTAGTATTTGGTATCTAAAATATCACATCCCACATGTGTAATCTGTATATATATCACAATAAGAAGCTGAAATTCCTACGTAAAATATCTCATCCCCCTTATTCAGGCTTCTAAAATATTACATCCCCCTATGCAACATTTAAAATACTGCAAAGTATTACTATTTGGTATCTAAAATATCACATCCCCCATGTGTAATCTGTATATATATCACAATAAGAAGCTGAAATTCCTACATAAAATATCTCATCCCCCTTATTCCGGCTTCTAAAATATTACATCCCCCTATGCAACATTTAAAATACTGCAAAGTATTAGTATTTGGTATCTAAAATATCACATCCTACATGTGTAATCTGTATATATATCACAATAAGAAGCTGAAATTCCTACGTAAAATATCTCATCCCCCTTATTCAGGCTTCTAAAATATTACATACCCCTATGCAACATTTAAAATACTGCAAAGTATTAGTATTTGGTATCTAAAATATCACATCCCCCATGTGTAATCTATATAATTATTGTCACGCAATATATTAAGATCAAAATTTCATAACTATGAATTTAAAATATATTACCATTTAATGCTAACTTCATTTGTAGTATATTATTTACAAACCACTTTATGAATCTTGATCGTTGCGCTTTTAATTTTATTGTTTTTGTAGATAATAAATATTTCGGACGTACTAGATACACTTCTAAGTGCAATAACTTGAAAACGCATTCTCGATTTCGGTTTTTCTATGGGGGATGTGATATTTTAGGAGGATGTGATATTTTATTACAGGTCACCAATTCTTCTCCATTTATATAATTTTCAGCAAACTAAAATAGGTCTGCATATATATATATATATATATATATATATATATATATATATATATATATATATATATATATATATATATATATATATATATATATATATATATATATATCACAAGTGAGAAAATTCACACACATTTTGAAACTCAACTGATGATGTTGTAAATGCCAAGGTTACTTGTTGACATAATGATAATAATAATATAAGAATAAAAACAATATTATATAAAATATATCATTTTTTCGTTTAGTTAAATAATGTTACCTTAAGGCAAAATACTCCGCATGATATACTGTCAGCTTGTTTAGCATGTGGCGATGTTAATATTTTAAACTTTTCAATAATACCATATCTCTGTTGTAAGTAACGACTGAAGTATAATAGTAGAAAAATTATAAAAGATGTAAAAACAAAATTTTGAGATACCAATCACTAGATTAAAAAGTCATCATACTTCCATTTGGATTCTTCTTTTTTTATGGAATTAATCGGCTCTCCCATAGGGTTTATATAATGAATGGTTTTATCATCTGGTTTAATTATCTAAAACAGAAGTAAGTTTCAATGTTAAATTTTAACTTTGGTTCCCTGTAAAAAAGCTTACTGAAAATTAGGTTTCTTGAACTCAAAGAAGTTAACTATTTCAAAAAACTATTTTACATACAGCCAGCGTCCAATGGAATTTTGCCACCATGCAGCATATTAACATTTCTAATTTAAAGAGCTCTTTCTGTAAATTAATTTGTATTAATTAAATTATATATATAAATATATATATATATATATATATATATATATATATATATATATATATATATATATATATATATATATATATATGTATATATATATATATATATATATATATATATACACATATATATATTTATATATAATTTAATTAATAACTATCATTAATTATTTGCACTATTTTTTAGCTAAAAGTTTGTGATTACCTCATGCCGTCTTTGTATTAAATCAGTATTAATTGGCAACTCGTCCAGTGAGAGCAACCCAGCTGGTGACAATACTTCGATTCGATTCTTCACAGCATTAATAAATGGAATGACATTCAATTTATTGTTTTATATTTAAATTAAAATTTTTTTAATTTAAATAAAGACAAATTATTAATACTGTTTGTTTTGTACAAAAATTCAATTTTGAAGTATATTCATTAATCATACTTTTTTTTTACTGTTTACTAGTAGTTTTAGATAAATATAAACAACTTCGTCACTGAGACATTCGTTTAAAGTGTCTTGTAATGAATAATCATATATCTTGCAGCCACCTAAATCTGGATATATACCCATAATGGCTTTTACAGGGTTTACAATACGGAGATATTGTATTATTGACCTATTAATAAAATTTAATAATAATTAATTATTCAAGAACATATTAATAAAATAAAATAACGACAGTATTACATTTACAGAAGATAACATAATGTTATAAATTTTTAGACCTTCTATTTTTTCACCGGGTAGGGATAATGTTTAAAATTGATTTTATTTAGGTAAGTTTACATAGAAATCTTCAGTTTACTAGTGCGCCACTGAATAATATATACCTTTCACTATCTTCAACTATGCAGCTTTTTTTTGTATAAAACATCTCTAGAAAATTGCACATAAATTAAAATAAAAAGCCAACATGAAGGTATTTGAAGAAAATTTTTTAATACATACCTTCACTATCTTCAACGACATAACTTTCTATTGTCTCCTCTGCCTTATTTGTCTCGTCTATAAAATTGAACATAAATATAAAATGATAGGATAACAAATATAAATGAAACTGTAATTATTTAATACATACCTTCACTGTCATTAACTACGAAGCTTTTTATTGAATCTGCCTCCTACAAACAAACCATACATTAAATAAAACGTTAACACTTATAAATAAAAAGGTAGTTTTTTATTACATACCTTCACTATCTTTAACTAGAAAGCTATTTATTGTCTCCTCTGCCTTATTTGCCTCTAAAAAATTGGATAGAAATTAAAATAAAAAGATAACAAATATAAATGTAAAGGTAATTTTTTAAGACATACCTTCACTATCTTTAACTACAAAGCTTTTAATTATCTGCTCTGCCTTATTTGCTTCTAGAAAATTGAACAAAAAATAAAATATGGAAAAAAAATGCTTAAGCAGACCAAAAGTTGAAACATAAACAGAAAATCTGTTGTTACTATTTACCCTTTATGCTTTCCACCAATGAATGTTTTTTTTGATTTCTATTTCATTTTTTGTTGTTTCTAAAGTAGAAGGTACAAAAGTCTTTCAAATTAGAAAAAATTGGTTGTTTAGCAATAATATTCATGAAACTCTTTAGCTTTCTTTTTAAAAGTTAAAAAAGTAGTTATTGGAAAACTTGTATATAAGTTGTGCGCATACCTTTATCACAAATGCCTTCGAGAAATTTCTTAACATGGGCTCTTTTGTGGGTTCCTTTTATAATAACTTTATTACTGCTCAGTTTGTAATTTCCACATTTTGTAATATTGCTTACTTCATAAGGTCCTTTAAACCGTGGCTTGAAAGCTGCGCCTTTGCTTCTCCTCCCTCTAATATCAAGTAACAAAACTTTGTCCCCAATTTCAATGCATTCTTCATTAGATTTGATATTTTTTGAAACTCTTTTATCGTAATATTTTTTTTGTTTCATTTGAGCTTCTGTAATGTTCTAAAATTTATAACTATTGTAATTAGAAAAAAATAAAAAAAAAAGAGGGTATCTTAAAAATTAAATTAAAGTTAAGTGGTATAAGTGATTACTTTAGTGACCAAATTGGTTAAGTTTTCAATATGAATTTTATTTTTTTCGATTTCAGCTTTAACTTCATCTTCATTTGCGGGGAAAATGCCGACCTCCTAAATAACAATGCATACTGGAATTGGTATACTAAATTATGAGTGTAAATATAATTGCTTAAAATGATATCCAAATATACTTACTTCTTTGAACTCACTTTTGCAAACAGGTGAACGACCACCAAACATCAACTCAAAAGGTGACACTTTTGTAGACGTTTGTCTTTCAATTCGTAATGGATATAAAACTATATCGAGAAACTCATCCCAGTTTGACTGGTTTTCGTCGACAAGTTTTCTGATTTTTCTAATTAACGTAATTTCAAAATAATGATGTTATTATCATTATTTTATTTTGAACTTAAACAATGATAAAATAATGCACACCTTTTTATATTTTTATTTGTATTTTCATCTTGTCCATTTGTTTGAGGGTGATAAAAAGCAGTTCTTCGTCGATAACCCAATATCTATATACCTCATCGTTTAACTAATTAAATAACGGAAAAAAATGAATTATTTTTATTACTTGCTATCGTAAATGCTGTATTATACAAAATCAAAAGGTTTTATTCTAATTCATCCTTAAAGGATTCGACCTAATGTTGTTCCTACGGGTCTGCATTATATAAAAAAATTAAAAAATACCTCCATTGCAAAACTCAGTTCCATTGTCAGTAAGTATGACGGATGGAAAACCAAAGGTTGTAACTAAATTAATAATCGCTCTTGCTACCGTTATTGCTTCCTTATTTGGTAATGCGTAAGCAATAGGCCATTTGGAAAATAAATCGGTGCAACTCATGAAGTATCTGTTACCCATTGATGTTTTAGTAAATGGTCCGGCGAAGTCTAAACCAATAATTTCCCAAACTCTTGTGGTCTAAACACAAAATTTCAACATAATGCAACTTAACAAAGTAAACATAATACATTATACATTCGTATAATATACTAAATTAAAGATTCCGAATTCTAGAAAGATATTTAAAAACACTTTATTAAGTTACCTTTATGGAATGTAAAGGTTCGGATGCGGAAAGCAGTTGACCCGATGTTTGACATTGAATACATTGTTTTATCTATTAAAAGAGTTATTTTTTTATTCCTTTTTTAACCTTTTATCTTATTTTCCCAAGGCCGATGGTAGTGGTTTTACAACTTACTATGACAATAAAATAAAAATAATGCAATTAAATAAATTTAAAAGCAAAATACTTTACCCATTTTTTAATATCTCCGGTAATATTGGGCCAATAGTTTTTCCATTATTTTCATTATTGTTTTGTTTGTGCCACCATGACCCCCTAAAGGACTGTCATGTTCCGCAGCAAAGATTTTTTTTTGCTCTTCCGTATCCACAACAATATCCGCATAATATAAGTTTCCACATATCTTTACTCTACGCTTCAACTTGTTATCTAAGGATAGTAAATATTGAACAAGTATACTTTTAATTTCATTTATTTCAATGAAATATTTGAATTTTAGTTTGTTTTTTTTATTACCAGTACCTAGCACACAATAACTTTTTGACACATTTCTCAAACTTCGTTTTTCATCTTTTCGAAAACCAGCTGGATAAGTGCTCTCTGTTAAATATGCTAAAATATTTTTAAAGTAATGTTCGTTTTTTTCCACCTTTTCCATTTTTAACTTTTAAGTTTTTCAAAATTGTAATGAGTATATCAAACCTGTTTACATATTTTGAGTTAGGGACTATTTATATACATACATAATCGTAAGAAAATCAATAAGTATGTCTTAATGGCTCATACGGAAAGCAGTTTGGCTACATATACAATATACGATAAATGTGCTGCACACGTTTGACTTTTATTATACTAAATTATGTCTTTCGTACGGAAAAAACACAACATTTAATATCATTTATTTTGTAGAGAAATTTATTGTTTTCTTTTAGTTTTGTCTTTTAAAATGAGCGTTCTGTCTCCTTTCTGTATGCCTATCTTTGTAACGCTTATATTTCTATTTTCTAATACTAATGTTTTTTTCTTCTAAAAACGTCTATTTCCACATGCAAGGGTTGCTGAAACCGGCTTCGCCGAAAGATTGTGACTTATGTTGTGGTCTGGAGAGGCTTTTTGTTGACTAACCTGTACAACTAGCCTTGGTAGGTAAAGTGTGACTCGGTAAGGCAAGTAGTAGAAGGGGGATAAATTTCAATGCCTACTTTGTATTAAGATTACACGTAGAAAATTAAACTACTTAGATTAAATTAAGTTGAAGAAAAGTTAAAATACTTAATTAGTAGAATAGAAACTTTTGAATAAAAAAGTAACAAAAATATTATTTAAATATTTTCAATGTTTTTTAAAGATGTTTTGAGACCAGTATTATGCGTAATAAAATTTGAATAGCTCTGGGTTTCTGACACGTCAGACGAAGGTGTATTCAAAACAAAAATTTGTGCGCTCAACTTTTAACCTCAAATAATAAATATTTACTAATATAATTTCACTTCACTTTGCTAAACACAGTCCTTTCCTGAACTGCTCAAGTCGAACTGTTTGACAAATATTATAATTACCGGCAATTTATGTTCGGAATTTTGTTACCACGGCTACGTGTTTGTACTCGACTCGTTGAATTGAAATTAAAAAAGTCTTTCATATGCCAATCGATATAGTCAATTTTATTATCTAACTTAATCATTTTAATTAAACCACCACGCTTTCATCCTTATTTTAAACTTGTCAAATTCCTCGCTATCTGGCTGTCATTATAAGCACGATTTTTAATTGTTGTTGAAATCCTCGTCGTACAATGTGGGACACGGTGTAAAGCATTTGTATCATTAAGTAAATAAAGAAACCAAATATTATAAGTGTGTACAAATAGAAATTTTTTATTATTGCTCAATTGTTTTGTTGTCGAAATGATTAAAATATTCGCGAAAGCATTTCGATGTCGCAGTGGGCTTAAAACAACAATAATCAACATGCTGTTTTGATTTCAAATTAGTTAACAGTAAATAATCGCAATTCCCAAATTTTTTATGTTCGTCTTTTCCATAATATTATACAGTACTATAAATATACTACAATGCACATACAGTATTGGTACAGTATTCTTTATCATTACACATTGGTATTTAATGTTTCTTAATAAAAAAATTCACAATGATTTTACATTTATCATTATAAATATATATATAAATCGATTTCTAAACTGGACTTGAGAAGGTTCAAAAATGATTCAAGAATCAGAGGCACCTTCTCTCATACCACCCACAAAAAAATGTTAATTTAATCATATTCTAAAATTGTTACTGCATTGGGGAAATAAAGAAGCTTCTTTTATTTAATAAAAGATTCCAAATATTTTCTAGCCCTCTCTCCTTAAATTTTTAAACATACAAAAAAAGAAACAACAATGACAAACAGTATTTATTTCTTTTCCTTAAATGTTTATGCACTAACACATAAAAATACAAGCATAAAAATGTGTTAGCTGTGTTCTTTTTGAATCTTTAGAACTCATTAACTTGTTCAAAGCCTTATGCATTTTAAAAAGCTTTTTCAAAGTCTTGGTTGAACAATTTTGCATTTTTTAATTGTTAGCTCAATCGCATCTAAATTTAATAGAAGATTTAATTAAAAATTAAAAAGCTAAAAAAAATAATGAAAATAAAGAATACAAAAAATTGTAAATTTATTATAAGCTTTGTAAATAAACATAAATTGTATACTTATATATTTCATATATTTTTAAACATATTCCAACAAAGCTAAAAGAAATAAAAAAGTGCTACCACTATTTCAGTATATGTGGTGACTAATTATCACAACAAAAAGCCCTAAATTCCTACGTAAAATATCACATCACTATCTATGCTTCTAAAATATTTCATCTCCCTATGTAATATTTTAAATACTGCAAAGTATTAGTATTTGGTATCTAAAATATCACATCCCCCATGTGTAATCTGTATACATATCACAATAAGAAGCTGAAATTCCTACGTAAAATATCTTATCCCCCTTATTCAGGCTTCTAAAATATTACATCTCCCTATGTAACATTTAAAATAATGAAAAGTATTAGTATTTGGTATATTTATTATGTGATATTTTAGATACCAAATAGTAATACTTTGCAGTATTTTAAATGTTGCATAGGGGGATGTAATATTTTAGAAGCCTGAATAAGGGGGATAAGATATTTTACATAGGAATTTCAGCTTCTTATTGTGATATATATACAGATTACACATGGGGGATGTGATATTTTAGATACCAAATACTAATACTTTGCAGTATTTTAAATGTTGCATAGGGGGATGTAATATTTTAGAAGCCTGAATAAGGGGGATAAGATATTTTACGTAGGAATTTCAGCTTCTTATTGTGATATATATACAGATTACACATGGGGGATATGATATTTTAGATACCAAATACTAATACCTTGCAGTATTTAAATAGTAACATAGGGGTATGTAATATTTTAGAAGCCTAAATAAGGGGGGTGTAATATTTTACGTAGGAATTTCAGCTTCTTATTGTGATATATATACAGATTGCACATGGAGGATGTGATATTTTAGATACGAAATACTAATACCTTGCAGTATTTAAATAGTAACATAGGGGTATGTAATATTTTAGAAGCCTAAATAAGGGGGATGTGATATTTTACGTAGGAATTTCAGCTTCTCATTGTGATATATATACAGATTGCACATGGGGGATGTGATATTTTAGATACGAAATAGTAATACTTTGCAGTATTTTAAATGTTGCATAGGGGGATGTAATATTTTAGAAGCCTGAATAAGGGGGATAAGATATTTTACGTAGGAATTTCAGCTTCTTATTGTGATATATATACAGATTACACATGGGGGATATGATATTTTAGATACCAAATACTAATACCTTGCAGTATTTAAATAGTAACATAGGGGTATGTAATATTTTAGAAGCCTAAATAAGGGGGATGTGATATTTTACGTAGGAATTTCAGCTTCTTATTGTGATATATATAGAGATTGCACATGGGGGATGTGATATTTTAGATACGAAATACTAATACCTTGCAGTATTTAAATAGTAACATAGGGGTATGTAATATTTTAGAAGCCTAAATTAGGGGGATGTGATATTTTACGTAGGAATTTCAGCTTCTTATTGGGTTATATATACAGATTGCACGAGGGGGCTGTGAGATTGTTGATACGAAATACTCATACTGTGCGGTAGTTAAAAGGTGACATAGGGGGATGTAATATTTTAGAAGCCTGAATAAGGGGGATAAGATATTTTACTACAGCTATGCAACATTTAAAATACTGCAAAGTATTAGTATTTGGTATCTAAAATATCACATCCCACATGTGTAATCTGTATATATATCACAATAAGAAGCTGAAATTCCTACGTAAAATATCTCATCCCCCTTATTCAGGCTTCTAAAATATTACATCCCCCTATGCAACATTTAAAATACTGCAAAGTATTACTATTTGGTATCTAAAATATCACATCACCCATGTGTAATCTGTATATATATCACAATAAGAAGCTGAAATTCCTACATAAAATATCTCATCCCCCTTATTCCGGCTTCTAAAATATTACATCCCCCTATGCAACATTTAAAATACTGCAAAGTATTAGTATTTGGTATCTAAAATATCACATCCCACATGTGTAATCTGTATATATATCACAATAAGAAGCTGAAATTCCTACGTAAAATATCTCATCCCCCTTATTCAGGCTTCTAAAATATTACATACCCCTATGCAACATTTAAAATACTGCAAAGTATTAGTATTTAGATTTAAAATATCACATCCCCCATGTGTAATCTATATAATTATTGTCACGCAATATATTAAGATCAAAATTTCATAACTATGAATTTAAAATATATTACCATTTAATGCTAACTTCATTTGTAGTATATTATTTACAAACCACTTTATGAATCTTGATCGTTGCGCTTTTAATTTTATTGTTTTTGTAGATAATAAATATTTCGGACGTACTAGATACACTTCTAAGTGCAATAACTTGAAAACGCATTCTCGATTTCGGTTTTTCTATGGGGGATGTGATATTTTAGGAGGATGTGATATTTTATTACAGGTCACCAATTCTTCTCCATTTATATAATTTTCAGCAAACTAAAATAGGTCTGCATATATATATATATATATATATATATATATATATATATATATATATATATATATATATATATATATATATATATATATCACAAGTGAGAAAATTCACACACATTTTGAAACTCAACTGATGATGTTGTAAATGCCAAGGTTACTTGTTGACATAATGATAATAATAATATAAGAATAAAAACAATATTATATAAAATATATCATTTTTTCGTTTAGTTAAATAATGTTACCTTAAGGCAAAATACTCCGTATCATACTGTCAGCTTGTTTAGCATGTGGCGATGTTAATATTTTAAACTTTTCAATAATACCATATCTCTGTTGTAAGTAACGACTGAAGTATAATAGTAGAAAAATTATAAAAGATGTAAAATCAAAATTTTGAGATACCAATCACTAGATTATATAGTCATCATACTTCCATTTGGATTCTTCTTTTTTTATGGAATTAATCGGCTTTCCCACATAGGGTTTATATAATGAATGGTTTTATCATCTGGTTTAATTATCTAAAACAGAAGTAAGTTTCAATGTTAAATTTTAACTTTGGTTCCCTGTAAAAAAGCTTACTGAAAATTAGGTTTCTTGAACTAAAGAAGTTAACTATTTCAAAAAACTATTTTACATACAGCCAGCGTCCAATGGAATTTTGCCACCATGCAGCATATTAACATTTCTAATTTAAAGAGCTCTTTGTAAATAAATTTGTATTAATTAAATTATATATATAAATATATATATATATATATATATATATATATATATATATATATATATGTATATATATATATATATATATATATATATATACACATATATATATTTATATATAATTTAATTAATAACTATCATTAATTATTTGCACTATTTTTTAGCTAAAAGTTTGTGATTACCTCATGCCGTCTTTGTATTAAATCAGTATTAATTGGCAACTCGTCCAGTGAGAGCAACCCAGCTGGTGACAATACTTCGATTCGATTCTTCACAGCATTAATAAATGGAATGACATTCAATTTATTGTTTTATATTTAAATTAAAATTTTTTTAATTTAAATAAAGACAAATTATTAATACTGTTTGTTTTGTACAAAAATTCAATTTTGAAGTATATTCATTAATCATACTTTTTTTTTACTGTTTACTAGTAGTTTTAGATAAATATAAACAACTTCGTCACTGAGACATTCGTTTAAAGTGTCTTGTAATGAATAATCATATATCTTGCAGCCACCTAAATCTGGATATATACCCATAATGGCTTTTACAGGGTTTACAATACGGAGATATTGTATTATTGACCTATTAATAAAATGTAATAATAATTAATTATTCAAGCACAGATTCATCAAATAAAATAACGACAGTATTACATTTACAGAAGATAACATAATGTTATAAATTTTTAGACCTTCTATTTTTTCACCGGGTAGGGATAATGTTTAAAATTGATTTTATTTAGGTAAGTTTACATAGAAATCTTCAGTTTACTAGTGCGCCACTGAATAATATATACCTTTCACTATCTTCAACTATGCAGCTTTTTTTTGTATAAAACATCTCTAGAAAATTGCACATAAATTAAAATAAAAAGCCAACATGAAGGTATTTGAAGAAAATTTTTTAATACATACCTTCACTATCTTCAACGACAGAGCTTTTTATTGTCTCCTCTGCCTTATTTGTCTCGTCTATAAAATTGAACATAAATATAAAATGATAGGATAACAAATATAAATGAAACTGTAATTATTTAATACATACCTTCACTGTCATTAACTACGAAGCTTTTTATTGAATCTGCCTCCTCTACAAAACAAACCATACATTAAATAAAACGTTAACACTTATAAAAAAAAAGGTAGTTTTTTATTACATACCTTCACTATCTTTAACTAGAAAGCTATTTATTGTCTCCTCTGCCTTATTTGCCTCTAAAAAATTGGATAGAAATTAAAATAAAAAGATAACAAATATAAATGTAAAGGTAATTTTTTAAGACATACCTTCACTATCTTTAACTACAAAGCTTTTAATTATCTGCTCTGCCTTATTTGCTTCTAGAAAATTGAACAAAAAATAAAATATGGAAAAAAAATGCTTAAGCAGACCAAAAGTTGAAACATAAACAGAAAATCTGTTGTTACTATTTACCCTTTATGCTTTCCACCAATGAATGTTTTTTTTGATTTCTATTTCATTTTTTGTTGTTTCTAAAGTAGAAGGTACAAAAGTCTTTCAAATTAGAAAAAATTGGTTGTTTAGCAATAATATTCATGAAACTCTTTAGCTTTCTTTTTAAAGTTAAAAAAAGTAGTTATTGGAAAACTTGTATATAAGTTGTGCGCATACCTTTATCACAAATGCCTTCGAGAAATTTCTTAACATGGGCTCTTTTGTGGGTTCCTTTTATAATAACTTTATTACTGCTCAGTTTGTAATTTCCACATTTTGTAATATTGCTTACTTCATAAGGTCCTTTAAACCGTGGTCTGAAAGCTGCGCCTTTGCTTCTCCTCCCTCTAATATCAAGTAACAAAACTTTGTCCCCAATTTCAATGCATTCTTCATTAGATTTGATATTTTTTGAAACTCTTTTATCGTAATATTTTTTTTGTTTCATTTGAGCTTCTGTAATGTTCTAAAATTTATAACTATTGTAATTAGAAAAAAATAAAAAAAAGAGGGTATCTTAAAAATTAAATTAAAGTTAAGTGGTATAAGTGATTACTTTAGTGACCAAATTGGTTAAGTTTTCAATATGAATTTTATTTTTTTCGATTTCAGCTTTAACTTCATCTTCATTTGCGGGGAAAATGCCGACCTCCTAAATAACAATGCATACTGGAATTGATATACTAAATTATGAGTGTAAATATAATTGCTTAAAATGATATCCAAATATACTTACTTCTTTGAACTCACTTTTGCAAACAGGTGAACGACCACCAAACATCAACTCAAAAGGTGACACTTTTGTAGACGTTTGTCTTTCAATTCGTAATGGATATAAAACTATATCGAGAAACTCATCCCAGTCTGAATGGACTTTTTCGTCGACAAGTTTTCTGATTTTTCTAATTAACGTAATTTCAAAATAATGATGTTATTATCATTATTTTATTTTGAACTTAAACAATGATAAAATAATGCACACCTTTTTATATTTTTATTTGTATTTTCATCTTGTCCATTTGTTTGAGGGTGATAAACAGCAGTTCTTCGTCGTTCGATACCCAAGATCTTATATACCTCATCGTTTAACTAATTAAATAACGGAAAAAAATGAATTATTTTTATTACTTGCTATCGTAAATGCTGTATTATACAAAATCAAAAGGTTTTATTCTAATTCATCCTTAAAGGATTCGACCTAATGTTGTTCCTACGGGTCTGCATTATATAAAAAAATTAAAAAATACCTCATTGCAAAACTCAGTTCCATTGTCAGTAAGTATGACGGATGGAAAACCAAAGGTTGTAACTAAATTAATAATCGCTCTTGCTACCGTTATTGCTTCCTTATTTGGTAATGCGTAAGCAATAGGCCATTTGGAAAATAAATCGGTGCAACTCATGAAGTATCTGTTACCCATTGATGTTTTAGTAAATGGTCCGGCGAAGTCTAAACCAATAATTTCCCAAACTCTTGTGGTCTAAACACAAAATTTCAACATAATGCAACTTAACAAAGTAAACATAATACATTATACATTCGTATAATATACTAAATTAAAGATTCCGAATTCTAGAAAGATATTTAAAAACACTTTATTAAGTTACCTTTATGGAATGTAAAGGTTCGGATGCGGAAAGCAGTTGACCCGATGTTTGACATTGAATACATTGTTTTATCTATTAAAAGAGTTATTTTTTTATTCCTTTTTTAACCTTTTATCTTATTTTCCCAAGGCCGATGGTAGTGGTTTTACAACTTACTATGACAATAAAATAAAAATAATGCAATTAAATAAATTTAAAAGCAAAATACTTTACCCATTTTTTAATATCTCCGGTAATATTGGGCCAATAATGTTTTTCCATTATTTTCATTATTGTTTTGTTTGTGCCACCATGACCCCCTAAAGGACTGTCATGTTCCAGCAAGATTTTTTTTTGCTCTTCCGTATCCACAACAATATCCGCATAATATAAGTTTCCACATATCTTTACTCTACGCTTCAACTTGTTATCTAAGGATAGTAAATATTGAACAAGTATACTTTTAATTTCATTTATTTCAATGAAATATTTGAATTTTAGTTTGTTTTTTTTATTACCAGTACCTAGCACACAATAACTTTTTGACACATTTCTCAAACTTCGTTTTTCATCTTTTCGAAAACCAGCTGGATAAGTGCTCTCTGTTAAATATGCTAAAATATTTTTAAAGTAATGTTCGTTTTTTTCCACCTTTTCCATTTTTAACTTTTAAGTTTTTCAAAATTGTAATGAGTATATCAAACCTGTTTACATATTTTGAGTTAGGGACTATTTATATACATACATAATCGTAAGAAAATCAATAAGTATGTCTTAATGGCTCATACGGAAAGCAGTTTGGCTACATATACAATATACGATAAATGTGCTGCACACGTTTGACTTTTATTATACTAAATTATGTCTTTCGTACGGAAAAAACACAACATTTAATATCATTTATTTTGTAGAGAAATTTATTGTTTTCTTTTAGTTTTGTCTTTTAAAATGAGCGTTCTGTCTCCTTTCTGTATGCCTATCTTTGTAACGCTTATATTTCTATTTTCTAATACTAATGTTTTTTTCTTCTAAAAACGTCTATTTCCACATGCAAGGGTTGCTGACGGCTTCGCCGAAAGATTGTGACTTATGTTGTGGTCTGGAGAGGCTTTTTGTTGACTAACCTGTACAACTAGCCTTGGTAGGTAAAGTGTGACTCGGTAAGGCAAGTAGTAGAAGGGGGATAAATTTCAATGCCTACTTTGTATTAAGATTACACGTAGAAAATTAAACTACTTAGATTAAATTAAGTTGAAGAAAAGTTAAAATACTTAATTAGTAGAATAGAAACTTTTGAATAAAAAAGTACAAAAAATATTATTTAAATATTTTCAATGTTTTTTAAAGATGTTTTGAGACCAGTATTATGCGTAATAAAATTTGAATAGCTCTGGGTTTCTGACACGTCAGACGAAGGTGTATTCAAAACAAAAATTTGTGCGCTCAACTTTTAACCTCAAATAATAAATATTTACTAATATAATTTCACTTCACTTTGCTTAAACACAGTCCTTTCCTGAACTGCTCAAGTCGAACTGTTTGACAAATATTATAATTACCGGCAATTTATGTTCGGAATTTTGTTACCACGGCTACGTGTTTGTACTCGACTCGTTGAATTGAAATTAAAAAGTCTTTCATATGCCAATCGATATAGTCAATTTTATTATCTAACTTAATCATTTTAATTAAACCACCACGCTTTCATCCTTATTTTAAACTTGTCAAATTCCTCGCTATCTGGCTGTCATTATAAGCACGATTTTTAATTGTTGTTGAAATCCTCGTCGTACAATGTGGGACACGGTGTAAAGCATTTGTATCATTAGTAAATAAAGAAACCAAATATTATTAGTGTGTACAAATAGAAATTTTTTATTATTGCTCAATTGTTTTGTTGTCGAAATGATTAAAATATTCGCGAAAGCATTTCGATGTCGCAGTGGGCTTAAAACAACAATAATCAACATGCTGTTTTGATTTCAAATTAGTTAACAGTAAATAATCGCAATTCCCAAATTTTTTATGTTCGTCTTTTCCATAATATTATACAGTACTATAAATATACTACAATGCACATACAGTATTGGTACAGTATTCTTTATCATTACACATTGGTATTTAATGTTTCTTAATAAAAAAATTCACAATGATTTTACATTTATCATTATAAATATATATATAAATCGATTTCTAAACTGGACTTGAGAAGGTTCAAAAATGATTCAAGAATCAGAGGCACCTTCTCTCATACCACCCACAAAATAAAATGTTAATTTAATCATATTCTAAAATTGTTACTGCATTGGGGAAATAAAGAAGCTTCTTTTATTTAATAAAAGATTCCAAATATTTTCTAGCCCTCTCTCCTTAAATTTTTAAACATACAAAAAAAGAAACAACAATGACAAACAGTATTTATTTCTTTTCCTTAAATGTTTATGCACTAACACATAAAAATACAAGCATAAAAATGTTACATCCCCCTATGCCAACATTTAAAATAATGAAAAAGTATTAGTATTTGGTATATTTATTATGTGATATTTTAGATACCAAATAGTAATACTTTGCAGTATTTTAAATGTTGCAAAGGGGGATGTAATATTTTAGAAGCCTGAATAAAGGGGGATAAGATATTTTACATAGGAATTTCAGCTTCTTATTGTGATATATATACAGATTACACATGGGGGATGTGATATTTTAGATACCAAATACTAATACTTTGCAGTATTTTAAATGTTGCATAGGGGGATGTAATATTTTAGAAGCCTGAATAAGGGGGATAAGATATTTTACGTAGGAATTTCAGCTTCTTATTGTGATATATATACAGATTACACATGGGGGATATGATATTTTAGATACCAAATACTAATACCTTGCAGTATTTAAATAGTAACATAGGGGTATGTAATATTTTAGAAGCCTAAATAAGGGGGGTGTAATATTTTACGTAGGAATTTCAGCTTCTTATTGTGATATATATACAGATTACACATGGGGGATATGATATTTTAGATACCAAATACTAATACCTTGCAGTATTTAAATAGTAACATAGGGGTATGTAATATTTTAGAAGCCTAAATAAGGGGGGTGTAATATTTTACGTAGGAATTTCAGCTTCTTATTGTGATATATATACAGATTGCACATGGAGGATGTGATATTTTAGATACGAAATACTAATACCTTGCAGTATTTAAATAGTAACATAGGGGTATGTAATATTTTAGAAGCCTAAATAAGGGGGATGTGATATTTTACGTAGGAATTTCAGCTTCTCATTGTGATATATATACAGATTGCACATGGGGGATGTGATATTTTAGATACGAAATAGTAATACTTTGCAGTATTTTAAATGTTGCATAGGGGGATGTAATATTTTAGAAGCCTGAATAAGGGGGATAAGATATTTTACGTAGGAATTTCAGCTTCTTATTGTGATATATATACAGATTACACATGGGGGATATGATATTTTAGATACCAAATACTAATACCTTGCAGTATTTAAATAGTAACATAGGGGTTATTAATATTTTAGAAGCCTAAATAAGGGGGATGTGATATTTTACGTAGGAATTTCAGCTTCTTATTGTGATATATATAGAGATTGCACATGGGGGATGTGATATTTTAGATACGAAATACTAATACCTTGCAGTATTTAAATAGTAACATAGGGGTATGTAATATTTTAGAAGCCTAAATTAGGGGGATGTGATATTTTACGTAGGAATTTCAGCTTCTTATTGTGATATATATACAGATTGCACATGGGGGATGTGATATTTTAGATACGAAATACTAATACTTTGCAGTATTTAAAAGGTTACATAGGGGGATGTAATATTTTAGAAGCCTGAATAAGGGGGATAAGATATTTTACTACAGCTATGCAACATTTAAAATACTGCAAAGTATTAGTATTTGGTATCTAAAATATCACATCCCACATGTGTAATCTGTATATATATCACAATAAGAAGCTGAAATTCCTACGTAAAATATCTCATCCCCCTTATTCAGGCTTCTAAAATATTACATCCCCCTATGCAACATTTAAAATACTGCAAAGTATTACTATTTGGTATCTAAAATATCACATCCCCCATGTGTAATCTGTATATATATCACAATAAGAAGCTGAAATTCCTACATAAAATATCTCATCCCCCTTATTCCGGCTTCTAAAATATTACATCCCCCTATGCAACATTTAAAATACTGCAAAGTATTAGTATTTGGTATCTAAAATATCACATCCCACATGTGTAATCTGTATATATATCACAATAAGAAGCTGAAATTCCTACGTAAAATATCTCATCCCCCTTATTCAGGCTTCTAAAATATTACATACCCCTATGCAACATTTAAAATACTGCAAAGTATTAGTATTTGGTATCTAAAATATCACATCCCCCATGTGTAATCTATATAATTATTGTCACGCAATATATTAAGATCAAAATTTCATAACTATGAATTTAAAATATATTACCATTTAATGCTAACTTCATTTGTAGTATATTATTTACAAACCACTTTATGAATCTTGATCGTTGCGCTTTTAATTTTATTGTTTTTGTAGATAATAAATATTTCGGACGTACTAGATACACTTCTAAGTGCAATAACTTGAAAACGCATTCTCGATTTCGGTTTTTCTATGGGGGATGTGATATTTTAGGAGGATGTGATATTTTATTACAGGTCACCAATTCTTCTCCATTTATATAATTTTCAGCAAACTAAAATAGGTCTGCATATATATATATATATATATATATATATATATATATATATATATATATATATATATATATATATATATATATATATATATATATATCACAAGTGAGAAAATTCACACACATTTTGAAACTCAACTGATGATGTTGTAAATGCCAAGGTTACTTGTTGACATAATGATAATAATAATATAAGAATAAAAACAATATTATATAAAATATATCATTTTTTCGTTTAGTTAAATAATGTTACCTTAAGGCAAAATACTCCGCATGATATACTGTCAGCTTGTTTAGCATGTGGCGATGTTAATATTTTAAACTTTTCAATAATACCATATCTCTGTTGTAAGTAACGACTGAAGTATAATAGTAGAAAAATTATAAAAGATGTAAAAACAAAATTTTGAGATACCAATCACTAGATTAAAAAGTCATCATACTTCCATTTGGATTCTTCTTTTTTTATGGAATTAATCGGCTCTCCCATAGGGTTTATATAATGAATGGTTTTATCATCTGGTTTAATTATCTAAAACAGAAGTAAGTTTCAATGTTAAATTTTAACTTTCTTTGGTTCCCTGTAAAAAAGCTTACTGAAAATTAGGTTTCTTGAACTCAAAGAAGTTAACTATTTCAAAAAACTATTTTACATACAGCCAGCGTCCAATGGAATTTTGCCACCATGCAGCATATTAACATTTCTAATTTAAAGAGCTCTTTCGGTAAATAAATTTGTATTAATTAAATTATATATATATATATATATATATATATATATATATATATATATATATATATATATATATATATATATATATATATATATATATATATATATATATATATATATATATACACATATATATATTTATATATAATTTAATTAATAACTATCATTAATTATTTGCACTATTTTTTAATAAAGTTTGTGATTACCTCATGCCGTCTTTGTATTAAATCAGTATTAATTGGCAACTCGTCCAGTGAGAGCAACCCAGCTGGTGACAATACTTCGATTCGATTCTTCACAGCATTAATAAATGGAATGACATTCAATTTATTGTTTTATATTTAAATTAAAATTTTTTTAATTTAAAATAAAGACAAATTATTAATACTGTTTGTTTTGTACAAAAATTCAATTTTGAAGTATATTCATTAATCATACTTTTTTTTTACTGTTTACTAGTAGTTTTAGATAAATATAAACAACTTCGTCACTGAGACATTCGTTTAAAGTGTCTTGTAATGAATAATCATATATCTTGCAGCCACCTAAATCTGGATATATACCCATAATGGCTTTTACAGGGTTTACAATACGGAGATATTGTATTATTGACCTATTAATAAAATGTAATAATAATTAATTATTCAAGCACAGATTCATCAAATAAAATAACGACAGTATTACATTTACAGAAGATAACATAATGTTATAAATTTTTAGACCTTCTATTTTTTCACCGGGTAGGGATAATGTTTAAAATTGATTTTATTTAGGTAAGTTTACATAGAAATCTTCAGTTTACTAGTGCGCCACTGAATAATATATACCTTTCACTATCTTCAACTATGCAGCTTTTTTTTGTATAAAACATCTAGAAAATTGCACACAAATTAAAATAAAAAGCCAACATGAAGGTATTTGAAGAAAATTTTTTAATACATACCTTCACTATCTTCAACGACAGAGCTTTTTATTGTCTCCTCTGCCTTATTTGTCTCGTCTATAAAATTGAACATAAATATAAAATGATAGGATAACAAATATAAATGAAACTGTAATTATTTAATACATACCTTCACTGTCATTAACTACGAAGCTTTTTATTGAATCTGCCTCCTCTACAAAACAAACCATACATTAAATAAAACGTTAACACTTATAAAAAAAAAGGTAGTTTTTTATTACATACCTTCACTATCTTTAACTAGAAAGCTATTTATTGTCTCCTCTGCCTTATTTGCCTCTAAAAAATTGGATAGAAATTAAAATAAAAAGATAACAAATATAAATGTGAATAATTTTTTAAGACATACCTTCACTATCTTTAACTACAAAGCTTTTAATTATCTGCTCTGCCTTATTTGCTTCTAGAAAATTGAACAAAAAATAAAATATGGAAAAAAATGCTTAAGCAGACCAAAAGTTGAAACATAAACAGAAAATCTGTTGTTACTATTTACCCTTTATGCTTTCCACCAATGAATGTTTTTTTTGATTTCTATTTCATTTTTTGTTGTTTCTAAAGTAGAAGGTACAAAAGTCTTTCAAATTAGAAAAAATTGGTTGTTTAGCAATAATATTCATGAAACTCTTTAGCTTTCTTTTTAAAAGTTAAAAAAAGTAGTTATTGGAAAACTTGTATATAAGTTGTGCGCATACCTTCATCACAAATGCCTTCGAGAAATTTCTTAACATGGGCTCTTTTGTGGGTTCCTTTTATAATAACTTTATTACTGCTCAGTTTGTAATTTCCACATTTTGTAATATTGCTTACTTCATAAGGTCCTTTAAACCGTGGCTTGAGCTGCGCCTTTGCTTCTCCTCCCTCTAATATCAAGTAACAAAACTTTGTCCCCAATTTCAATGCATTCTTCATTAGATTTGATATTTTTTGAAACTCTTTTATCGTAATATTTTTTTTGTTTCATTTGAGCTTCTGTAATGTTCTAAAATTTATAACTATTGTAATTAGAAAAAAATAAAAAAAAAGAGGGTATCTTAAAAATTAAATTAAAGTTAAGTGGTATAAGTGATTACTTTAGTGACCAAATTGGTTAAGTTTTCAATATGAATTTTATTTTTTTCGATTTCAGCTTTAACTTCATCTTAATTTGCGGGGAAATGCGACTCCTAAATAACAATGCATACTGGAATTGGTATACTAAATTATGAGTGTAAATATAATTGCTTAAAATGATATCCAAATATACTTACTTCTTTGAACTCACTTTTGCAAACAGGTGAACGACCACCAAACATCAACTCAAAAGGTGACACTTTTGTAGACGTTTGTCTTTCAATTCGTAATGGATATAAAACTATATCGACAAACTCATCCCAGTTTGACTGGTTTTCGTCGACAAGTTTTCTGATTTTTCTAATTAACGTAATTTCAAAATAATGATGTTATTATCATTATTTTATTTTGAACTTAAACAATGATAAAATAATGCACACCTTTTTATATTTTTATTTGTATTTTCATCTTGTCCATTTGTTTGAGGGTGATAAACAGCAGTTCTTCGTCGTTCGATACCCAAGATCTTATATACCTCATCGTTTAACTAATTAAATAACGGAAAAAAATGAATTATTTTTATTACTTGCTATCGTAAATGCTGTATTATACAAAATCAAAAGGTTTTATTCTAATTCATCCTTAAAGGATTCGACCTAATGTTGTTCCTACGGGTCTGCATTATATAAAAAAATTAAAAAATACCTCATTGCAAAACTCAGTTCCATTGTCAGTAAGTATGACGGATGGAAAACCAAAGGTTGTAACTAAATTAATAATCGCTCTTGCTACCGTTATTGCTTCCTTATTTGGTAATGCGTAAGCAATAGGCCATTTGGAAAATAAATCGGTGCAACTCATGAAGTATCTGTTACCCATTGATGTTTTAGTAAATGGTCCGGCGAAGTCTAAACCAATAATTTCCCAAACTCTTGTGGTCTAAACACAAAATTTCAACATAATGCAACTTAACAAAGTAAACATAATACATTATACATTCGTATAATATACTAAATTAAAGATTCCGAATTCTAGAAAGATATTTAAAAACACTTTATTAAGTTACCTTTATGGAATGTAAAGGTTCGGATGCGGAAAGCAGTTGACCCGATGTTTGACATTGAATACATTGTTTTATCTATTAAAAGAGTTATTTTTTTATTCCTTTTTTAACCTTTTATCTTATTTTCCCAAGGCCGATGGTAGTGGTTTTACAACTTACTATGACAATAAAATAAAAATAATGCAATTAAATAAATTTAAAAGCAAAATACTTTACCCATTTTTTAATATCTCCGGTAATATTGGGCCAATAATGTTTTTCCATTATTTTCATTATTGTTTTGTTTGTGCCACCATGACCCCCTAAAGGACTGTCATGTTCCGCAGCAAAGATTTTTTTTTGCTCTTCCGTATCCACAACAATATCCGCATAATATAAGTTTCCACATATCTTTACTCTACGCTTCAACTTGTTATCTAAGGATAGTAAATATTGAACAAGTATACTTTTAATTTCATTTATTTCAATGAAATATTTGAATTTTAGTTTGTTTTTTTTATTACCAGTACCTAGCACACAATAACTTTTTGACACATTTCTCAAACTTCGTTTTTCATCTTTTCGAAAACCCAGCTGGATAAGTGCTCTCTGTTAAATATGCTAAAATATTTTTAAAGTAATGTTCGTTTTTTTCCACCTTTTCCATTTTTAACTTTTAAGTTTTTCAAAATTGTAATGAGTATATCAAACCTGTTTACATATTTTGAGTTAGGGACTATTTATATACATACATAATCGTAAGAAAATCAATAAGTATGTCTTAATGGCTCATACGGAAAGCAGTTTGGCTACATATACAATATACGATAAATGTGCTGCACACGTTTGACTTTTATTATACTAAATTATGTCTTTCGTACGGAAAAAACACAACATTTAATATCATTTATTTTGTAGAGAAATTTATTGTTTTCTTTTAGTTTTGTCTTTTAAAATGAGCGTTCTGTCTCCTTTCTGTATGCCTATCTTTGTAACGCTTATATTTCTATTTTCTAATACTAATGTTTTTTTCTTCTAAAAACGTCTATTTCCACATGCAAGGGTTGCTGACGGCTTCGCCGAAAGATTGTGACTTATGTTGTGGTCTGGAGAGGCTTTTTGTTGACTAACCTGTACAACTAGCCTTGGTAGGTAAAGTGTGACTCGGTAAGGCAAGTAGTAGAAGGGGGATAAATTTCAATGCCTACTTTGTATTAAGATTACACGTAGAAAATTAAACTACTTAGATTAAATTAAGTTGAAGAAAAGTTAAAATACTTAATTAGTAGAATAGAAACTTTTGAATAAAAAAGTAACAAAAATATTATTTAAATATTTTCAATGTTTTTTAAAGATGTTTTGAGACCAGTATTATGCGTAATAAAATTTGAATAGCTCTGGGTTTCTGACACGTCAGACGAAGGTGTATTCAAAACAAAAATTTGTGCGCTCAACTTTTAACCTCAAATAATAAATATTTACTAATATAATTTCACTTCACTTTGCTTAAACACAGTCCTTTCCTGAACTGCTCAAGTCGAACTGTTTGACAAATATTATAATTACCGGCAATTTATGTTCGGAATTTTGTTACCACGGCTACGTGTTTGTACTCGACTCGTTGAATTGAAATTAAAAAGTCTTTCATATGCCAATCGATATAGTCAATTTTATTATCTAACTTAATCATTTTAATTAAACCACCACGCTTTCATCCTTATTTTAAACTTGTCAAATTCCTCGCTATCTGGCTGTCATTATAAGCACGATTTTTAATTGTTGTTGAAATCCTCGTCGTACAATGTGGGACACGGTGTAAAGCATTTGTATCATTAAGTAAATAAAGAAACCAAATATTATAAGTGTGTACAAATAGAAATTTTTTATTATTGCTCAATTGTTTTGTTGTCGAAATGATTAAAATATTCGCGAAAGCATTTCGATGTCGCAGTGGGCTTAAAACAACAATAATCAACATGCTGTTTTGATTTCAAATTAGTTAACAGTAAATAATCGCAATTCCCAAATTTTTTATGTTCGTCTTTTCCATAATATTATACAGTACTATAAATATACTACAATGCACATACAGTATTGGTACAGTATTCTTTATCATTACACATTGGTATTTAATGTTTCTTAATAAAAAAATTCACAATGATTTTACATTTATCATTATAAATATATATATAAATCGATTTCTAAACTGGACTTGAGAAGGTTCAAAAATGATTCAAGAATCAGAGGCACCTTCTCTCATACCACCCACAAAAAAATGTTAATTTAATCATATTCTAAAATTGTTACTGCATTGGGGAAATAAAGAAGCTTCTTTTATTTAATAAAAGATTCCAAATATTTTCTAGCCCTCTCTCCTTAAATTTTTAAACATACAAAAAAAGAAACAACAATGACAAACAGTATTTATTTCTTTTCCTTAAATGTTTATGCACTAACACATAAAAATACAAGCATAAAAATGTGTTAGCTGTGTTCTTTTTGAATCTTTAGAACTCATTAACTTGTTCAAAGCCTTATGCATTTTAAAAAGCTTTTTCAAAGTCTTGGTTGAACAATTTTGCATTTTTTAATTGTTAGCTCAATCGCATCTAAATTTAATAGAAGATTTAATTAAAAATTAAAAAGCTAAAAAAAATAATGAAAATAAAGAATACAAAAAATTGTAAATTTATTATAAGCTTTGTAAATAAACATAAATTGTATACTTATATATTTCATATATTTTTAAACATATTCCAACAAAGCTAAAAGAAATAAAAAAGTGCTACCACTATTTCAGTATATGTGGTGACTAATTATCACAACAAAAAGCCGAAATTCCTACGTAAAATATCACATCCGCCTTATCTATGCTTCTAAAATATTTCATCTCCCTATGTAATATTTTAAATACTGCAAAGTATTAGTATTTGGTATCTAAAATATCACATCCCCCATGTGTAATCTGTATACATATCACAATAAGAAGCTGAAATTCCTACGTAAAATATCTTATCCCCCTTATTCAGGCTTCTAAAATATTACATCTCCCTATGTAACATTTAAAATAATGAAAAGTATTAGTATTTGGTATATTTATTATGTGATATTTTAGATACCAAATAGTAATACTTTGCAGTATTTTAAATGTTGCATAGGGGGATGTAATATTTTAGAAGCCTGAATAAGGGGGATAAGATATTTTACATAGGAATTTCAGCTTCTTATTGTGATATATATACAGATTACACATGGGGGATGTGATATTTTAGATACCAAATACTAATACTTTGCAGTATTTTAAATGTTGCATAGGGGGATGTAATATTTTAGAAGCCTGAATAAGGGGGATAAGATATTTTACGTAGGAATTTCAGCTTCTTATTGTGATATATATACAGATTACACATGGGGGATATGATATTTTAGATACCAAATACTAATACCTTGCAGTATTTAAATAGTAACATAGGGGTATGTAATATTTTAGAAGCCTAAATAAGGGGGGTGTAATATTTTACGTAGGAATTTCAGCTTCTTATTGTGATATATATACAGATTGCACATGGAGGATGTGATATTTTAGATACGAAATACTAATACCTTGCAGTATTTAAATAGTAACATAGGGGTATGTAATATTTTAGAAGCCTAAATAAGGGGGATGTGATATTTTACGTAGGAATTTCAGCTTCTCATTGTGATATATATACAGATTGCACATGGGGGATGTGATATTTTAGATACGAAATAGTAATACTTTGCAGTATTTTAAATGTTGCATAGGGGGATGTAATATTTTAGAAGCCTGAATAAGGGGGATAAGATATTTTACGTAGGAATTTCAGCTTCTTATTGTGATATATATACAGATTACACATGGGGGATATGATATTTTAGATACCAAATACTAATACCTTGCAGTATTTAAATAGTAACATAGGGGTATGTAATATTTTAGAAGCCTAAATAAGGGGGATGTGATATTTTACGTAGGAATTTCAGCTTCTTATTGTGATATATATAGAGATTGCACATGGGGGATGTGATATTTTAGATACGAAATACTAATACCTTGCAGTATTTAAATAGTAACATAGGGGTATGTAATATTTTAGAAGCCTAAATTAGGGGGATGTGATATTTTACGTAGGAATTTCAGCTTCTTATTGTGATATATATACAGATTGCACATGGGGGATGTGATATTTTAGATACGAAATACTAATACTTTGCAGTATTTAAAAGGTTACATAGGGGGATGTAATATTTTAGAAGCCTGAATAAGGGGGATAAGATATTTTACTACAGCTATGCAACATTTAAAATACTGCAAAGTATTAGTATTTGGTATCTAAAATATCACATCCCACATGTGTAATCTGTATATATATCACAATAAGAAGCTGAAATTCCTACGTAAAATATCTCATCCCCCTTATTCAGGCTTCTAAAATATTACATCCCCCTATGCAACATTTAAAATACTGCAAAGTATTACTATTTGGTATCTAAAATATCACATCCCCCATGTGTAATCTGTATATATATCACAATAAGAAGCTGAAATTCCTACATAAAATATCTCATCCCCCTTATTCCGGCTTCTAAAATATTACATCCCCCTATGCAACATTTAAAATACTGCAAAGTATTAGTATTTGGTATCTAAAATATCACATCCCACATGTGTAATCTGTATATATATCACAATAAGAAGCTGAAATTCCTACGTAAAATATCTCATCCCCCTTATTCAGGCTTCTAAAATATTACATCCCCCTATGCAACATTTAAAATACTGCAAAGTATTAGTATTTGGTATCTAAAATATCACATCCCCCATGTGTAATCTATATAATTATTGTCACGCAATATATTAAGATCAAAATTTCATAACTATGAATTTAAAATATATTACCATTTAATGCTAACTTCATTTGTAGTATATTATTTACAAACCACTTTATGAATCTTGATCGTTGCGCTTTTAATTTTATTGTTTTTGTAGATAATAAATATTTCGGACGTACTAGATACACTTCTAAGTGCAATAACTTGAAAACGCATTCTCGATTTCGGTTTTTCTATGGGGGATGTGATATTTTAGGAGGATGTGATATTTTATTACAGGTCACCAATTCTTCTCCATTTATATAATTTTCAGCAAACTAAAATAGGTCTGCATATATATATATATATATATATATATATATATATATATATATATATATATATATATATATATATATATATATATATATCACAAGTGAGAAAATTCACACACATTTTGAAACTCAACTGATGATGTTGTAAATGCCAAGGTTACTTGTTGACATAATGATAATAATAATATAAGAATAAAAACAATATTATATAAAATATATCATTTTTTCGTTTAGTTAAATAATGTTACCTTAAGGCAAAATACTCCGCATGATATACTGTCAGCTTGTTTAGCATGTGGCGATGTTAATATTTTAAACTTTTCAATAATACCATATCTCTGTTGTAAGTAACGACTGAAGTATAATAGTAGAAAAATTATAAAAGATGTAAAAACAAAATTTTGAGATACCAATCACTAGATTAAAAAGTCATCATACTTCCATTTGGATTCTTCTTTTTTTATGGAATTAATCGGCTCTCCCATAGGGTTTATATAATGAATGGTTTTATCATCTGGTTTAATTATCTAAAACAGAAGTAAGTTTCAATGTTAAATTTTAACTTTGGTTCCCTGTAAAAAAGCTTACTGAAAATTAGGTTTCTTGAACTCAAAGAAGTTAACTATTTCAAAAAACTATTTTACATACAGCCAGCGTCCAATGGAATTTTGCCACCATGCAGCATATTAACATTTCTAATTTAAAGAGCTCTTTCTGTAAATAAATTTGTATTAATTAAATTATATATATAAATATATATATATATATATATATATATATATATATATATATATATATATATATATGTATATATATATATATATATATATATATATATATACACATATATATATTTATATATAATTTAATTAATAACTATCATTAATTATTTGCACTATTTTTTAGCTAAAAGTTTGTGATTACCTCATGCCGTCTTTGTATTAAATCAGTATTAATTGGCAACTCGTCCAGTGAGAGCAACCCAGCTGGTGACAATACTTCGATTCGATTCTTCACAGCATTAATAAATGGAATGACATTCAATTTATTGTTTTATATTTAAATTAAAATTTTTTTAATTTAAATAAAGACAAATTATTAATACTGTTTGTTTTGTACAAAAATTCAATTTTGAAGTATATTCATTAATCATACTTTTTTTTTACTGTTTACTAGTAGTTTTAGATAAATATAAACAACTTTGTCACTGAGACATTCGTTTAAAGTGTCTTGTAATGAATAATCATATATCTTGCAGCCACCTAAATCTGGATATATACCCATAATGGCTTTTACAGGGTTTACAATACGGAGATATTGTATTATTGACCTATTAATAAAATGTAATAATAATTAATTATTCAAGCACAGATTCATCAAATAAAATAACGACAGTATTACATTTACAGAAGATAACATAATGTTATAAATTTTTAGACCTTCTATTTTTTCACCGGGTAGGGATAATGTTTAAAATTGATTTTATTTAGGTAAGTTTACATAGAAATCTTCAGTTTACTAGTGCGCCACTGAATAATATATACCTTTCACTATCTTCAACTATGCAGCTTTTTTTTGTATAAAACATCTCTAGAAAATTGCACATAAATTAAAATAAAAAGCCAACATGAAGGTATTTGAAGAAAATTTTTTAATACATACCTTCACTATCTTCAACGACAGAGCTTTTTATTGTCTCCTCTGCCTTATTTGTCTCGTCTATAAAATTGAACATAAATATAAAATGATAGGATAACAAATATAAATGAAACTGTAATTATTTAATACATACCTTCACTGTCATTAACTACGAAGCTTTTTATTGAATCTGCCTCCTCTACAAAACAAACCATACATTAAATAAAACGTTAACACTTATAAAAAAAAAGGTAGTTTTTTATTACATACCTTCACTATCTTTAACTAGAAAGCTATTTATTGTCTCCTCTGCCTTATTTGCCTCTAAAAAATTGGATAGAAATTAAAATAAAAAGATAACAAATATAAATGTAAAGGTAATTTTTTAAGACATACCTTCACTATCTTTAACTACAAAGCTTTTAATTATCTGCTCTGCCTTATTTGCTTCTAGAAAATTGAACAAAAAATAAAATATGGAAAAAAAATGCTTAAGCAGACCAAAAGTTGAAACATAAACAGAAAATCTGTTGTTACTATTTACCCTTTATGCTTTCCACCAATGAATGTTTTTTTTGATTTCTATTTCATTTTTTGTTGTTTCTAAAGTAGAAGGTACAAAAGTCTTTCAAATTAGAAAAAATTGGTTGTTTAGCAATAATATTCATGAAACTCTTTAGCTTTCTTTTTAAAAGTTAAAAAAAGTAGTTATTGGAAAACTTGTATATAAGTTGTGCGCATACCTTTATCACAAATGCCTTCGAGAAATTTCTTAACATGGGCTCTTTTGTGGGTTCCTTTTATAATAACTTTATTACTGCTCAGTTTGTAATTTCCACATTTTGTAATATTGCTTACTTCATAAGGTCCTTTAAACCGTGGCTTGAAAGCTGCGCCTTTGCTTCTCCTCCCTCTAATATCAAGTAACAAAACTTTGTCCCCAATTTCAATGCATTCTTCATTAGATTTGATATTTTTTGAAACTCTTTTATCGTAATATTTTTTTTGTTTCATTTGAGCTTCTGTAATGTTCTAAAATTTATAACTATTGTAATTAGAAAAAAATAAAAAAAAAGAGGGTATCTTAAAAATTAAATTAAAGTTAAGTGGTATAAGTGATTACTTTAGTGACCAAATTGGTTAAGTTTTCAATATGAATTTTATTTTTTTCGATTTCAGCTTTAACTTCATCTTCATTTGCGGGGAAAATGCCGACCTCCTAAATAACAATGCATACTGGAATTGGTATACTAAATTATGAGTGTAAATATAATTGCTTAAAATGATATCCAAATATACTTACTTCTTTGAACTCACTTTTGCAAACAGGTGAACGACCACCAAACATCAACTCAAAAGGTGACACTTTTGTAGACGTTTGTCTTTCAATTCGTAATGGATATAAAACTATATCGAGAAACTCATCCCAGTTTGACTGGTTTTCGTCGACAAGTTTTCTGATTTTTCTAATTAACGTAATTTCAAAATAATGATGTTATTATCATTATTTTATTTTGAACTTAAACAATGATAAAATAATGCACACCTTTTTATATTTTTATTTGTATTTTCATCTTGTCCATTTGTTTGAGGGTGATAAACAGCAGTTCTTCGTCGTTCGATACCCAAGATCTTATATACCTCATCGTTTAACTAATTAAATAACGGAAAAAAATGAATTATTTTTATTACTTGCTATCGTAAATGCTGTATTATACAAAATCAAAAGGTTTTATTCTAATTCATCCTTAAAGGATTCGACCTAATGTTGTTCCTACGGGTCTGCATTATATAAAAAAATTAAAAAATACCTCATTGCAAAACTCAGTTCCATTGTCAGTAAGTATGACGGATGGAAAACCAAAGGTTGTAACTAAATTAATAATCGCTCTTGCTACCGTTATTGCTTCCTTATTTGGTAATGCGTAAGCAATAGGCCATTTGGAAAATAAATCGGTGCAACTCATGAAGTATCTGTTACCCATTGATGTTTTAGTAAATGGTCCGGCGAAGTCTAAACCAATAATTTCCCAAACTCTTGTGGTCTAAACACAAAATTTCAACATAATGCAACTTAACAAAGTAAACATAATACATTATACATTCGTATAATATACTAAATTAAAGATTCCGAATTCTAGAAAGATATTTAAAAACACTTTATTAAGTTACCTTTATGGAATGTAAAGGTTCGGATGCGGAAAGCAGTTGACCCGATGTTTGACATTGAATACATTGTTTTATCTATTAAAAGAGTTATTTTTTTATTCCTTTTTTAACCTTTTATCTTATTTTCCCAAGGCCGATGGTAGTGGTTTTACAACTTACTATGACAATAAAATAAAAATAATGCAATTAAATAAATTTAAAAGCAAAATACTTTACCCATTTTTTAATATCTCCGGTAATATTGGGCCAATAATGTTTTTCCATTATTTTCATTATTGTTTTGTTTGTGCCACCATGACCCCCTAAAGGACTGTCATGTTCCGCAGCAAAGATTTTTTTTTGCTCTTCCGTATCCACAACAATATCCGCATAATATAAGTTTCCACATATCTTTACTCTACGCTTCAACTTGTTATCTAAGGATAGTAAATATTGAACAAGTATACTTTTAATTTCATTTATTTCAATGAAATATTTGAATTTTAGTTTGTTTTTTTTATTACCAGTACCTAGCACACAATAACTTTTTGACACATTTCTCAAACTTCGTTTTTCATCTTTTCGAAAACCAGCTGGATAAGTGCTCTCTGTTAAATATGCTAAAATATTTTTAAAGTAATGTTCGTTTTTTTCCACCTTTTCCATTTTTAACTTTTAAGTTTTTCAAAATTGTAATGAGTATATCAAACCTGTTTACATATTTTGAGTTAGGGACTATTTATATACATACATAATCGTAAGAAAATCAATAAGTATGTCTTAATGGCTCATACGGAAAGCAGTTTGGCTACATATACAATATACGATAAATGTGCTGCACACGTTTGACTTTTATTATACTAAATTATGTCTTTCGTACGGAAAAAACACAACATTTAATATCATTTATTTTGTAGAGAAATTTATTGTTTTCTTTTAGTTTTGTCTTTTAAAATGAGCGTTCTGTCTCCTTTCTGTATGCCTATCTTTGTAACGCTTATATTTCTATTTTCTAATACTAATGTTTTTTTCTTCTAAAAACGTCTATTTCCACATGCAAGGGTTGCTGACGGCTTCGCCGAAAGATTGTGACTTATGTTGTGGTCTGGAGAGGCTTTTTGTTGACTAACCTGTACAACTAGCCTTGGTAGGTAAAGTGTGACTCGGTAAGGCAAGTAGTAGAAGGGGGATAAATTTCAATGCCTACTTTGTATTAAGATTACACGTAGAAAATTAAACTACTTAGATTAAATTAAGTTGAAGAAAAGTTAAAATACTTAATTAGTAGAATAGAAACTTTTGAATAAAAAAGTAACAAAAATATTATTTAAATATTTTCAATGTTTTTTAAAGATGTTTTGAGACCAGTATTATGCGTAATAAAATTTGAATAGCTCTGGGTTTCTGACACGTCAGACGAAGGTGTATTCAAAACAAAAATTTGTGCGCTCAACTTTTAACCTCAAATAATAAATATTTACTAATATAATTTCACTTCACTTTGCTTAAACACAGTCCTTTCCTGAACTGCTCAAGTCGAACTGTTTGACAAATATTATAATTACCGGCAATTTATGTTCGGAATTTTGTTACCACGGCTACGTGTTTGTACTCGACTCGTTGAATTGAAATTAAAAAGTCTTTCATATGCCAATCGATATAGTCAATTTTATTATCTAACTTAATCATTTTAATTAAACCACCACGCTTTCATCCTTATTTTAAACTTGTCAAATTCCTCGCTATCTGGCTGTCATTATAAGCACGATTTTTAATTGTTGTTGAAATCCTCGTCGTACAATGTGGGACACGGTGTAAAGCATTTGTATCATTAAGTAAATAAAGAAACCAAATATTATAAGTGTGTACAAATAGAAATTTTTTATTATTGCTCAATTGTTTTGTTGTCGAAATGATTAAAATATTCGCGAAAGCATTTCGATGTCGCAGTGGGCTTAAAACAACAATAATCAACATGCTGTTTTGATTTCAAATTAGTTAACAGTAAATAATCGCAATTCCCAAATTTTTTATGTTCGTCTTTTCCATAATATTATACAGTACTATAAATATACTACAATGCACATACAGTATTGGTACAGTATTCTTTATCATTACACATTGGTATTTAATGTTTCTTAATAAAAAAATTCACAATGATTTTACATTTATCATTATAAATATATATATAAATCGATTTCTAAACTGGACTTGAGAAGGTTCAAAAATGATTCAAGAATCAGAGGCACCTTCTCTCATACCACCCACAAAAAAATGTTAATTTAATCATATTCTAAAATTGTTACTGCATTGGGGAAATAAAGAAGCTTCTTTTATTTAATAAAAGATTCCAAATATTTTCTAGCCCTCTCTCCTTAAATTTTTAAACATACAAAAAAAGAAACAACAATGACAAACAGTATTTATTTCTTTTCCTTAAATGTTTATGCACTAACACATAAAAATACAAGCATAAAAATGTGTTAGCTGTGTTCTTTTTGAATCTTTAGAACTCATTAACTTGTTCAAAGCCTTATGCATTTTAAAAAGCTTTTTCAAAGTCTTGGTTGAACAATTTTGCATTTTTTAATTGTTAGCTCAATCGCATCTAAATTTAATAGAAGATTTAATTAAAAATTAAAAAGCTAAAAAAAATAATGAAAATAAAGAATACAAAAAATTGTAAATTTATTATAAGCTTTGTAAATAAACATAAATTGTATACTTATATATTTCATATATTTTTAAACATATTCCAACAAAGCTAAAAGAAATAAAAAAGTGCTACCACTATTTCAGTATATGTGGTGACTAATTATCACAACAAAAAGCCGAAATTCCTACGTAAAATATCACATCCGCCTTATCTATGCTTCTAAAATATTTCATCTCCCTATGTAATATTTTAAATACTGCAAAGTATTAGTATTTGGTATCTAAAATATCACATCCCCCATGTGTAATCTGTATACATATCACAATAAGAAGCTGAAATTCCTACGTAAAATATCTTATCCCCCTTATTCAGGCTTCTAAAATATTACATCTCCCTATGTAACATTTAAAATAATGAAAAGTATTAGTATTTGGTATATTTATTATGTGATATTTTAGATACCAAATAGTAATACTTTGCAGTATTTTAAATGTTGCATAGGGGGATGTAATATTTTAGAAGCCTGAATAAGGGGGATAAGATATTTTACATAGGAATTTCAGCTTCTTATTGTGATATATATACAGATTACACATGGGGGATGTGATATTTTAGATACCAAATACTAATACTTTGCAGTATTTTAAATGTTGCATAGGGGGATGTAATATTTTAGAAGCCTGAATAAGGGGGATAAGATATTTTACGTAGGAATTTCAGCTTCTTATTGTGATATATATACAGATTACACATGGGGGATATGATATTTTAGATACCAAATACTAATACCTTGCAGTATTTAAATAGTAACATAGGGGTATGTAATATTTTAGAAGCCTAAATAAGGGGGGTGTAATATTTTACGTAGGAATTTCAGCTTCTTATTGTGATATATATACAGATTGCACATGGAGGATGTGATATTTTAGATACGAAATACTAATACCTTGCAGTATTTAAATAGTAACATAGGGGTATGTAATATTTTAGAAGCCTAAATAAGGGGGATGTGATATTTTACGTAGGAATTTCAGCTTCTCATTGTGATATATATACAGATTGCACATGGGGGATGTGATATTTTAGATACGAAATAGTAATACTTTGCAGTATTTTAAATGTTGCATAGGGGGATGTAATATTTTAGAAGCCTGAATAAGGGGGATAAGATATTTTACGTAGGAATTTCAGCTTCTTATTGTGATATATATACAGATTACACATGGGGGATATGATATTTTAGATACCAAATACTAATACCTTGCAGTATTTAAATAGTAACATAGGGGTATGTAATATTTTAGAAGCCTAAATAAGGGGGATGTGATATTTTACGTAGGAATTTCAGCTTCTTATTGTGATATATATAGAGATTGCACATGGGGGATGTGATATTTTAGATACGAAATACTAATACCTTGCAGTATTTAAATAGTAACATAGGGGTATGTAATATTTTAGAAGCCTAAATTAGGGGGATGTGATATTTTACGTAGGAATTTCAGCTTCTTATTGTGATATATATACAGATTGCACATGGGGGATGTGATATTTTAGATACGAAATACTAATACTTTGCAGTATTTAAAAGGTTACATAGGGGGATGTAATATTTTAGAAGCCTGAATAAGGGGGATAAGATATTTTACTACAGCTATGCAACATTTAAAATACTGCAAAGTATTAGTATTTGGTATCTAAAATATCACATCCCACATGTGTAATCTGTATATATATCACAATAAGAAGCTGAAATTCCTACGTAAAATATCTCATCCCCCTTATTCAGGCTTCTAAAATATTACATCCCCCTATGCAACATTTAAAATACTGCAAAGTATTACTATTTGGTATCTAAAATATCACATCACCCATGTGTAATCTGTATATATATCACAATAAGAAGCTGAAATTCCTACATAAAATATCTCATCCCCCTTATTCCGGCTTCTAAAATATTACATCCCCCTATGCAACATTTAAAATACTGCAAAGTATTAGTATTTGGTATCTAAAATATCACATCCCACATGTGTAATCTGTATATATATCACAATAAGAAGCTGAAATTCCTACGTAAAATATCTCATCCCCCTTATTCAGGCTTCTAAAATATTACATACCCCTATGCAACATTTAAAATACTGCAAAGTATTAGTATTTGGTATCTAAAATATCACATCCCCCATGTGTAATCTATATAATTATTGTCACGCAATATATTAAGATCAAAATTTCATAACTATGAATTTAAAATATATTACCATTTAATGCTAACTTCATTTGTAGTATATTATTTACAAACCACTTTATGAATCTTGATCGTTGCGCTTTTAATTTTATTGTTTTTGTAGATAATAAATATTTCGGACGTACTAGATACACTTCTAAGTGCAATAACTTGAAAACGCATTCTCGATTTCGGTTTTTCTATGGGGGATGTGATATTTTAGGAGGATGTGATATTTTATTACAGGTCACCAATTCTTCTCCATTTATATAATTTTCAGCAAACTAAAATAGGTCTGCATATATATATATATATATATATATATATATATATATATATATATATATATATATATATATATATATATATATATATATATATATATATCACAAACGAGAAAATTCACACACATTTTGAAACTCAACTGATGATGTTGTAAATGCCAAGGTTACTTGTTGACATAATGATAATAATAATATAAGAATAAAAACAATATTATATAAAATATATCATTTTTTCGTTTAGTTAAATAATGTTACCTTAAGGCAAAATACTCCGCATGATATACTGTCAGCTTGTTTAGCATGTGGCGATGTTAATATTTTAAACTTTTCAATAATACCATATCTCTGTTGTAAGTAACGACTGAAGTATAATAGTAGAAAAATTATAAAAGATGTAAAAACAAAATTTTGAGATACCAATCACTAGATTAAAAAGTCATCATACTTCCATTTGGATTCTTCTTTTTTTATGGAATTAATCGGCTCTCCCATAGGGTTTATATAATGAATGGTTTTATCATCTGGTTTAATTATCTAAAACAGAAGTAAGTTTCAATGTTAAATTTTAACTTTGGTTCCCTGTAAAAAAGCTTACTGAAAATTAGGTTTCTTGAACTCAAAGAAGTTAACTATTTCAAAAAACTATTTTACATACAGCCAGCGTCCAATGGAATTTTGCCACCATGCAGCATATTAACATTTCTAATTTAAAGAGCTCTTTCTGTAAATAAATTTGTATTAATTAAATTATATATATAAATATATATATATATATATATATATATATATATATATATATATATATATATATATATATATGTATATATATATATATATATATATATATATATATATATATATATATATATATATATACACATATATATATTTATATATAATTTAATTAATAACTATCATTAATTATTTGCACTATTTTTTAGCTAAAAGTTTGTGATTACCTCATGCCGTCTTTGTATTAAATCAGTATTAATTGGCAACTCGTCCAGTGAGAGCAACCCAGCTGGTGACAATACTTCGATTCGATTCTTCACAGCATTAATAAATGGAATGACATTCAATTTATTGTTTTATATTTAAATTAAAATTTTTTTAATTTAAATAAAGACAAATTATTAATACTGTTTGTTTTGTACAAAAATTCAATTTTGAAGTATATTCATTAATCATACTTTTTTTTTACTGTTTACTAGTAGTTTTAGATAAATATAAACAACTTCGTCACTGAGACATTCGTTTAAAGTGTCTTGTAATGAATAATCATATATCTTGCAGCCACCTAAATCTGGATATATACCCATAATGGCTTTTACAGGGTTTACAATACGGAGATATTGTATTATTGACCTATTAATAAAATGTAATAATAATTAATTATTCAAGCACAGATTCATCAAATAAAATAACGACAGTATTACATTTACAGAAGATAACATAATGTTATAAATTTTTAGACCTTCTATTTTTTCACCGGGTAGGGATAATGTTTAAAATTGATTTTATTTAGGTAAGTTTACATAGAAATCTTCAGTTTACTAGTGCGCCACTGAATAATATATACCTTTCACTATCTTCAACTATGCAGCTTTTTTTTGTATAAAACATCTCTAGAAAATTGCACATAAATTAAAATAAAAAGCCAACATGAAGGTATTTGAAGAAAATTTTTTAATACATACCTTCACTATCTTCAACGACAGAGCTTTTTATTGTCTCCTCTGCCTTATTTGTCTCGTCTATAAAATTGAACATAAATATAAAATGATAGGATAACAAATATAAATGAAACTGTAATTATTTAATACATACCTTCACTGTCATTAACTACGAAGCTTTTTATTGAATCTGCCTCCTCTACAAAACAAACCATACATTAAATAAAACGTTAACACTTATAAATAAAAAGGTAGTTTTTTATTACATACCTTCACTATCTTTAACTAGAAAGCTATTTATTGTCTCCTCTGCCTTATTTGCCTCTAAAAAATTGGATAGAAATTAAAATAAAAAGATAACAAATATAAATGTAAAGGTAATTTTTTAAGACATACCTTCACTATCTTTAACTACAAAGCTTTTAATTATCTGCTCTGCCTTATTTGCTTCTAGAAAATTGAACAAAAAATAAAATATGGAAAAAAAATGCTTAAGCAGACCAAAAGTTGAAACATAAACAGAAAATCTGTTGTTACTATTTACCCTTTATGCTTTCCACCAATGAATGTTTTTTTTGATTTCTATTTCATTTTTTGTTGTTTCTAAAGTAGAAGGTACAAAAGTCTTTCAAATTAGAAAAAATTGGTTGTTTAGCAATAATATTCATGAAACTCTTTAGCTTTCTTTTTAAAAGTTAAAAAAAGTAGTTATTGGAAAACTTGTATATAAGTTGTGCGCATACCTTTATCACAAATGCCTTCGAGAAATTTCTTAACATGGGCTCTTTTGTGGGTTCCTTTTATAATAACTTTATTACTGCTCAGTTTGTAATTTCCACATTTTGTAATATTGCTTACTTCATAAGGTCCTTTAAACCGTGGCTTGAAAGCTGCGCCTTTGCTTCTCCTCCCTCTAATATCAAGTAACAAAACTTTGTCCCCAATTTCAATGCATTCTTCATTAGATTTGATATTTTTTGAAACTCTTTTATCGTAATATTTTTTTTGTTTCATTTGAGCTTCTGTAATGTTCTAAAATTTATAACTATTGTAATTAGAAAAAAATAAAAAAAAAGAGGGTATCTTAAAAATTAAATTAAAGTTAAGTGGTATAAGTGATTACTTTAGTGACCAAATTGGTTAAGTTTTCAATATGAATTTTATTTTTTTCGATTTCAGCTTTAACTTCATCTTCATTTGCGGGGAAAATGCCGACCTCCTAAATAACAATGCATACTGGAATTGGTATACTAAATTATGAGTGTAAATATAATTGCTTAAAATGATATCCAAATATACTTACTTCTTTGAACTCACTTTTGCAAACAGGTGAACGACCACCAAACATCAACTCAAAAGGTGACACTTTTGTAGACGTTTGTCTTTCAATTCGTAATGGATATAAAACTATATCGAGAAACTCATCCCAGTTTGACTGGTTTTCGTCGACAAGTTTTCTGATTTTTCTAATTAACGTAATTTCAAAATAATGATGTTATTATCATTATTTTATTTTGAACTTAAACAATGATAAAATAATGCACACCTTTTTATATTTTTATTTGTATTTTCATCTTGTCCATTTGTTTGAGGGTGATAAACAGCAGTTCTTCGTCGTTCGATACCCAAGATCTTATATACCTCATCGTTTAACTAATTAAATAACGGAAAAAAATGAATTATTTTTATTACTTGCTATCGTAAATGCTGTATTATACAAAATCAAAAGGTTTTATTCTAATTCATCCTTAAAGGATTCGACCTAATGTTGTTCCTACGGGTCTGCATTATATAAAAAAATTAAAAAATACCTCATTGCAAAACTCAGTTCCATTGTCAGTAAGTATGACGGATGGAAAACCAAAGGTTGTAACTAAATTAATAATCGCTCTTGCTACCGTTATTGCTTCCTTATTTGGTAATGCGTAAGCAATAGGCCATTTGGAAAATAAATCGGTGCAACTCATGAAGTATCTGTTACCCATTGATGTTTTAGTAAATGGTCCGGCGAAGTCTAAACCAATAATTTCCCAAACTCTTGTGGTCTAAACACAAAATTTCAACATAATGCAACTTAACAAAGTAAACATAATACATTATACATTCGTATAATATACTAAATTAAAGATTCCGAATTCTAGAAAGATATTTAAAAACACTTTATTAAGTTACCTTTATGGAATGTAAAGGTTCGGATGCGGAAAGCAGTTGACCCGATGTTTGACATTGAATACATTGTTTTATCTATTAAAAGAGTTATTTTTTTATTCCTTTTTTAACCTTTTATCTTATTTTCCCAAGGCCGATGGTAGTGGTTTTACAACTTACTATGACAATAAAATAAAAATAATGCAATTAAATAAATTTAAAAGCAAAATACTTTACCCATTTTTTAATATCTCCGGTAATATTGGGCCAATAATGTTTTTCCATTATTTTCATTATTGTTTTGTTTGTGCCACCATGACCCCCTAAAGGACTGTCATGTTCCGCAGCAAAGATTTTTTTTTGCTCTTCCGTATCCACAACAATATCCGCATAATATAAGTTTCCACATATCTTTACTCTACGCTTCAACTTGTTATCTAAGGATAGTAAATATTGAACAAGTATACTTTTAATTTCATTTATTTCAATGAAATATTTGAATTTTAGTTTGTTTTTTTTATTACCAGTACCTAGCACACAATAACTTTTTGACACATTTCTCAAACTTCGTTTTTCATCTTTTCGAAAACCAGCTGGATAAGTGCTCTCTGTTAAATATGCTAAAATATTTTTAAAGTAATGTTCGTTTTTTTCCACCTTTTCCATTTTTAACTTTTAAGTTTTTCAAAATTGTAATGAGTATATCAAACCTGTTTACATATTTTGAGTTAGGGACTATTTATATACATACATAATCGTAAGAAAATCAATAAGTATGTCTTAATGGCTCATACGGAAAGCAGTTTGGCTACATATACAATATACGATAAATGTGCTGCACACGTTTGACTTTTATTATACTAAATTATGTCTTTCGTACGGAAAAAACACAACATTTAATATCATTTATTTTGTAGAGAAATTTATTGTTTTCTTTTAGTTTTGTCTTTTAAAATGAGCGTTCTGTCTCCTTTCTGTATGCCTATCTTTGTAACGCTTATATTTCTATTTTCTAATACTAATGTTTTTTTCTTCTAAAAACGTCTATTTCCACATGCAAGGGTTGCTGACGGCTTCGCCGAAAGATTGTGACTTATGTTGTGGTCTGGAGAGGCTTTTTGTTGACTAACCTGTACAACTAGCCTTGGTAGGTAAAGTGTGACTCGGTAAGGCAAGTAGTAGAAGGGGGATAAATTTCAATGCCTACTTTGTATTAAGATTACACGTAGAAAATTAAACTACTTAGATTAAATTAAGTTGAAGAAAAGTTAAAATACTTAATTAGTAGAATAGAAACTTTTGAATAAAAAAGTAACAAAAATATTATTTAAATATTTTCAATGTTTTTTAAAGATGTTTTGAGACCAGTATTATGCGTAATAAAATTTGAATAGCTCTGGGTTTCTGACACGTCAGACGAAGGTGTATTCAAAACAAAAATTTGTGCGCTCAACTTTTAACCTCAAATAATAAATATTTACTAATATAATTTCACTTCACTTTGCTTAAACACAGTCCTTTCCTGAACTGCTCAAGTCGAACTGTTTGACAAATATTATAATTACCGGCAATTTATGTTCGGAATTTTGTTACCACGGCTACGTGTTTGTACTCGACTCGTTGAATTGAAATTAAAAAGTCTTTCATATGCCAATCGATATAGTCAATTTTATTATCTAACTTAATCATTTTAATTAAACCACCACGCTTTCATCCTTATTTTAAACTTGTCAAATTCCTCGCTATCTGGCTGTCATTATAAGCACGATTTTTAATTGTTGTTGAAATCCTCGTCGTACAATGTGGGACACGGTGTAAAGCATTTGTATCATTAAGTAAATAAAGAAACCAAATATTAT
Organism: Hydra vulgaris; assembly: GCF_038396675.1. NCBI lineage: Eukaryota > Metazoa > Cnidaria > Hydrozoa > Anthoathecata > Hydridae > Hydra > Hydra vulgaris. Next base: position 17,961,394 of record NC_088923.1, read on the forward strand.
AAGTGTGTACAAATAGAAATTTTTTATTATTGCTCAATTGTTTTGTTGTCGAAATGATTAAAATATTCGCGAAAGCATTTCGATGTCGCAGTGGGCTTAAAACAACAATAATCAACATGCTGTTTTGATTTCAAATTAGTTAACAGTAAATAATCGCAATTCCCAAATTTTTTATGTTCGTCTTTTCCATAATATTATACAGTACTATAAATATACTACAATGCACATACAGTATTGGTACAGTATTCTTTATCATTACACATTGGTATTTAATGTTTCTTAATAAAAAAATTCACAATGATTTTACATTTATCATTATAAATATATATATAAATCGATTTCTAAACTGGACTTGAGAAGGTTCAAAAATGATTCAAGAATCAGAGGCACCTTCTCTCATACCACCCACAAAAAAATGTTAATTTAATCATATTCTAAAATTGTTACTGCATTGGGGAAATAAAGAAGCTTCTTTTATTTAATAAAAGATTCCAAATATTTTCTAGCCCTCTCTCCTTAAATTTTTAAACATACAAAAAAAGAAACAACAATGACAAACAGTATTTATTTCTTTTCCTTAAATGTTTATGCACTAACACATAAAAATACAAGCATAAAAATGTGTTAGCTGTGTTCTTTTTGAATCTTTAGAACTCATTAACTTGTTCAAAGCCTTATGCATTTTAAAAAGCTTTTTCAAAGTCTTGGTTGAACAATTTTGCATTTTTTAATTGTTAGCTCAATCGCATCTAAATTTAATAGAAGATTTAATTAAAAATTAAAAAGCTAAAAAAAATAATGAAAATAAAGAATACAAAAAATTGTAAATTTATTATAAGCTTTGTAAATAAACATAAATTGTATACTTATATATTTCATATATTTTTAAACATATTCCAACAAAGCTAAAAGAAATAAAAAAGTGCTACCACTATTTCAGTATATGTGGTGACTAATTATCACAACAAAAAGCCGAAATTCCTACGTAAAATATCACATCCGCCTTATCTATGCTTCTAAAATATTTCATCTCCCTATGTAATATTTTAAATACTGCAAAGTATTAGTATTTGGTATCTAAAATATCACATCCCCCATGTGTAATCTGTATACATATCACAATAAGAAGCTGAAATTCCTACGTAAAATATCTTATCCCCCTTATTCAGGCTTCTAAAATATTACATCCCCCTATGTAACATTTAAAATAATGAAAAGTATTAGTATTTGGTATCTAAAATATCACATCCCCCATGTGTAATCTGTATATATATCACAATAAGAAGCTGAAATTCCTACGTAAAATATCTTATCCCCCTTATTCAGGCTTCTAAAATATTACATCCCCCTATGTAACATTTAAAATACTGCAAAGTATTAGTATTTGGTATCTAAAATATCACATCCCCCATGTGTAATCTGTATATATATCACAATAAGAAGCTGAAATTCCTATGTAAAATATCTCATCCCCCTTATTCAGGCTTCTAAAATATTACATACCCCTATGCAACATTTAAAATACTGCAAAGTATTAGTATTTGGTATCTAAAATATCACATCCCCCATGTGTAATCTATATAATTATTGTCACGCAATATATTAAGATCAAAATTTCATAACTATGAATTTAAAATATATTACCATTTAATGCTAACTTCATTTGTAGTATATTATTTACAAACCACTTTATGAATCTTGATCGTTGCGCTTTTAATTTTATTGTTTTTGTAGATAATAAATATTTCGGACGTACTAGATACACTTCTAAGTGCAATAACTTGAAAACGCATTCTCGATTTCGGTTTTTCTATGGGGGATGTGATATTTTAGGCGGATGTGATATTTTATTACAGCACGCTTGGTTTTAATATATTGACGGAAATGTAAACGACCTTTATAAAGGACAAGCGATTCATCAACACTGAGATTTTTTCCTGGATTATATACAGTTTTGAATCGGTTACGCAGAATGTTTATGACTGGTCGTACTTTGTAAAGACGATCTCTGTTATCATCAGTTGCATCATAATTTTCATCTTCATTGTTATTAAAATGAAAAAACTTCAATAACATACTAAAACGATTTCGATTGATAATTTCTGAAAAAATTGGAGTATTATACAATTCATCCTTTGACCAATACATACTACGTTTAGGTTTATAAATAATTCCCATTAAAAGAATAACAGCAATAAAGGTTTTAATTTCTGCAACATTAGTTTCCTCCCATATTGAAGAGTTATCTGGATTGGCAGCAAAAAATTGCCTTGCATACCGATTGGTTTCTTCAACTAATAAAGTTACAAGTTCAACTGGAAAATAGAGTTCAAAAAAATCAAGACTAGTTGGGTTTTGCCCCATTCTAACATTTAAACCTTCTTGAAAAAGTTCAGAGAAATCCATTAAATTAACAAGAACATCTGTATTAACTTTCCCCCAAGTTGACAGAGGAGGTTTTTGACTACGATTACGACCTTTACCACGACTACAAACTCTACCACGACGATGATTATGTATACTACCTTGGACACCATTATTTAGTATATTGACATTTAAAGCAGCATCATCAGTAATAGCTTCTCAATGAGTAATATGCATAGAATCAGTAACACTTTCAACAGAAATTACTTTGTTACATTTAATACCAATACCACCTCGAACACGTACACGCCTGGTACCTCCACCTCTTGTACGTGGGCTCTTTTTATAAGTGACAAAAGTCTCAATTTCGCTGTCACTTGTACTTGAAGCAGCAGAGCTTTCACTGTCTGTATCGTTAAATAATGGCAAAATTGAATTAGAAAAAGGAACAGCAGCTTCCAATTTATCAACATTGTTGATGTTTTTAATTGTATTTTTAACTTTTCTTTGAATATTAGTAGATGTCATAATGTTTTCAACTTCAAATTCTATCAAATTATTATCCTCGTCATTACTAAAGTCAGAATAACCAAGATCAATATCTTTATTGCTATCTTCGTCACTTTCTTCAAGCATAAAGTTTAAAATTTCGTCCATATTTGAGTTTTTTTTTTGCGTAAAGACGATAAATTAGCCATTTTTCAAAATCGAATATCAGCTAATCAAACAAAGCCTTTTTAATTCGGTTTTCGATATATTATCAGATTATTATTCTAGTTTCTCTTAAGCTAAGTTTTAAAGTCGCTCGAAAAACAAGGGGTCGACAGAAAACAAAACTCTTCATCACCCGCTATGCGGGGTACTGGTATTTTAACGACATTTTTTATTACCCGCTATGCGGGGTATCGGTAACGAAAGAGCTAGTATACGCAGAAGAGGCTCACATAGTTCAACGAGATGGTGTTACCCGGTTCCCACAACTCCCTCCTTGTGATGCTACTGCATTTCACTATTTAAACATGAAATGGATAGGAATAGAAAAACTTTGATAAAAAATTTTTCAAAAATTAAGAAGCTTATGGACATTTTTCTAGTCTAAGATTAAAACAATTTTTTTGGTTTCCAATAATAGATGATATGACGCTCAGCATAAATATAGGATTGAAAAAATGCTAATGCGCCCTTGGAGACACATAATTCGGAAGATAGACTGCTTAAAAAGTAAAAAACCTTCGTTTTTTTATAGTTTTTTGGATAGATAGTTTTATTATTTTAAATTTGATTGAAACTAGCATTATATTTGTTTTTATTTTAGTAACTTTTAAGAATTTGTGGTAATAGAAGGTTTTTGGGTGCCCAAATGATTATTAAAAAGTTGATTGGTTTTTTTTTATCCAAGAAGGGCATTGTTTTTTTTTATCAAATATTAGGGAAGAGTGGTACTGAATGAGGGAAGAGTGGTACTGAATGAACCATTAGGAAAAAAAGAAAGTGACAATCATTAATGGCATTTTTTTTATCGGATAATATTTTTGTATACTCAAACTTGCTTTAGAACTTTTGGGTTAACATTATTTGTTGTATTAATATTTGAATTATTTGAATGTATTAATATTTGAATTATTTGAATGTATTAATATTTGATTTTTTTTAACTTATTATTTATATTTGATTTTTTTCAAGAAAAAAGTAACTTTTATCTTTTAAATTTATTAAGCTTGGTTTAATATATCAATCTTAACTTCTGAATTAATATATCTGCTATAGTTATTGGCTATATAAATATTGAACATATTTATTAAAAGCAATTTTTAAATATGATCAATTTGATTTGAACCCCAATAAATTAATTTTAATAGGGTTCAATTCTGAAATTTTGTTGTTTCAAAATTTTTATAGGATCCTATAGGACTTTTTGAATATGGCACCTTATTATATGTATATTAGTGTGTTTCAAAAAAAACTTTTTGGGTTCCATATATCTCCTGGCTATATGCATAAAAATGAGCAATTTTACCAAATTTAAGTGTTTTGGGGCCTTTTGAAGTGTATTTCAGGTGTGCAATTAAGATATTAACTCATTAAACAGATTCAATTTTAACACTTTAAAAAACAATTCTTACATGCTTCAGAATGTATCAGAAGCTAAAGAATACTAAGGAAATGCCATTACCCTGAAAACCTTTTCCAAAATAAGAATAGACTATATAAGATTATTTCCTATTTTTTTAATAGCGTTAAGAAGTACTAAATTTCTACCTTTATCAACCTCCTGCTTGTCATGAAGCTAGATTTATGGCAAATTGAATATATTTACTGATGCTTCAACTAATTCATAAGAAACTTAAGTGGATGAGATAAAAGATGTTAACAAAGCTGCACCTTTTGTAGCAATATTTTATATTCCTTGATTTCTGAAGTCTATCGTAATCTAGGCACCGTTTAATTATATCAACACCATTAAAGTAGCCGAAAGCATAGAGGAAGAAGACTAGGCAAAAGTCTGAAAAATTCTTTTCTTAGGCATACATAAACTTTGGCTGAAGATGTTGATACTGTATCATTAGCAGATCCAGGCATAAATAATAAAGAGAAATTCCTAATGATACAGAAACTTATTAATTGCCCCTATCCCAAGGATATTTCTTATTTTGAAAAAAAGAAACCTGAGATTGGAGATGATATAATCATTAACAAGAACACTCATTTGCACGAGTTTTTTGGGAAAAACAGCTGGTATCTTTTTTCATACTCGATTCTGATACACAAGATAAATTGTTTTGGATTTCTGATGGGAAATTTGTAAATTTTTATCCCAGCTTCAAGTTTTTTTAAAATTTTGTTTTAAATATTCAGTGCACAAATGACTGCTATGTGAGAAATATTTGTCTAGTGCATGATATCCTAGCAGACATTCATAATGAAAATCAGAGACAAAATACCATGGTGGTTGCTAAAGAGAAAAGAAAAAGCGTGGATAAGAGAATGAAAAAGTGTGATATGAACGACATAACTCCTCAGCAAATAATATTTTAAATTAAATGTAAATTTTTTTTTTAATTTTAATCGAACAAAACATATATTGAATTAAAATAAAATGTTATTTAATAGGATTTATGACTTTCAGATTCTGGTGACGGGGGGGGGGGGAGCATACCCCATTCCTCCCTGAATCTGTTACTGACACTCTTAGAAGACTTTAAGGTCTTGTCAGACAGAACCGCTGTTGAAATTTAGACAATTCTTTCGTTACAGTTTTAAGTTACTTGCTTAAAGGTGCTTGCAACGAAATTAAATAGACGTGATATTCAGATAAATCTCACGTTTCTTAAAATCAAAATATGTGGCAAATAATCTTTATTCAATGATTAATATTTGGTATTTCAATTGTGTTTTTCTGCTTCATTTTCTATATTTAGTACTAATTTCTCCACAAGATGCCTGTCTTTTTTAAAAAGTAAATGTGTTCGACAATAAAGTATAGATATATAGGATGTTACTTTGTTCGTTTTATAATATTGATCTTTATTGTATTGATAAATACTGACTTTATTTATCAAATACTAATAATGTAATTCCATGTTTCTTCTTCGTCTTAAAAATTTTTATGACAAAGAAAGAACTTTGCAATAAAATTAACTCTACAGTAATACATCCGTACAATGCAACTCTTCTCGTATATAGGCTTATGAATTGGCACATACACAAACAAACACACGCACAAACTCATACACACATATTTACGTACACATAAAAACATATATAAATACGTACATATACACATATACATACATATACATACATACATACATACATACATACATACATACATACATACATACATACATACATACATACATACATACATACATACATACATACATACATACATACATACATACATACATACATACATACATACATACATACATACATACATACATACATACATACATACATACATACATACATACATACATACATACATACATACATACATACATACATACATACATACATACATACATACATACATACATACATACATACATACATACATACATACATACATACATACATACATACATACATACATACATACATACATACATACATACATACATACATACATACATACATACATACATACATACATACATACATACATACATACATACATACATACATACATACATACATACATACATACATACATACATACATACATACATACATACATACATACATACATACATACATACATACATACATACATACATACATACATACATACATACATTCATACACATATACATAAATATACACATACATAAACACACATACATATAGACATCTACACACATACATACACATATATATGTACATATATATACACATATACATAAATATACACATACATACACACACATACATATAGACATTTACACACATACACACATACATACACATATATATATATGTACATATACATACACACATACGTACATATACACATATACACATGGGCGGATCCAGCATTTTATGGTCTTTGAGATAGCTAACTTCAAGACATGGAGCAAACTCCAAACATTTATATGTTTATACTTATGTCAAATAAGGATGCTTTGCAAAAAATTGCGATGATTGGAACCTGGGATAAATAAAATCCCAACATTTTTGGGCTAAGTATGAACATATAAATGTTTGGAGTTTGCTCCATGTCTGGAAGTTAGCTATCTCAAAGAACAAAAAATGCTGGACACGCCCTTGCATATACATACACATATATATACATATAAACACGTATAATTTTTTATGTAATATTTCAAAAGAATCTATAACCATTTTAATGAAAATAATTTATTTCACACAAAACAGTTTGGTTTTCGGAAAAACCATTCAACTGAACACCCATTAACTGAAATAGTAGGCCAAAAAACTGAAGGATTTGAAAATAATAATTTGACTCGAGGATTATTTATTGACCTATCAAAAATATTTGGTACAGTTGATCAGCTCATTCAATTTGAACCAATACTAAAATTTTTATTTTGGTACTTTTTATAAATTCGGTAAAAAGCAAAGTTTCGGTTAAAAAACATACCGAAAACCGATTTTTATCTAATTTAGAAAATCTTTTTCTAAATTAGATAAAAATCGTTAATTTTTTACAATTTTCACAAAATATTTTGTGAATTTTTACAAAAAATCTTGTTTTCCAGAGAAAATTTGCCAGTTGTTAAATTTCACTATTAACTTATATTGCCAACTTTTGTAATAAATCTCAATTTGGGAAACACTTGTAATTAATTCTAACATAATACGAGAACAAAAAAGTAACAAATGTAAATTTGCACTTTTAAATAAATTTTTCTAATAAAATAAATTTTGCCGAAAATGTTTGCCGAAATGTCGGTTTCGATTTCAGCACCAAATTTGAGTACCTGAAACTTCGATTTATTTTGGTTTCGGTTTTTTTCCTGTTTTGGTCATTCACGAATACACACACATACACATACACACTCACACACACACACACACACACACACACACACACACACACACACACAAACACACACACACACTCTAATTATTGGTCCTTCGAAATTTCTTATCAAAACTTTTTTTTTAATGATTCCAGGTTTTCTTGATAAATTTAAGTACATAATTATCCAGGATTAACAAAGAGTTCTTTAAACTTCGTAACTAAAAAACTTGCAAAGTTATAGATTTTATAAGTAAGATAGATTTTTTTTGTATATATTTTTCTTTCTTAAAAAACTAGCAATACTAAATATTCTTTAAAATAAAAAAAATTTAATAACCTATTTTTATCAAAAAGTATATATTCTTTCTTAAAAAACTAGTAATACAAAATATTCTTTAAAATAAAAAAATTTAATAACCTATTTATATCAAAAACTATATAAAATTATAGTTAAGCGTGTTTTAAAGTTTTTTTTTTTTGCGTTTCGCACACTTTATTAATAAATCAACCAAGTAAATATTTATTTAAGCGCATGTCCAAAAAAAGATTCCGTGACGAAACTGCTGTGTTCGCCAAAAACTCCCAAATAAATTTTTGTTTTATATTTTACAAAAGTAGTTGATACTTTTGCAGCCGTACTTGTCTTTGCAGTTTATTGTAGTATTCTATGGTCAGTTTATTGTATACTTTATGGTACAAGTTATTACCTTAATGCCGTTTTAAAATACCACGCAGATACTGAAGATACATGCAAGGTACTGAAAACAAAAATCAAACATTAGTGTGAAGTGACTAACTTAAAATAAAATAGTAAAAACCAAAAGCACACTTGAAAGATAGTGATAATTTTAAATTGCTTTTATTTTTATCTTTGTTAACATGACACAGTCCTTCGCCAATTATTCATACTCAGTGGACATGGTAACGATCAGGAAAGATTTTTTAGACGTGTATTGTGAACGTTTATATAAGGTACTTTTTCAGTCTAAAGGAAATGGTGATGGGACGGTTTACATACGTTACGTTCAAAAAACGTTTTTTAAAAATGTATTGGAAAGGTATATCTTAAGTGCTTTTTTTGTCAAAGGAAATAATGATAGGACGGTTTTAATAAACGTTTTAAAAACCCCTAAAATCTAAGAGCTGATTAGGATTATGAGGACTCATTTACAGAGATATAAAATTATTAATAAATATATATAATAGTATGCAACTATTGCAGATTCAAAGTCAGATGTAGCAAATGTTGACCAGTTGACATTAATTGTTTGCTATTGTTATAAAAAAAAATCATATGAAAGATTTTTAACAAGTCTCACCCCTAAAAAATCATACTGCTTTATCTTTACTTGAAAAATAAAACAAATATTGGAGGATTGCAAACTACCATTGGAGGACTTACGTGGTAAATCTTATAATAACGCTGCTAATATAAGCGGAAAGTATAATGGACTAAAGGCAATTTTTAAAAATATTGATAAATATGCTGAACTTGTAGGGGAGAGTATGCAACCATGATCCAAAAAATCTATCAGGCCAATTTACTGAATATATGTTTTCAATTAGCTCTTTAAAGTAACAGTACATGATAGCAAATTTTATACCTTATTATAATTCAATAACCACTTTTTTACCAAAATATTTTAAGTAGGTTTAAAATTATAAAAACTAAATACGCTCAATTGGGATCATGGGTGCACACCAGTATGCTCCCTTAATCCTACCTATATGCACCCTTGATTTAATGTGTGTGTACTTGATGCGAGATCAAATTTATACCATAAATGTGTAAGAATTATTTTTAATCTTTCTCTAAGTAATATAAATATAGAAAGAGCTCATAGAACTGGTAAAAAGGATGGTAACAAATCAAGGACAATAGTCGTTAAATTACTTCATTATAAGGACAAAGTTAAAGTGTTGCATGCTGCTAATAAGCTTAAAGGTTCCGGAACGTACATCAATGAAGATTTCTCTTTCGAAACAAATGAAATAAGAAAAAAATTAGTGGACGAAATCAAGTTACACCGAAAGAATGGTAAATATTCAATTATTATTTATGACAAACTTATTGTTAAAGAATTTAAAAATAAGCAACCCAGCTATTAAAAACTCTATATTTTAATATTACTCTTATTTAAAATGGCTGACGATCCTCCTTTAAAAAACTTTGAACTTAATTCATTACTAACTAAAAAATCAATACTTTTAAAAAAACATTCTGATCCGGATATTAATTTTTTTAACAACGATTTAATAAAAAATATTAACCCATTATATTATAACGCAAATTCAAAAAATATAATTGAAGGAATGGAGAACGACTCGTTCTCTATTCTTCATGTTAATATTAGAAGTCTACAAAAAAATTTTGATTCATTAAAACAATTTTTGTATAAAGTTAATATGAATTTTCAAATTATTTGTCTCAGCGAGACATTGTGTGATGATAAAAATATCGAGAACAATTATAATTTCCATTTACCAAACTATAAAGTGATTCACCAAAATAGGTCCTCAGGCAAGGTAGGCGGGGGTTTGTGTATTTTTATTAAAAACTCATTGTTCTACAAAGTTAAGTCAGATTTAAGTTCAACCACTAATGATTATGAGTCATTGTGCATTGAACTCGTTATAAAACCTCTAAAAATATAATAATCCTTGCTTTATACAGACCACCTTCAGGTTCTATTAAAGTGTTTGAAGACCACATTAAAAACGTCATTAAAAATAATCATATTAAAAAAAAACTGTTTACATGGTTGGTGACCTGAACCTCAATATTTTGGATTATGACTCAAATAAAAACATTAAACAATTTTTTAACGTCATTTTTGAAAATAGCTACATTCCTGTCATCAACAAACCTACTCGCATAACCAACAAAAGTGAAACTTCGATAGATCAAATTATCACCAATGACTTCATAAATATAAAGATAAAAACAGGAATATTTAAAACAGATATTTCTGATCATTTTCCTATATTCATTGTTGTTCAAAAATATAATAGAAGTGATTGCCAAAAATATAAAAAAATAAAAACAAGAATAATAAACGACTCTTCAATTAACCATTTTCATGACCTTTTATCAAGTGTTAAATGGGATGACTTGTTATTGAATCTAAACGCTGATAAAGCCTACGATATATTTATATCAGAATATTATAAATATTATAACAAAGCAATTCCTGAAATTACAAAATTAGTTAAATCAAAAACGTTATCAAATCCTTGGATAACTAAGGGTATCCTTAAATCTTCTAAAATAAAACAAAGATTATGTAATAAATTTCTTTAAAAAAAAAACCTACGTAATGAAAGCAATTATAAAAACTACAAACGACTCTTTGAGTCAATTATAAAAAGATCAAAAAAAAACTATTATTCAGATCAACTAAAAAAGCATTCAAATGATCCTCAAAGTACTTGGTGCATAATTAACAAAGTTATTGGTAAAAATAATCCAGAGAGAAATAATTTTCCAAAAATTCCTTAATTCAAAGACAACTATGTTATAGAAAAAGAATTAGTGGCTGAAGCACTTATTAATATTGGTCCGTCTTTAGCATCAAAAATTGAATCCTCTAAGATCAACTTTGATGCATACTTATTCTCTAATAAAACTAATATTATGCCTAATGATAATCTAACTGAAAAAGAATTACTTTGCGCAGTCTCTTCGATTAAGCCCAAAAAAAAGTATAGGCGTCGACAGTATAAGTGGTAACATCATTATAAATTCAATAAAACTGATTACAATCCCGCTTTTGTGTATCTTCAACTTATCTTTAAAAGAGGGAGTTTTTCCAGAAAAAATAAAAATTGCTAGGGTGGTCCCTATTTTCAAATCAGGTGATTCTAGTAACATTACTAATTATAGGCCGATCTCTGTTCTTACATGTATTTCAAAAGTTCTTGAACGAATTATGTATAATAGACTCTATTCTTTCTTAATCCAAAATAATATTTTGTACAATAAACAATTTGGTTTTAAATCTGGTCATTCTACTGATCACGCAATCTTACGTCTTGTCCACGATACATTTAAAGGTTTCAATGAAAAAAAATATACTTTAGGTGTTTTCATAGATCTAAGTAAAGCCTTTAATACTGTCGATCATTTAATTCTTTTGTCCAAACTCGAGTTCTATGGCATCAAAAATTCTAACTTGGCTTGGTTTAAAAGTTACTTGTCTAATAGAAAGCAATATATTTCTTACGATGGTGGTAAAACGGATAATATGATTATTACATGCGGTGTTCCCCAGGGATCAATTCTAGGGCCCCTTTTGTTTCTAATTTATGTCAATGACTTATATAAATTTTCAAATATTTTAAACACAACTTTATTCGCCGATGATACGAATTTGTTTTATTCTCATGAAGACATTAATATTTTATTTTTAACAGTTAACAAAGAACTTGATAACCTAACCCAATGGTTTAAAGCCAATAAATTATCTTTAAACATTACTAAAACTAAATACACATTATTCCATCGTGTTCATAAAAAAGAAAATGTTCCACTTGATCTTCCAAATCTTTTTATTGATAAAAATATAATAAAAAGGGAAATATCTTTAAAGTTTTTGGGCGTAATACTCGATGAAAATGTTACATAGAGAGAACATATAAGTGTTATTGAGAATAAGGTTTCTAAAAATATTGGTATATTGTATAAAGCTAAACAGTTCTTAAACCAATCTTGTCTTAAATACATATAATTTTCATTTATACATTGTTACCTAAACTATGCTAACATTGCTTAGTGCAGCACCAATGTTACAAAGCTAAATAAACTTCTATGTAAACAAAAACACGCCATTAGGATTATTACAAATGAAAATCGCTTCTCTCATTCAAAAATACTTTTTAGTAAACTTAATATTCTAAATGTTTATAAATTAAATCTCTATCATGTTCTTATATTTATGTTTAAACTTTATTAAAAAAATGGCACCATATTTATTCAACTCTTTTGTTTAAAAAAATAAATCGTATATACAGCACAAGATTTTCAAATAATAACTATACTCAATCCAAAACGTAGGTTTTGGATTCTGCCACTAAATACTCAATCACAAACCGAGGACCTAAACTCTGAAATACACTTTTAAATAATGATCTTAAAACACTTTCTTTACTTAATCAATTTAAAACTAAACTTAAGCAAAATCTTTTACTAAATGACAATGAACTAAATTTCTTCTGAAGCGTTTAAAATGAGAGTGCTATTATTAATAATTTAGTATTAATAATTGTTTATTACTAAGATTGTTTATTCAAATACATAAATATGATAAATAATCTTGTCTCTTGTCTTGTTTCTGTTTATTTTATTTTTTTTTGTTTTGTCTTTTTTTTGTTTTTTTGTTTTTTTGTATTTTTCTTCTTTATTGGTGGTCTTTTTAGTAAGTAAAGTAAACTTAAGTGTTAATAAAAAAAATAATTTATAGCATATGTAACTTTTACGGTTTTTATTAGCATTGTAATTTACGGTATATTTATTACGGGGCTTAGTGATAAGGCAATATAGTCTTCTTTTTGCCCCGGTCATATATTGATTTTATTCATGTACATTGTTATTGTAAATACTATTAACGACAAAATATATTTAAAAACAAAAATCATCATGTTGCTAATAAAAAGCAATAAAGTTACTATTAATTTTACTACAAATTTATCTTTCTTAAAAGAAGAAAAAATCAATGAAAAAATGTTATTTTTTACTGAGGCTCAACGTTTTTTTTTAATTAATTTCAAGATCAAGTTTTCTTTTTCTTGTCATGAAAATCTTATTTTACGCTCCATGTTTTTTCTTTTTTGACTGAGATTTTTTTTTATTTCCTGAAGCTTCTTCAGTTCTTTTTGAACAAGAGTGGCTGTGTGTATTCTGACGCTAATGTCTTTTAACGGACTTCTTTTATCCAGCTTTTAGAAATAGTTAGTTTTTTCTAGACTTACTTGATGAGAGATTTTAATAGAAACAGTGGATAGTTGAATTCCAAGGTTAGATATAAGCTGAATAGGCAGTACACTACAAGCTGAACCTGATGACAGACTTGGCGTCAATGATTGATTAAAAGCTGGGGCATGAACAATAGCAGAAACTCGATCAACAATACATGGAAATGGGTTAGCAGTAATAGACTCTGGATGGTCTGTTACATATGAAGCCATTAACTCATTAAAGGGTTCAATTCCTGCCACAGCAAATCCTGAAGAAATGTTAGACAAAGTAAAAGCTTGTGCGTAAGCTTTCCTTACAACTGCAGCTATATATATATATATTTTTTTTTTTTAAGTTTACATTTTTTGTCCTAGTAAATAAATTACTTTCACAAACACAAACAAAATTTATCATTAGAACCTTTGCATGTGTATATAAACTACTTATTATCAGAACCTTTGCATGTGTATATAAACTACATCAAAACATAATCAACAAAATAAAATGTAATTAACAATAAAAGTTATAAAGAAAATATAAAATTACAATTAAAAAAACCTGACTACATCATCCATTAGGATAATTACATTTTTTTAGTTTATATTTGAAAATGGGAAAAGCAAAATGCATGCCGAAATTGGGCAAAACAATTTTAATCCAAAGATAAGGTGCACGATATGCACGATATGCACGATATGCACGATATGCAATACGAAACTGATTAAACTTGGTTCGACAAAAGGGCTCATGTATAAAATTGTTGTTTCTAAGTGTATATTTATTTATTGGTTTCAAACAAAAGAGATCTTTAAAAACGGGTAAAGATATGTCATTTTTCCACATATACATAAAGCACAAAACATTAAAAACATTAAGCTCATAAATATTGAGAACATTCATTTCAATAAAGAGTAGTTTAGAATGAGTATATCGATCCGCAAAGTTTATTAAACGGATCGCATGTTTCTGACGGCGATAAAGGCATTTTAACTTTAACATTAGCATAATTTAGATAACTATGAATTAAAGAGTAGTAAAGTTAAGTTAGACTTTTTTTACATAAATATGTTCTGATTTTATACAAAATTCCAATATTTTAAGAAATTTTTGTACTAATATAGTCGATATGCGTTTTCCATGTGATGTTTTTATCAAAAAAAACACCTAAGAACTTTGTTACAATACGTCTTTTTATTTCAACATCATCAATAAAAATTGTTTACGGTTGGATAAATAACTTTTCAACCATTTTATAACTTTGCAATTTATTTTAAAATTTCATGATCGACAGTATCGAATGCTTTCGAAAGGTTGATGAATACACCTATGTATATTTAGACTTTTCAAAAGAATTAGAGATTTCACGTACAAATTGGATAACTGCATGTTCTGTGGAATTATTTCTTTTAAAGCCGAATCAGTAGTTGTATAAAAAATTATTAGAATGAAGAAAATTGTATAATCTATTGTACATAATACGCTCTAGTATTTTTGAAAATGTGGAGAGGACAGAGATAGGGCGATAATTACTGATATTTTTTTGATCACCTTCTTTTAAAATTGGAGTAACCTTGGCAATTTTTAGTTGTTCAGGAAAAACTCCTTGGCGTATAGATGCTCCAAAGACCTTAAATAGAATATCTTTTAAGTATTCAAAACATTCTATGACTATATTGCCGTTTATGTAATCTGCTCCGGTTGATTTATTTATTTTTAATAGTTTTGAAAGCTTTTTCAAACTTTTGAAAAGATAGTTCAGAAGATAATTCGTTGGAACTAGTGCAATTATCCACTTGTACTAAAAAATCTCTAAATGTAGCATTTGTATAAGGAATTTTGTTTGCTAGTTTGGGACCGATGTCAACAAAGAATTTATTAAATTCATGAGCTATAGCTCTTGATTCGTATATGTTTGTTATCAACTATAATTGTTTGGGGGAGGGAACCTGAGCATCTTTTTTGTCTACCACTAATTTCATTCATTATTTGCCAAGTGCGTTTTGAGTTATTTTTAAATTTATCTATGAGTCTTGAGTAGTAATTTTTTTTCAAGTTTTTACGAACTTTTTCAAATAGGTATTTGTATTCTTTATATATCTCTTTATTTGCAGATGATTTTGTTTTAAAATATTCTATATAAAGCTTCTGTTTTATTTTTGATGATTTTTTAAATCCCCTGGTCACCCATGGGTTGTTTATATTTTTTGGATTTAATGTTTTTACAATGATAGGAAAATTAGCGTCATACACGTAATAAAATGTTTCAAAAAAATTATCGCAAATTTTGTCTGCATTATCATTAAAGTAATTATCCTTCCAGTGTTGTGAATATTTCTTTGTTTTTAACTGACTAAGGAAGATTGACTCAACGCATTTTTTTGTAACTTGTTTTTATATATTCTTATTAAGAAAACAACGTTATTTATACTAAATCTGACATAGATAGCAACTATCATTTTCAATTATCAAACTAAATTTAAGATAATAATTACCAATTTTCTACCATATAATAATTACTGTAAAAATACGTGACGTCATTGTGTGGTTTAACAAATGTTTATGACACACTCCCCCAATTTGTAGAGAATATCTACAAATTCTCATCAAAATGTTCATCAAGTGCTGTTATTTTAATAAGTTCCTCAGCCTTTGATTTCGCCATTCGTGAAGGTCTTTGCTTCAGAGTTTGGGTTTGCTCTGCTGATATGTTTTCTCTAGGTTTAGAATCATTTAGGAATTCCTTGATCTCAGTAGGATCTTGGCAAATTTTCAACGGATAAAGCATCTGAATCGGTCTTTCCACTACTTGATTATTTCCCGTTCTTAATTTAGCACCGCGGATTATATTATCTTCTCCGCGTACAAGTTTCGTTACCATACCAATTTTCCACTCACCTCTATTCTTTTCTTCTCCTTTAAGTAAGAAAATCTCTTCCACTTCTATGTTCTTTTGGTTATAGCCTTTGCACTGGTGATTTTCTCGCAATGGTCTTAAGTACTCGTTTGTCCACCTTTTCCACGCTAAGTTCTTGCATTTCGTGATATACCGCATTGCTCGTGTAGTCGTTTTGTTGTTAAAATCTTCATCATCCTCATCTTCTGCATTTTCGGAAGGGATCGTAATATCTTTTCCATGTAAAATCATGTTTGGTGTTAATATATGGAAGTTGAATATCGTTCTCAATATATCCTAATGGTCGGTTATTCAACGTATTTTCAATATTAATGAAAACTTCTTTAAGTCGTTCGAAGGTTAAGTTCGACCTCCCCACCATGGGCTTCTTGCTAAATTAAACTTCCACTTTATGTTCATTTTACCTAAGTATTCGTTTATCAGCGGGTCTCTCTGCAATCGTCGGAGCCACCTTACAGTACTTACAAATGTTTTAGCAATGTCGCTTATTATGAGTGCAGGTGTGCCCCTTCTTGCAATCATTTCTTTTATACTTCTTCGAAAATCTTCATTTTCCATTGTTTTTAGTAGATCCAAATGGATTGCTCTTGAAGTTGCACATGTTTAAAGTACAATGTACGATTTTTTGTAACACTCTTTGCTTACTTTATATTCGATTGGGCCAGCGAAATCCAAACCAATAGTTTCAAAAGGATATTTACTTTTAGTTCGATACTTTGACAAATCGGCTGTTAATGGAGCTAATAATGGTTTGCACCTGAATCTTTTACACCAATTGCAATCGTACATTATTGTTTTTACTTAGCTACGTAAGGTATCTGTCCAATAATGCTCACGAAACTTGGACATTGTTAGACCAACCATCCCATGGTGAGTCTGTGCATGTGCTCTTTGAATAACCAATTTTGTAAAGAGATGTTTGCGAGGTAAAAATATTGGGTGCTCTTCTTGTATACGACCCATGCATACTAATAATTCATCGTGATTTCTATGTAATCGTAATCTTTCTGAAGTTTCTTTGTATTGTTCGGATTTTACAAATTCGTATTCAGCAGTTTTGATCAGCTTCTGCAATGCGTTGTTCCTTTCAGTAGCTGATAGCACACCTCGACATTTTCTTTTACTTTTGAGATTGATAATTATTCTTAAGATCCATTCCATTATTCTTATAACTTTTGGGAGTTGATACTTGTTCATAAATTCAAAGTAGTTAAACCTCTCGACTGTGGCAAGGTTATGTATTTTTGTTGGATTAGCTTCTTTCATTACTTCTTCCATTTGTGTATGAGCTATATTTGTTGGCCACTCGTTTTTTTTGGCAAGCCATGTTGGACCGTTGAACCATATTTGTGGAATTTTTCCATTTTTAATTCCTCTACTTCCAATATCCGCTGGGTTCTGATTGGTTGGGCAATGACGCCAGATAATCCAACTTCGTTTATTAATTTCTTTAACACGATTTTATACAAACTGCTTCCATTTACAATTGTCATTAAGGATCCAATGCAGTGCTACTGAACTATCAAGCCAGCCGTAAATCTCCATAACTGGGTGCCCTTCAAGTGCCAATTCAACGTTTGTAAGAGCATTAGCTACCATGTGTCCCGAAATCAATTCAAGTCTGGGAATAGAACAACCTCGCTTTGATATGCGTGATTTGGCTGTAAATAATCCTTGAGTTACTTTGTTTCCTTGATGTACTACTGCATATATTGCACTGCAGCAGCCATCTTTGCTTGCATTACCAAATCCATGGATTTCGATCTTTTTTATTTTATGATTCAAAACAGTTATACTTCTTGGTATTGGTGTAAGGTCTTGTAAAGTATTTTTCCAAAGCATCCATTCCTTTGTTAATTCAGGTGAAAGTTTTTTGTCCTAAGCAAACATTAAATCACAAGTTTTTCTATATATAGGTTTTTCTGTTAGTGTTATTGGGGAAATCACACCAAGCGGATCAAAAACTCTAACCAAACTTTCTAAAATTCCTCTTTTGGTTGTGATGTTTGTTTGGCGAGTTGGTCTACAATCCATTAATAAAGTCTCCTCATTTTTGTCCCACAACAAACCAAAAATTTTGAATAACGTTTATTTTGTTCATTAATGGTAACTTTATAATAGTTCTCTTTTGAATCATTGGTTTCCAATACAGGAAAGTTCGAGTGCCATTTGTGAAACTGGAATCCTCCCTTTTTGAACAAATGAAATGCTGTTTGTTTCAATTTTTTAACACATTCCAAGTAAACTCCCCCAGTGATTATATCATCAACATATATGCCCTTGTTGATTATCTGAATTTCATTCTTTTTATGCGGATAATGTTTTTCATATGTCAATAAATGTTGCTTGATTTCTCCTCCAAGAATAAAGGGACTAGATGCCCAACCAAACGGGATTCGAGTAAATCTTAGAGTTATTACATCTATACTTTTCAAGTCCGATTCCCAATAGAAACGGAAAACATCACGATCTTTATTATTAACTCTTATTTGTAGAAAGGCTTGTTTAATGTCTCCAGTAAGACAAACAGGTTGCAATCTGTTTTGTAAAATAATATTGAATAGTAAGGGTTGCAATGGAGAACCAATATGTAAAAAGTTAAGTGAGGGTGATCCGTACTCTTTAGCTGACGCATCAAAAACAATCCTTAGCTTGTTTGTTTCGGAGTCCTCTTTTATCACTGCTCGATGAGGCATGTAGAATATTCGCTTGCCAGTTGGTTTGTTTGGTGCATACTCAATTATCCCATCCTTGAGTTGTTCTTGAATAATAGCATTATATTTTATGAGATCATTTGGTTTCTTTTCCAGTTTCTTTAGTAAACTATGCAACCTTGAGATGCTCCCACCTGAATAAGATGCCAGTTTTGAACATTCCTCTTTCCATGGTAATCCAGTGTGATAAAAACCAGTTGAGTCTTGTTGTAGCTGCTCTTTAAATTCTTCATATACTTTATTTTGATTCCCTTTGCTTTGATCTTCTAGACCAAGAACATCCAAGCTTATATAGGTCTTTGTAACAGTTGTTGGTTGACTTATTCTTGCAATATCACCAGCACCAATTATAAGATGAATTTTATGATCATTGTAGTCATCTTCATTATGAAAATGAAATCTCTCTAAGTGTTTGAATTTCCTTTTTAGGACGGATATTCTTTGATTTTGTAGTACAGTAAGCAATTTCCTTTCTAACTTGTAGAGTTTAATATCAAGGCTGTTGCGTCCGTTTATTGAATATTGAGTTGTGTAGAACAACGGAAGGTTTTGATGCACTGATTCCAATAATTCAATTCCCAATTATTAGACTCTAACTTTAGATACTTGATTAGCGTAGATAAAGCATACGAACTACCAGCTCCCGTAACCAAGAGTGCTCTCACTTTATAGTTGCCAACGTTCACAACAACTGTGGAATAAATAGTTTGCCCTTCGTATCCAGTCATAAGGATACCCTTTTTTGATTCGTCTTAATTAACCCCAGTGCATATAGATGAATGATGCCCTCCTTGACAACAGTAGCAAGAACGTTTGCTACGACAGTTGAATACTGTGTGGTTTGTTAACGTGCAGCTGAAGCAGTGATGGTTTTCTTTAATATATTGCTTCCTTTGCTGTGTTGAATGAAGTTTCGTACAATCTTGACAGCGATGATTTTGCGAACTGCAGTAGATATAGCCAATATTTCTAGTTTCGTTATGTTGGAAGTGTTTTTCTATTTGATTTTTGTGCTCCCAATTAATGTCGGGTTTTGAATTTTCTTTTCTGATAGTATTTCTTGGGTGTCCAATAGATGATTCTGGGTTTCGTAACGTATATTCACGTAGGGCTTCAATTAGCTGTTCAAAACCGCATTCCTGCCAACTTGGATCTGTTCGAGTAATATCAGCTTTAACAGGGCCAAGTTTGTCGAGAGTTTCACGTACCAGTATTTCTTCTTTCTCTAATTTGTTTAAAGTTTTCAACGAGTTTATGCTTTCATTTAATTTTCATCAGTGCATCACAGTGGAAATCAATCGAGGGAGCAGTAGAAATTTTGGCACCACTTAAAGAAGCTACAGAAACGTGGTTGGCTGAGTCTATTCCGAAAATTAACACTGTCGCCGATTCTATTTATTTAATCCATGACAAAATTGATCAATTTATTGAGACGAATTGAAAAAATGGCTATGGTGTCTTGTATGCAAAAAACTTGAAAAGCTGCATTGAGAAAAGATTTCCTCTTTGTCACACTGGAAACTTATTGAGTGCTGCAGCAAACTACTTAAATCCTGCTTTAAAGGGACTTCACTTGAAGCTCTTCAAAAAACAATAAAAGAATGGTTAGCCTCACAGGTTAAGTATAATGTTGAGTGCCAATCTGTTGCCAGAGTCCTTTCAGCAGATTTGTCCCCTAATTCAAAACTGAAGCGCAAGTTAAACGTCAGACTTGAAACACAAGAGCCAACATCTGAACTGAATTCTATTTTGAGCGAAATGTGCCAGTATGAATATCTCCCTGATGCCAAAAAAGACTTTCCGTTTCTTGATTGGTAGAAATTGCATTCAAATACATTGCCAGAACTCTCTTCATTAGCAAGACAAATTTTATCTATTCCAGCAAGTTCAACTTAATCAGAGAGAAATCAGGTGGAAATGTCGTCCGATCATCCAGACACAACCAGAAAAAGTAGAACAAATCATTTTAACCAGAATAATAATAAAATGTCACGCCTAAATAATGATTTAAATTTATAAAATTGAGTACAGGACGCTTTAAATCAAATAATGCTTGTATTGTTTTGCGTTATTGTTAAGGTAATCTATTTAACTTTACTCCTAGAGTCACTTTAACAACTCATGTTGTTGTGTCGGCTCCGGTTATAGCTCAATAAGCGACATTAGTTAGGAAGGACGCGTGAACTCTCTAGTTAAATACTTTTCCCCAGTGCTTTGTGATCGAAAAGAGTTTTGTGAGCACCTTTAATAACCATAACAATTAAAAGTTCTAAGCCATAACAATTAAAAGTTCTTTTAATTTCGAGTTCTAACCCAGTAATATCGGGCAATCAGTCCGTATAAGGATATGATAGCTCGAAGTTTAATTCGCAGTTCTCTAGCAATCATCTATTTTTTCTATACAAGTTTTTGAATATGACTTATAAATATGTCAGATCAGAGCTGGATATGTCTTGTCTTGAGCTTTAATGCAGCCTAATGTGGTTTCTTTCAGGTTCGTTCAATTAGGCTCCTCCCTCATTTTAAACATGTGACATAAAACAACTAATAAACTTTTTTATTTCAATGCCTTTCTTCAGGGATTGATGAATGTCTCTCTTCAGGGATTGATGAATGTCTTTCTTCAGGGATTGATGAATGTCTTTCTTCAGGAATTAATGAATGTCTTTCTTCAGGGATTAGAAAGTAGCTTAAAAAAACATAACTTGCTTACTGTTCCACCTTGCTGAATGAGAACATATCACTTTTGTTAGCAGCTTGATTATATAAGTATTCGAGTAGTGTCTAAAACCAAAGCATAAGCTGGAAAAAGAAACAATAAACGCATATACAGTGCCAACGTTTTTTTTTTCATTAAAATTAAAAGTATCTTTATCTTAGCTTTTTTGTAGAGGTATCATGTGAGGTATCAGCTTTTGTGCACATGATGGTAATTGATATTGTCTTAAACCAAAAATAAAAATAGATAAAAATAAAAATAAAAAATTTTTAATAATACTTCTCAAAAAAATTATTTCGATAAGTATTGTTGCTTTTGATTTAACCTTTCTTTTGGATGGTTTGACCAAAGGCTGAAAATTATCAGTCAACATCATTTTGTGAGCCTGATTCTGCACATAAATGGTACCAACTACCTTTTAGCAGGATGCTCATCATCTGTTCGGCTGGTTGATACGCAGCCCTTTTTATCAGTCATTTAATGATCATAAAC
This sequence comes from Hydra vulgaris, assembly GCF_038396675.1. Classification (NCBI taxonomy): domain Eukaryota; kingdom Metazoa; phylum Cnidaria; class Hydrozoa; order Anthoathecata; family Hydridae; genus Hydra; species Hydra vulgaris. The sequence continues at coordinate 17,984,038 of NC_088923.1, forward strand.
TATCTGTTCTTCATTTTATTTTTGTTAAGGATATCATTATATATCCTTGACAAAATAGTAATAATTTGTACTTCGTTTTTGTATTTTTGTCAAAGATATATTAATGACTGCAAGCTAAACTTTATACTCCAGACTTGCTTTAAATCTTTGGATATTATTTGCATAACAGTTCTTGGTGGCATTGCCGGGCGTGAGATGGTGATTGTAGCCGAGAATGTATTGAGCTTCTTGAATAGCTTGAAACTAGCCAAACTTTTTGTACGTAATCCTCGTAAAGCTAAAACTAGCTTCCTACATTTATTTGAACTTAGTGATCTGAAGTTGTTTGCTTTCTTCATTAATGCATAACACTTATGCGGGATATATTTATGGAAATTTATTTATATCCAAAATAAAAAATTGAATAACATTACTTTATTTCTACTTCACCAATGATAGTCGAGCTAATTTTATATTATATTAATAATTAACTTTAACTGATTTAAAGAACATCATGCTAATTCCCAAACTTTTAATAATAATTTCTATATAGTAACTTTTTTGTTTTGATCTTCTAAAATGTTAAATTTTTAAATTAATTTATATTAAATTACTCTTAATGTACAGTTATTCATATTATAGAAAAGGTTTCCAGGCAAAATAAAAAAGAGCATCACACAAGCAAACAGTCTGTCAATACTTTTGTTGATAATTTTTTCATAGAATCTCTTGTGACTAAAAATTATCGATAGTGTTTCAGCACGACTAATACATATTACTAATAACATTGAGATAGAATGTTATCAAACAATGCCGTCTCTAAGATACATTGATATCAAACAATGTATCGTGACAATGTATCGTAGTTATGCCTAATCTTAACATAAGTTTATACTTTTAATGAAAAATAACTAAAAATATTTTATTGAGCAGGAAGCGAAAATCAAACACGATTGTTAAGAAGAAAGTTGTTTAATAGTTACTACGACTCCAACTTGTTGCTATCTGCTGTACCAATGGGATGACGTCACTTATATAAAATTCTACAAACAAAATTATACAAATTTGTATGATTGTTGAAAGTTATAAAGGTAAAAAAACAAGGAACTGTTTTGAAAATTTGTTTTGTCATCTAAAGAAAAAAAAAGAACAAAAAGTGGTATGTTGCTAAAGATAACAAATTGACAAAATATCAAAGCACGTTTCAACAAAGAAAGAAAATTTTGAAAACCAACAAATCTGAAAGAAGTAAGATAAATTGGAATGCCAAAGGTTGTAAACATAAACAACCATGTTTGTTTATGTTAATTTGCAGTAGCTAGTTTATTTAAACAATTAAGTTTTGTTAACATAAAAACGAAATCCGCTATTTTTAAAAACAACAAAATATCTGTCATTCTTATATCACGTTGTTGTATTAGAAAAGTAAATCGAACATTTCTACTTTCAATTAACCCGCTCAATAATAAAACAGTTTCATTTATAGACAACAATTAAAATGTAAACTTTGTGTCCGCTAAGATTGTTACTTAGCGGACGCAACATATTTGAATATTTTCTCTCACCTTTGCTTAACTGTGAAAATGTCGAATTGTAGACCGGAAATACAAGTGCGATTTTTTTATATAAAAATATAAAGAGAGCTTTTTGCCTAATGTTATAAAATTGACCAATATTCATACCAAAATAAATTTTTGCGGCCATATCCTTTCAGTCACAATTTTGGATTTTAAGAAAACGAGCAGGGTTGAAACAATAAAATTTTTTTATCATCAAAAATCTTATTTCTTATTATATATTTTTATTATTATATATTTTTATTATTATTATTTTTACTACTATTATCATTATTATCATTATTATTGATAAAAATTTTATGTCTTTCTATATTTGATAAGAAAAAAGAAAAGAAAAGAATTTTGGTAGAGTGTGGGTGTGTATGTGTAAACGCTGTGAGTGTTGTTTAAGTGTGTGTTTGCGCGATTTTTTCAATTAACATCAAAAGTTGTAGCAATGCTTTTGAAATGATTTGCACTCAAACGCTGCTAAAAAAAACCGTTTGACGCTAACGCTCACCATTTTCAATCATGGGTAATAATCATTATTTCAAAAAATTTTAACTTAATTACTGTCGGGTTTTAATTGCTTTTTAAAATGTTATCCGGAAATCGTTCTAAACCACAATTAAATTGACGTCGTCAAACTTACAATCAGTAACATGATCCAATCAATAAATGGCATATATATATGCAATGACGGTTGAAATTTTCAATAATTGTAAAAAGTTTATGTAGCTTGCTCAGAAAATACAACCATTATTGCGCTTTTTTAAACTATGGTTTAACAACAAATTTAAAACTATTATAAATTTATTTTTAATATATTACATGAAGATTTCATTTGGGACGGTGAGAACTTTTTTTTTTTCTTTCACAAGCAAATATCAAAATAATTTAATTATAAAACCTGTTTTTATAGTTTATTTATGTTACATATAAAGTTTGATGAAAATTTACTCAATATTTTTTTTCCTAGACCATGAATCTGAATACGCGACATCATGAAAAGTGGTTAAAGAAGAGGAAACTCACGTTTATTGCGTTTTCTATTCAACTTATTATCATCGGAATGGAATACAGCCTTACAATTTTAACATTATGGTCATATATCAAAGAAATGATAACTACAGACACACCAAAGCTGTACTATGGAGTTGTATCTGTATCTTACATGGTGGCATCATCTATACTGACGCTGATAATCGGTAGATTAGCTGATAAAAAAAGAAACGTCAATCATTATTTTTTAATATGTAATATGCTAATGATAACTGGAAATGTACTCTACAGTTTACCATTTTCTCCTTTCTTTTTAGTGGGAGGAAGAGTGATAGCAGGTTTTGGCGGAGCGTTAGAATCGGTAATTTTTAGCGAAGCAATTCGTAGCTACCCAGCCTCAGAAACAAGTTCGAAGCTTTCAGTTTTATCAATCATGTACAATTTAGGATTTATACTCGGTCCAGGGGTAAACTTCTTTTTTAAAGACATAAGTTTTTTTATAGGAAACTGGCATATACGAGATGTAAATTTTCCTGGGCTTTTCATGGGTTTTGTATGTATCGCTATGGAAATTCTTACAATAACAATGGTGTATGATGTATCAAAAGAATTTGATTACAAAGCTTTAGCGGAGAATACTGCAATTACTGGTACAGGCGACGAAGTTTATACTGATTGTGACGTCAAAGACAATGAGAAACTACCTTTAGTGCAATATAAATATCCTAACGAAATAAAAACAAAAACTTTATCCCTAAATTCAAACAAATTTACAATAATCAAAATTTTAAAAGTTTTGTTTTTGCGTTTTGATTCAGCACTTGTAATGTTTTCTAACTTTTTTCTATCGTTTTTTGTTATTAATACAGATATATGGCTACCTTTATTAGTTATAGAAAAAATGCACCTTTCAATGATGGAAATGAACATTTGTTTTTTGGGGGCTAGTGGGTTCTGTGGTTTTAGTTTGTTACTGTTTATTTGGAGGCCGTTTTCGGACAAAAAAATGGTTTTGGTATTATTAATCTGCTTAGGTGGGTTCTGCACCGTCAGCACAAGTTTTATTATTCTTTCAAACTATTCTAACAATAAAGTATTAAATATTATCATATGCGTTGTATATATGTTTAGCTTTGGAGGAGCTCCAATAATAATCGATGTTTTTTTTGTAAGCACTTTAGCTAAAATGGTAAATTCAAGTATTCTTACATTTGTCGACAGTATTCGATACTCAATGTGCGCTGCTGGAGCATTTTTAGCGTTTATTTGCTCCCCATTTATGTTTGATTACGTTGAAATTTTTGGAACATTATATGCTGCCATTATGATAACGATTGGAATCCTCTTCGTTGTCAGAAAAAATAACTTTATATATCCAAAAATGTTGTTTTAATAAACAGTTGTTATGATAAACTATTTTTATAAGAAACTTAGTAACGTTACTTAGGAATGTTACTTTTTGAAAATTCCTTGTATAAAATATGATAATACTTGTTTGGTACGATTATGTTTACGCAAATTGTATAGGTATGTGCGCGCTACGTATGTGTATACAATTATTATTAAAATATTTTAGAAAACGCATTCGCTTGAAAGAATAAGTTTTCCTTTTAGGTTTAAAAGACTTGTTGCAACATCTGCTAGATTTATTAGAGTTGTTGCAATGATTTATGAGATTTTTTGCAATGCCGTAAATAAAATGCATGAAATAAAAATTATGTTTTCAGTTTTTGACAATAATCTTTACGTTTTATTAAAACGCTCTAAAGCCTAGTTATGCCAAAATATTGTGGGCAAAATGTTTTTATATTATCCGTGTATTTCAGAGTTTCTTATAGTGTTTTATAAGATTTATAAACCTTATTTTACCTTTCAAAATGCCACAAGAAAATCTGAAATTTCAAAATACCACAAAAAACTGTGAAGTGTTGTTTCCATTAAAATAAATCAAATAAACAAACTCAGTATGATATGATTTCTAAATATATATTTCAAAGCACAATATAGTTTTAAAACTTATGATATGGAGTTTTTATTCCGTGAATGAAAATATTTTAAACTTTATTTGAACATGATTGTGCACATACCAAACTTTTTAAATCTGCCAAAATAACCAATGTATTACTTGCATTGTCTGCTTTGAATCATTAAAACTTGCAAGCGTAGCATATTTACAACAAAAACAAAATACGTCATTGGATATTAAAATATTAGTATAACAATAAAAAGTAAAAATACTTCATGGCAATGTTACAGAATAACAGCTCCTTTTAAACATAAGCGGCGCCAGAAGATACATTTTTGCATAGGAGATAGTGCACTCATGTCTGCCGACAACAAATACCCGATACGAAAATAATATATATATACTTTCAAACCTTTTTGGAAAAAAAGCGTACAATTGTCACAGATAAAAAGTGCCGACGTCGCGAATGTTTATTTTGTAATTTGTTTGCTTTAAGTAATAGTTTAAAAGATAAATAAATACTTTTAAAAAAATTTTTACAAAAGGGTTTGTGTCATAAAACTATTTAAAAAATACAAAAAAATTTTGTATTAGTTGAGTATTAGATGAAATATTATTGACACTAATAGAAAAAATGTTTGTATTTTTCTTTTGTAAAATGTTTATATAAAAACAAGACTTCATACAAGACACACACACACACACACACACACACACACACACACACACACACACACACACACACACACACACACACACACACACCCACACACACACGCGCGCGCGCGCGCACACACAATGTTTTATAACATACATAAAAGTTAGACTGCGGTTCAAAGAAGTTGAAGATAACTATACGTCATTGAAATCTATTCATTGAGCATCCGTTTAAAAAAATATCGTAATTGTATGAAAAACCATTATAAAAATAATAAAATTTACTTCGTTAGTAAGCAAATCAAGCAAAAAAGTTTGAAAAACATGACTTCAGAGTAGCAAATGTTTCTCAAGTTTGAATTTTTTTTATTAGAAAAACTTGAATGAATATTAGAAACTTGTAAATGTCAATTACTTTTTAATGAAAGTCATAAAAAATTTACATTTGCAACTAAATTGCATACAAATACAATTTTCTTTTTATATGTAAAAGCTATTCATAAGAGTAATCTTACGTGAATATAAAGTTCAAAAAGTGAAAGGTTTACTAAAGTGTCAAAGTCTTTTATTCGTAAATGTAGTTCTTTAAAAAATACAGTTAACACAAAAGAAAATTGAAAAAAAAGTTAATTAACTTTGAAAAATAAGTTTATAAAGTATAGTTTTGAAAAGATAAAAAGTAAACTTATATACTTTAAATATTTTACTTTACTAAGTAAAATAACAAAGTTCACGTTGCTTAAATACGCAAGTTGTAAGAAAAGAAAGGGTATTTAAAAGCATAGCCTACGTTTGGGTAGCGTAGAGCAGGGCTAGTTGAGCATAGGGACAAGTTGGGCAATTAAAGTATTTCAAATGCTACGCATCACACGATAAAATCTAATGGATGAAAATTAGGGAATTAAAATTTTAACACAATGCGCAACAAAAGGTTGCTTAAAAGCAGTTAGGGTAGAGGGGGGCATTTTGGGACACTTAAGAAACAAATGTTTGGTTACGGATAAACTAATCATAGTTTTTGTGTACTGTTTTTTATAAATTTTCTAAAATTTATTGATATAAGAAAATGAAAAATCAAAAAAAAATATTTTTAATTAAGTTACGACAACCAAAGTAACAAAACTCTTGACTAGCAAAACTTTTACATTTTGCAAGTGGGTGGGGCAAAACGGGACAGTTAAAAAGCAGCAGTTATTCATCAATTGTACAGCTTTAAAAATGATGATAAATGAAGGCTATCTATCGTTTAAATATGTTCAGACATTAAACTCTCAAAAAGCATAGAAATAGAACGCCCTTACACCCATACACCACAAAAAAGAAATAACAGCTAAAATAAAATTTTATTTGTGTTTTATAATAAAATACCTCCACTCTACTGTAACCTATATATTATTAAATTTGTTACTACTACTAAATTTGAAATTAAACAAAAAAAAAAATTATGGATCACATAAATCACACAAAAAATATCCTGATACAATTTGGCAACATATTTGGTGAGCTGGCTTATTAACAATATGCCAATGTAGAGCAAACTTAAATATGTCGTATATATCAGCAGCTATTCTAGTTCCTTTTTACTCACAGCTAAAACCGCCTTTGAGCTCATTTTGGATGATTGATCTTTCTTATATAGTTTCTGACCGTCTTTTTTTACATTAAACAATATATTAATAATCAAATTTAAGTTATAAAAAAAAGAATTTCTTTAAATTTATTATTAAAATTGCTTTTCAAAATAAGAAAAATAATATTTAAGATTAAAAAAAAATTATTAAATTGTAAACAGCGTCATCAAATGGTAGTAATATACTCAATTATATGAATAGCTTGTTGTCCCGATATTGTCCTTGTTGCCCCACAAAAGTCATTTACTGAAAATAAAACTATTCAAAAAGCTCAATTCCGAACCATGAGCGGGATCTCGTCTCGTTCTTGTTTCTCGTGAGAAATGGGACTTCTCGTGAGAAACGAGAAATAGAAATTTCTCGCGAGAAATAGAACGAGACTTTAATATTATATTATTTTCTAAATTAAAAATTATTATAGTTTTCAAAATGCTTAATAATTTGTTTTTTTAATTAATATTTTCACTCCGTGATTTTAATAAATCTAATTAAAAATTTAATTTGTTTTTGACAAAAAAGATCAAAAATGTCACCAAGAAAAAACAAAATCTGGAGATATTTTCAAAAAACAAGTGACGGTGCTGAATGCAAGGCGTGCAAAAAGTCTTTGAAAACAAAAGATGGAAACACAAGTGGAATTCATCGTCACTTCAAAAAAAAACACAGCCAAGATTACGTTGAGTATTCTGAAAAAATTGACGACTCTCTTCTTCCTCCTACTAAGAAGAAACAACGAACCATGGTCGAAATGCTTGAAACAAAATCCAAATATGACAAAGACAATTCCATTCAAAAACAGTTTGACTCTGCAATGCTGGATTACTTTTGCACTGATCTGGCATCCTTTTCAGCAGTCGAAGGAAGAGGTTTCAAGAAATTGTTTGACATTGCAAACCCTAAACTGAGCCTTCGTCACAGTACAACATATCCAAGAAAGCTTTCAATTCGGTCAAGAGAAATTTAAGCTGGAATGAAGAACTTAATAACGGTGATTACGCCAAATCTAAAAAGTGCTGCATTTACTTCTGACCTTTGGACTTCTAGAGCTCAGGACAGCTACATCTCTTGGACTTTTCATGCTATTGACGAAAATTGGATACTGCATCACTGGACACCCCATGTCCAATAGTTCCCAGGCAGACACACAGGTATCTTATTTGAAGGAAAGCTGAATTCTTTTTTAGAAAAACTAACTTTGTCTGCTGATTTGCCAATGTACTGCGTGAACGACCAGGCAAGAAACATGAAACTTGCAGTCAAATTGTCAAAGCGCCTTGACCAATACTGTGCAACAATCAAATTTTGCAATGTGCAGTTCGAGACTCATTTGGAATGACTGCTGGAATAGATGATGCGTTGCAAACATGCAAAGATTTTGCTTCTTTAACTCACCAGTCAACAGTTGCGGCTGAGTTGCTTGAATCAGAATCAGACGCTCAAGGAATCAATTTTAGACAATTACGCCAATCTGTTGACACAAGATGGAATAGTGAACTGGATTGCATGGCTTCTGTCCTACATCTAAAGAGTGCAATTATCAGCTTATGTGCAAACGAAGATATTTTTTCTTCATCAGTGCATCACAGTGGAAATCAATCGAGGGAGCAGTAGAAATTTTGGCACCACTTAAAGAAGCTACAGAAACGTGGTCGGCTGAGTCTATTCCAACAATTAACACTGTCGTCGATTCTCTTTATTTAATCCATGACAAAATTGATCAATTTATTGAGACGGATGAAACAAATGGCTACGGTGTCTTGTATGCAAAAAACTTGAAAAGCTGCATTGAGAAAAGATTTCCTCTTTGTCACACTGGAAACTTATTGAGTGCTGCAGCAAACTACTTAAATCCTGCTTTAAAGGGACTTCACTTGAAGCTCTTCAAAAAATTTCAAACAACAAAAGAATGGTTAGCCTCACAGGTTAAGTATAATGTTGAGTGCCAACCTGTTGCCAGAGTTCTTTCAGCAGATTTGTCCCCTAATTCAAAATTGAAGCGCAAGTTAAACGTCAGACTTGAAACACAAGAGCCAACATCTGAACTGAATCCTATTTTGAGCGAAATGTGCCAGTATTAATATCTCCCTGATGCCAAAAAAGACTTTCCGATTCTTGATTGGTGGAAATTGCATTCAAATACATTGCCAGAACTCTCTTCATTAGCTAGACAAATTTTAGCTATTCTAGCAAGTTCAACTAAATCAGAGAGAGTTTATTAGCTCAGGTGGAAATGTCGTCCGATCATCCAGACACAACCAGAAAAAGTAGTACAAATCATCTTTATCAAAGAAAACATTGTCTTGTTGGAAAAGTTTGGCAAAAAAATTCTGAATTAATACTTGAAAAAGTTGTTTACATTTGACAAATGTCATTTGTGTCTATTTGTCAAAACCATGTTTACATTTTTTTTTTTTTTTACTTGGATTTTAATAAATTTGTTTTCAAAAATTGTTAAATTTCTCGTCTCGTCTTGTTCTCGGTCTTACGAGAAGTACTTCTCGTCTCGGTCTCGTCTTAGTTTTTTGTTGTTATTTTTTTAATTTTATTTTCGTCATTTTACACATTTTACAATGTTATCTATAAATTTAAACAAATATATATAATTACAAGCTGACTGGGGCAAGTAGAAGTCAAAATGACTTATCATCAAGCCCCTTCGTGAAATACAAAAAAATACAATTAAATTTTACATCTTCCAATATTATATAAAAGAGTGAAATTGATAAGTTTAAAAAAAAAAAAAAATTCGGTTCGAAATTTCAGAAGATTAAATAAGAACTTAAAGTTAATAAAAGAACTTAAAGTTAAAAAAGAAGAAATTTAAGATAAAGTTAAAATATAAAATAACAAATAAAAAATTGCAAATCTGTACATATTCGTATACATATTAAAGACAATAAACAAAAAAAAAAAAATTTCATTCGCTTCATATGCATATACATATTCAATACAATATTAAAATTAAATAAAGTACATAAAAAATTAAAAATACAAAATTATTTCGATTTTTTTTTAAAAATTGAGAGAATGTACGTAATGTTTAAATTTAGTAAGTATTTTTTTATAGTTCTTTTAAATGTAGCAATAGATTTTATTTTTTTCATATTTTCGTCAAGAACCGAATTCCACAAGCGTGGTCCCCGGCATATAGTCGAGAAGTCAGATTTTTTGAGTGATGTTAGTGGGATGTAGTAATTACTCATTGAATGTCTTGTTTCATATTTATGATTAATTCGAGTGAAACTTTTTAAAAAATATTTTGGAATCATTTCATTTTTAAGTTTAAACATAAATAACAAGTTATGGAATATATTTAGTTTGTATACATTTAGAGCATTTATTTCCTTGAGTAACGGCTCGGCACTTTCGTATCTACTTGCGCCCAAAACTAATCTACTTGCTTGCTTTTGTTTTGTATAAATATTTTTCAGGAAAGATAAATGATTGTTTGCCCAGGCAATATTACAATAGTTAATATGACTATGTATAAATGAAAAGTATAAATTTTTTAAACATAAATTATTTAAAAGATGTTTTGTCTTGTACATAAACCCCAGGGTCTTTGAAACTTTGTTCTCGACTAGCTTTATTTGGCTTTTCCAATTTAAATTCTCATCGAAAATTATTCCTAGTATTTTCATTGAAAAAACTCTTTTTATTTTAATATTGTTAATTGTTAGTTCCGGTAATTTGAGTGGAAGGTTCTCGGATTTAGATGACTTAGCAAACAAAATATATTTCGTTTTTTCAATATTTAATGAAAGTTTATTTGCTTCAAACCACTCATTAAGATATATTAATTCTGTGTTTACAATATAAAAAATATTTTTTAAATTTGAGTCAGAAAAGAAAACATTTGTGTCATCAGCAAAAATAATATAATTAAGTATTTTTGAAGACAAATAAATATCATTAATATAAATTAAAAACAGCAGGGGTCCAAGTATTGATCCTTGGGGAACTCCGCAATTTATTGATTCAAATGGGGAACATGTTAAGTCAATGGTACTCCTTGTTTACGATTTTGTAAATAACATTGCAGCCACTTTAAATTGGAGTGAACTACTCCATAATTGTGTAGTTTATAAATTAGAATCTTGTGGTTGACAGTATCAAATGCTTTTGATAGATCTAGAAAAATTCCGAGTGTGTAACTGTTGTTATCAAAACCATTTAAATTTTGGTTGGCAAGATTAATTAATGCATGTTCCGTGGAATGGTTGTTGCGAAATCCAAACTGTTTATGATAAAGAATGTTGTTTTTTTCAAGATAATTGTACAGTCTGTTGTGCATAATACGCTCTAGTATTTTGGAAAAACAAGAAAGTATGGAAATTGGTCTGTAGTTAGATTTTATTGAGTCATCACCGCCTTTGTATATCGGAATTATTTTTGCTAATTTTAGTTGGTCAGGAAAAATGCCGTTTTTTAGGGAAAGATTAAAAATTTTAAAAAGAGGTTTCTATATAATATCTGAGACCGCTTTTACAACATCAGGGTTAACTTCATCCGGACCCGCACTTTTATTTGTTTTCAGCATACTAATTGCTAGTCGAAGTTCATCAATTAAAAGCTCCGACTCCTCCATAAAGGAATCAGATTTTTTCAAAAAAGATTTAAATGATTTTTTTCCCTCAGGAATTGCACCGGCAAGCTTTTTTCCTATATTTATAAAAAAGATATTAAATGTTTCAGGAATTTCTTTATTTACAAAAGCATCTCCTCTATTATCATCTCTTTGCAATCTTTTTGGAAGGTTATCACTTTTTACAATTCCCACTCCTGTTATTTCTTTAATTACATTCCATGTTTTCCTTGCATTTCCAAATGTTTTATTAAGTAACGAAGAGTAGTAATTTTTTTTTGGATTGCTTTTTTAATTTTTCAAAAGAATTTTTATATATTTTGTATTTTATTTCATTTTTGTAGTTCTTTTTTTTTAAAAATTTTTGGAAAAGTTTTTGTTTCCTTTTTGACGACTTAATGAGCCCTCTCGTCATTCACAGACTTAACAAATTTTGAGAATTAACAATTTTTTTTATTTTTGGAAAGGTCTTTTCGTATTGTTTTGTAAACATGCGAATAAAAAATTGTAGCCATCATTAACGTCATTGCAATCAGTCAATAGTTCCCAGTTTACTTCATGTAAGAGATCACGAAACGTGGCAATTGATTCATTATTTATTTTCCTTACGTATACCGTTTTTGTTTTTATTTTATTCTCAAGGGTTGCAGAATTTATTATCAGAAAACTGGAAAGTGATCAGTTAAATCTGTTTGAAAAAACAGATTTTAAAGTTAAATCTGTTTGAAAAAACAGAAGGTTTGAAAAAACCTAGTCTCGCTCATGGTTATCAATTCCAAGTATTTTTTTAAAACCAGATTTTAAAAGAGGATAAATAATAGTGTCGGAAAAATATAAACTTTTTATAAATAAAGCAAATTCGCAATAGTTCAAAATAAATCTTTTGTTGTTGAAACACTTAAGAAAATACGCAAAATTTGTTTTTCGCAAACCTACTGATGTACTTTGGTATTTCTAAAATTAATTTTTTTTACAAAAATTGAGCACAATAATTTAAAATGTATCAATATCAAATAAAATTTGAAAAAAAAAAATTTTTTAGCTGAGATATAAGGCTTCAGGCATAACTGTCCTGTAATGCCCCACAGTCCCGATATGCCCCGGTCTACCCTAAGTAAGATACACAGGCACTTTTTCGATTTTAAATAAAAAAATATTTTTCACTTTTTTTCGCTCGGATACTTATAAATTCTGTTATCTGCCATCACTTATTTTAATATTTTTACGAATTTATCGGACTTTCGATTAAAATTACCCGGTTTTTCTTAAGTCTGACTGGTCTATTTAAATCCTAATTAATTTATCACCTTGTCTAGATGGGTAAGTAGAGCACCTTAAAAAAAACAAAAACTGAACTATTGAAAACAAAGAAACAAATTTGATGAGAAAAAAGTTTTGCAGTACATTTTATTTTTTTTTAAAATAGAAGTTTTTAAATTATGCTTCAAAGTTCGAGGAAGTTTTGAAGGACCTTTTTTTTTGTCTCTAGCTGGCAAAAAATACATACAACACCCCCCCCCCCCAAGTGACCTCAGGACGGCTCTGTATATGTATATATATATATATATATATATATATATATATATATATATATATATATATATATATATATATATATATATATACATATATATATATATAAATTATAAATTATGTTAGTGTATTCTACAAATAGAGTGCTCAATGTTCTAAAAGAACAGAGCAATAATAAATTAGTAAAAACAATTATCTAATTTTTGATTACTTCAACACTGTGTTTCACCATCAGTAGGTTCATCATAGGTAGGAAGAATTCTTCCTGATGAACCTACTGATGGTGAAACACAGTGTTGAAGTAATCAAAAATTAGATAAGTGTTTTTACTAATTTATATATATATATATATATATATATATATATATATATATATATATATATATATATATATATATATATATATATATATATATATATATATATATATACATCTATTTCATTAACTTTATTCTTGTTTCATTTAAATCTAATATGTTGTTTTTATTTGTTTTTTATAATTTTATTTATTGAGTTTTAACCTGCATAGTATTTATATTTAAAATTATTTCTTTGTTTTCTATTTTTCCATTTAGGTTAAAATTAAAATATTTACTTTATTAGGCATCCTATACTTTTTTATTATTTAAAATTTAAGTAACATTTAAAATGAGATTACTATCAGATGCAGTTTTGATGAAAAAAGAGCTCATTTGTTGCCCAAAACTGGATAGCAACTTTGAGCAGCCGTGGCGCAGTGGTTAGGTTCTGGCTCAGAACCCAGAGGTCCTAGGTTCGACGCCAGCTCTAGCCCAACAAGCGACATTGGTACGGAAGGAGGCGTGAACTTCCTGTTAAATGCTCTCCCGCGGTGCTCTGTGATAAGACCGTAAGGACTTCTGGGAGCACCTAAAATAACTGCAAAAAAAAAAAAAAAACTCTTTTTACACCACAATATTCCTAAACTTCTAGAAATCCTTACATAATTAATTACTTCAAATAAAATTACATTGTGTTTGTTATGAATTTTGTACTTTTTACGTAGGTTTAGCTATAGTCCTTTATTGCTCTGTAGGACAACGTTTTTTCTACACAGTCTATGTCACATGTCTAAAAAAAAAGGTAAAAAATAAATTCCGGCATTCCGTCCTGAAATATTTTAATTACGGTCAGAACCTAAATGACCTAAAAGTAACAAATTTCGGCCGTAATTCCGGCCGGAACAGAATTCTGGTACAACCCTAGTTTTTATATAGTTTTATATACAGCTTTCATATAAATTGTTCCGCAGTGGATAATTTATGACGTAAGTGATTTCTTGGATTGATTTGGGAAATTCTTGCAATGGTTTGCAACCAATCGAAAATAAACTGCTTCTGTTTCTTGTTCATTGTCAGTGTGTCATTTTAATTGTCATGTGGAGCAATTATTCCACTTAACTTTTCGGTATGATTTTTGGACCACCCTATTGTACATAATGTTGTTTCATAACTTGCATATACTTTTAAATACTTTTAAATTATAGTTTAAATGGCGATTTAATATAGTATCAATACCAATTGCTTTTAAACGCAATGATGGTTTTGGTATACTACTAATAAGGTTATAATTGATTGACCTGATCCGTCTCCTCTAATTTTGTTCCATGAAACATGGCCAACCAGGTTTACATTTTTTAATTTTCCTTCCAGAAATTTTGGGAAACACGAACTTTTTTCTGCACTTGGTAATGGACAGTCTGTTACATTACCACTGGTGCACGAACCTTTTTCAATGTTTTTTAAATTGATTTATCATCTCCTGCACATTTTTTGTGGGTGGGTATTTTTATTGTCTATGCTGGTGTTAACATAAAATAAATTTTTAATTCTTTCAGTATATTTATACACATCAACTGAGACTTTTATTAAATTCTCTCCTCATATTCTATAAAAAAAGATTCAACTTGGGTAAATGGTCCATGTTTTCATGTTTCCGTGTTTACGCAACATCTAAATAGCAGCTATGTAAGATAAAAAATGTGCTAAAAGAAAAAAATATTGGAGTCTCGAGAATAAACTTAAAAAAAAGATCAACAAAGTGAGGAAAACAAAAAAACTTACTTTCAACTACAGAAAACTCGTTTCTTTAAAAGATAAGCTGTGTTATAAATAGCGATTTTTTCAGAGTTAACAGATACAACCAGAGCCGGTCTGTGGCATTTTGGGGGCCCCGGTACAAACTAAGTTTGAGGCCCTTCAAAAATATAAACCTAAATGGAGATATTTTTATTGATAGTCTTTAATTCCTTGTCAATTGTGTAATTTTAATGAGCAGTATTCATATAAATAAAGAAATAACCAAATAATAAAAAAATACAACATTTTGAAACAATATGTGTGTTTTAAAAGAAAATGAAAAGTATTGAAAAAAAATTCTTTATTATCGTTTACAAAAACACCTTTCAGTGAAAAATAGGAACTCTCCGTGTTTTGGCTTCGGCAAACTTTTTTTATCATCTTCATTAAATTACTGTTACCGGCATCTCATTTTCAATAGAAATTAAAGACAGTGCGCACAATCGATCTTGATTCATCGTGGTTCTTAAATAAGTTTTAATCAGTTTAAGTTTAGAAAAGCTTTGCTGCCCTGAGGCTATAGTACTTGGCATAGTTTTTATAATTTGCAGAGTCACAAACAGATTTGGAAATACATCCATCAGCTTGTTACTTTTTAAATATTTTAATGGTTTCACATTTGATGGAAGTACAGTTAAAATCATTTGTAGTTCCGAAAATAATTCTTTTCCATCAATGCCAGAATATCCCTCAAAAGACAGTTTATTTTGTAAATCAAGGCAGTTTTTTTTTAATTCTTAAGAACTTACCTTTTGAAAGAATGTACATTAAACAAAAAGACAAAGACTGATAAATAATAATTTATTTGATTAAACCTTTCCTTCAATGAAACAACTACATTATCAATAAGAACATTGAAGAATTCTATACGATAACGTTCTTTAGAATCTTGGATAGGGTCATCATTACTTTCGTAAAAAAAATAAACTTTTTTTTTACGCTAATTACGTTAATACGAAAGAGAATCTCACACCAGACAACTAGTGAAAACTAGGAAAGAAAAACTTTTCAACTGATTTCCATGCGTTTCAGCTTTGTTTCGGAAATTGCTACTAATTATTTCATATAATGTGTCATATATTTCTTCTACCAGGTAACTTAATGCTTTAACACTGTTTATGCGTGCTTTCCACCTAATATCTGAAAGTGACTTTAAAGTTAAACCTTCTTCTTGAAGGTGATTTTTAAGAATATTCCATCGCTTTGTTGACGCAGAAAAAAAGGTGTACAAATTCTGAATAAAACCAAAAAAAGACACTGAACTGAAGATTTTGCAGAATCAGACAAAATTAAATTCAAATTATGACATGCACAGGGAACAAAAAAAGTGAAAGGGTTTAGACTAGAACTTCTTGCTTGAACACCAGAATGGCGACCTCGTATGTTTGCTCCGTTATCGAAATCTTGACTTCGACAGTTCTGCATGTCAAATCCTAGTTTTTTTAAATCATTTAAAAAAACATCTGTTAAATGAGCTCCTATTTGACAATCAACAGATAAAAAAAAAATGAAATTTTCTTTATGGCAACTTCTGGCTCTATTTGAACAAAACTAATAGTCAACTACATTTGCTCAGTGTGAGAAAGGTCCGGTGTGCAGTCTAGAATAAACGAAAAGTATTTTGCTTTCTTGCACTGTATAATAATTTCATCTTTAATTGAATCAGCCAGAAGATTAATCATTTCATTTTGAATGTTTTTACCAAGGAAACTAGCAAAAAAATTTTCTGATTTGATTCGTCTAATGTGCTCCTGCAAAATTGTATCAAATTTAGTCAGAAGTTCAACTAGTCCCAAAAAATTGTCATTATTTTTTTGCTCTAGCTTTTCAATTGACTCAAAAAAAGCTATGTTTCTTTCAGCTAAGAAATATGTAACTGAAAGAAGTCTTTCGTACACAGCTGCCAATCGTTTACATGTCTCTTTATTTTTTTTCTTTTCAGAGCACCAGATTCATACTTTCGAATCCCAGGACTTGCCATTCCACCACTATTTGAACTTTCTCTTACGAGTTTATTTACAAGTTAACTTTAATTATTCCCGTATTCTGCACAACTCCAATAAAACATCAACAGTTATTGGAAATCCACGTGGATTTAAAACTTTAAAATAAGTGTGGCCACGCCTTGTGGCCACACAGTTTAGTTTGCACTAAACTTTGGTTTATGGTCGGAAACGTTTGTTTGTGCTCGGAAACCATGAAAACGGTTTGTGATTGTGATAAAAATTTCAGAAAATGTGAGAGTCAAAAATTTAACGAGATGGTGAAAATGTTAATAGACAAATATATTTAGAATTGAATTAGGTACAGAGCTACCATTTTTAAAATGAAATGTCTTTAAAAATGCAATACAATACAAAAATATATATAACTTAAATTGGTAATAAAAGTTGCCTAAATTTTCTAATGTTATGACTGTTACGCAAAAAAAATTTCTATAAATCTGGTTATGCATTAGTTTTAAAGTGATTAGATCGCCAAAAATTTATTCATTTGAAAATTCAAAAATTGCTGTAAGTTATTTACAGCTAAAGCGCATCAAATTTAAGGTTTGTTTTCCAGTTTTTGAAGAAAGGGTTTTCACCTTTTTTCATATAGTTTTCATAAAAAATTTGGAAAAAAGAAAGACCTTAGATGAACAACATTCTCTAAATCATAGTGATGGCAAAAACATCAAAAATTTATATTCATTGACAAATTTTAAAATTCACGCAATATTTACTTAGTCGTCGGTTTTTATGGCCCTGCAAAGTTTACAGTCACCTCAGTTTGAGGTGGCTGTAAATATATTGTAATTAGCTGCGAATGTATTTGCAAAGCATCGTTATTTGATATTATTATAAATATTTGGAGTATATATATATATATATATATATATATATATATATATATATACATTTATATATATATATATATATATATATATATATATATATATATATATATATATATATATATATATATATATATATATATATATATATATATATATATATATATATATATATTAAGCCACTACCAAAATCTACTTTTTTTCTCATATCATATTGGCTCATTTTGGGATTTGTTGTACATATTATTCTAAGACAATTCTGAAAATTTCAGACCAATTGGGTTAAGGGCAGTTTTGGGAAATAGTTTTAAAGTTTTTAAGTATTTTCTTGTTTTCAATAAATTATTCATTCTTATATCATTCTTAATATTTATTATACTTTAATACAAACTTTGATACAAATATTCTTTCCATTAGAATATTTGAATATTATGGAATGAATATTTACCACTTAATCTTAAACACTGGGATAAAAACAGGGGGCTGAAGGGCAAGAGTCCCCCCCCCCCCCCTTAAACTTTATTTTTATTTAAATTTTGTTTCTGGCTGCCTTAGCCACCTTTTATTTCTGAAATTACCGCGTTCAACATGTTTTTTTGCACAAGGGTGATTTCAAAGTTAAAGGTTGAGAGAGATTTGTCATTTAAAAAAATTATTCTTGACAGTAGTCAAGTCAAGGATGCCTTTGGACTTAGGTATGTGAACCAAATTAAAATGAAAAAAAAAACATTTTCTCGAGAAAAAAGGTATAAAATAATCAGTTTTAGATGAATTACATATACTTTCTGCTCTGCTTTGGTTTTTAGTTAGAATAAAATTATGTCTCTTTACTTGACCATAAACTATCTTTGATGCCTCTGATACAAGCTTCACGGACCTTCCCACTGACTGTGAATTGTTGGGTAAATCTGTAAAAATAGGTTTTTTAGAAGTTTGCAAAGCATTAATTCAAATGATGAAATTAGGATAGAAGTTGGAGGCTCAACCACAATTAAAGAAACATCAACTAAACTACTTTATGTATAAGCTTTAAAGTTAATAGGCATAATTAATTTTGCTTTGATTTTTGGTTTGACTTCAGGATTTACTTCTCTTGATTGTCTTATGTGCAAAACTTGCTTAATAGCTTGAGCCCTTATATCTTTTTCATCATCTTGCAGCATAGAATATAAAAAGTTTTCTTGAAGACAGCAATAAGAGTTTCCTTGAAGATTTTGAAAAACAATTTGTTGTATATTGTCTGCCTAATTTTTAACAAGCTCAATTGTCTTATGAAGAAGTCTAGGAGCATCTTTATAAAGACCAGACCTTTTATGGGCAAACCACACGGGGCAATATACTGGGACTATATACTTTGTAATTTTACACAACTCATCTGTAGGATTCTTCACTCTTGCATAAACCATCATTATTTTTAAAGCTAGAGTTAACCATCTGACATGGTAAACAGGTCCTGGTTTTTTTATTGAGCATTTTGGAGATATAAAGCCTTTAGATATTCCAATACAGTATTCGCAAAGTTTACGTTGATCTGTACTAAGATCAGATAAAATATTAGAGTTTATGTAGGAATCAATTTCTGAATGAATTGGAACAAAATCAACTATTGGTAAATTATGCAAATCACTTGCCGAAGCTTTTTGACCAATAGGGCCTTTATATTTCTTTGGATCGTTACTTTTACCATCTACTTCAGCTATGACATGGCGAAGTGGTAACTCATTTTGGTGAAGTACACATCCTATTAAATGGATTCGTCGGTTTAAAAGCCTTTCTTATGTCACAACTAAGCCATTATCTGCACCAGTATTAGCAGAAGTATTATCAAGAACAATGGCTTCCAAACTACTAATGCTGTTGTATTTTTCGAGTATTTTTAGTGTTTTGGTTGCTATTGTAATTCCTGTTCCATTTTTTATTTCAATGTGAGTTAAATATTTCTTAGAAAAAGGTCCACTTTCTGCAGTAAAAGTTAAGTGATGTTCATCCTTTACTGTTCTATTAATAATAGGTTCTGCATAATGATCATATCCTAATATATGTGCTAGTGTATTTTTATCTTTTTTACTATCTACTCCAATGACTTTCAAATGAAAAACTTCTGAACTATGTTTTTCACTAATCATGGTTGAAACACGCTTTTTAGTGTCAAATATCTTTTTTTCAGTGATAATTTGTGATCTGTCGTTCTGAGTTATAATTTGATAGTATATCAAGGTAGCAGTTGCTATGGCAGATGTTGCAGCATCACTAATTTCGAACCTGATAGCAGCTTTGGCAATGTTAGTTAAATCTGTATAATTTTTTTTACACAGTGGTTTTGCAAAAAACTCATGATTCTGATTTTTATAATCATCATTGTTATCTATTTCTACATCATAAATTTCACTGATACAATCATTATCTGAGTGAAGCGCCATGTCACTTATTAAATTAATTTTCTCCTTACTTCTTTTTCTTATGATCTTGGCTGTCTCTATCAATTTTGCCTATCTGCCAGGTTCCAAAGGACCCTTGCTTAACTTTCTGATCCTTTAAACACTCTCGTTCTAGAACTGGAACCTTAAGTTAAAAAAAATTCATTTTATAGCTTATAGAAAGTATTTAAAATAATAAAAAGCATAAAAAATAATTATACAAAAACAAAACAAAAAATTTCCCCTGATTGCTTTCTTCACAGAGACATACATAGTGCGTGTTAGTGCAACCCTTGCATCGAACATTTCTAAAGGGTAATTTGTATAATAAAATATAATGCAATAATTTGAGAAGAAATAAAAAACTGTACAGCTGTAAAATTTGTAGGCAGTTTAGTCACAAATTAGTTTGAACAAATATATTATTTAATATTGTGGTTTTTTGAAAATGTAACTTCAAACCTGTCATCACAATTTAAAAGAGGAAGTTCACATCTGCATGTTGATATATCAAATAACTTTAAAAGGTTATTTTCCAACCAACAAACGCTGTTTTTATTTTTTGAAGCTTTAGATCGTTCAGCTGCAATTACTTTGTGAAACGTTCTTTGGAACTTATTTTTTAGAGGTTTCTCCTTTATTAGTGGAAGATTTGGATTCACTTTTTTCCAAATTTTTAAAATTTCTTCACTTACTTTAAAACTATGGCAGGAGAATCAATTTTTTTAGTTGTAATCATTTTTTTTTCGACCTTATAAGCATATTGAATAATCTGTTTATATGTTGGAAGGTCACTAACAGGTAGTTCCTTTGGTTGCCCAGCATATCTTTTACTTTCATGTCTAGTTATTATATTATGCGTTCTTTTTCTTGTTGGTTTTCCAGATCCACATTTTGCATTCATTTTTTAATATTTAAATTCAGTCTGAAAAAGATTTTTTATAAACTTGTTGTATAAGATAAAAAAGTTGTAATTTTTTATAAACTTGTTGTATAAGAGCAAAAAGTATCTTTTTCCAACAGAAAAAATGGAAACACATTAAAAATGGCTAACTTGTTGTTATTATACTAATTTATGACGCGAAAATAACATTTTAAGCGACGTTCTGTTTTATTTTCGCAATACTTAAATGAAACCATGAAAATGTAATTTGTTTTGTTTTTCCCAAAAAAATGACTAAGTTTTGAAATTTTTTAAATTGCAAATAATTTTATTGAATAAAAATAGTACATTTCCCAAAGTGAGCCGAGGGTTGACTTTAACTTGGTAGTGGCTTAATATATATATATATATATATATATATATATATATATATATATATATATATATATATATATATATATATATATATATATATATATATATATATATATATATATATATATATATATATATATATATATATATATATATATATATATATATATATATATATAAATATATATATATATATATATATATATATATATATATATATATATATATATATATATATATATATATATATATATATATATATATATATACTGGTTTAAAAAAGTGAATATCGCGCATTTATAAAAGGAAATCATTGCAGTACAAAACGTTTTACTTTTGTCTGAATGCATAAAAATTAACTAACTTTTTCTAGCGTTTTGTTTTTACTGTATGTATATTTATGGTATTCGTATTTATTATAAAATCTTTTAAAATGATATTCTTATTAAACATTTTTTTCATATTTGTTGAATTTAATTCAGACGGCAGCGTATAAACTTTTTGTTCTAAATATATTCTGATGTTATTATATAGCGGTCAGCATCATCAGGTGTAATAATTTTTCGCTTTCTTTTTCATTTTATTTTTAGTTCATTTTTATTGAGAAAAATCAAAGTTATTGATTTTTTTTTAATAGGGAAATTTTTGTTTTTTTAAAATATTTTTTAGGGAATTAAAATCTACCAGGGCCAGATTGCCTTGGTAAATTTTCTTTAGAAGTATTTCAACCCAACCCTCAGAATTAGAAAGGTGGGTACCATATAATTTAAACCATCAGCAGAAATTGTCATTTTTTAAGGTTTGTTCTTCCTTGCTCATGCACAACCAAAATGTTTATTTACTTACATATATTTTGTTACAGGCCCGTAACAACCACAAAACAAAACTTGTACGGCAAGTTTTGTTTTGCGGCCCATGTACCTATTTTTAAAAAAAGAAAGAGATGATAAGGGGTCTTTTGAAAACAAAATCTTTAATAATTGGAATAAGCTTAAAGAAAAATTAGATTATCACAAAAATAGAGTTTATCACAAACGTTGTTTGAACGAATGTTATACTGTTCAATTAACACTTGAAAATGTTTTTTTTAGAGTTGACTAACTAGTTAACTAAGTAAAGAACTTGCTGAACGAATCAAATGCAATACACAAATTTTGAAATGTTTAAATAAAACTGTTATTCATTGCGGAAAATAATGTATAACTCTGCATGATACGCTTAAAAATGTAGATAAACTTAAAAATGTTGGTAACTTTCTTTCAGTTGAAAGGCTCCATGAGTGGACTGCTGAAGACAAACGCCAAGCACTGTCTTTTCTGAAAGCGTTTGAGAGTTTTAATTTTATTATATCACTAGTTACACTACAGCGAACAATGTGGTTTCTTCGTGAGCCTATTGTTAAGTTGCAGGAAATATCTATTGATATTGTATATGCTTTTAAGAGTGTTAAAACTGTCATCTCAGAAATAGAAATTATGAGAATAGATGTAAATATGTTTACCAAAAGCATATATAAGCATGCATCAATTCAAAACAAAAAATCAAATGTAAAGTCAGTAATGCCACGAATACACACGGACCAACAATTTCATTGAAGGAATCCACCCTTAAAAACGTTTAAAGAATATTTTGAAAGGTCTCTCATCATTCCATTTATAGATCATATATTAGTTGAACTAAAAAATAAATTTATATGATGGGATACATTTGAGTTATTGTTAAGTTTTGTTCCTTCATTATCTGCGTGAAAACTTCAGTGGAGATATCTCAAATGATTTATAAAGCTATGATACATTATGAAAGTTAACTTTAATGCACATCTACAATGATTATTTGATGTGCATGGAACTTTGATTTAGATGTGACCGTTAAAATGTTTTCAAAATTACATCCGAGATTAGAATTTGTCTCCTTTCTTTTATACAATTAGCAATTGTTTTTATCAATTGAATACTTATCGTTGAGAACAAATGTTTGTTGTTTATTAATTTTTCATCACTTACATTATATTAAAATTTGCGGCAAATTTTGTATTTAATTATAATATTTTTAAAAAATGAACTTTGAATTTTGTTTACAAAACAGTGGGCCGCCTTAAAAATTTAGTTACCCTTCTAAAAAAAGGTAACTAAATTTGCCTGAAGTACACCTTACTCAGGGTCAGTATATAAGGGGTGGCATATGTGCATTGGTGCCCGCAGGATTTTTTGATGTCCCAGATAGGACACTTTCTCACATTGCGCAAACTCCAAACTTAAGTATGTTTATACCTATGCCAAATAAGGAGGCTTTGTAAAAAATTAGGATGGTGGAAGCCTGGGTACAAAAAAGCTTTAAATCGCTTTCTCTCCCCCTGCCCAAATTTCAAAAAATCCTGCGGGCACGATATATGTGTGTGCATAGAGGGAAACTATACCCTCTACTCCCTATAACATACATCTTTTTATGTTGGCAATATAGTATCTTTAGTCAGAATTTTAACTTTTCTATTGATTAGCTGGATAATTGTAATAAATTAGAAAATCGATGCACGTACTTTTAAATTAAATCCTCCCCCCCCCCCATACGCTTTTGTACGCTTTTTGAAGACCTCCTTCTCCCCCCTATGAGCGTACGTACTTTATGGACGACCCCATATATGTATATATATATATATATATATATACATATATATATATATATATATATATATATATATATATATATATATATATATATATATATATATATATATATATATATATATATATATATATATATATATATATATATAAAGGCCGGCGCGATGGGAGGAGTATGTGACACCACCCATCAATTTTTTTTTCTTTCAGTCAGCAAATTTAACCCTTTTTGATAAGTCAGTCGACAAGTTAGTCGGTAAATTAAGACAGTCAGTAGGCAAATGTCGATAAGAAAGTCGGCAAATTTTAAAAAACGAGGACCTTTTTCATTTTTTTGACAACAATTATTTAAATATATTGCAAAACGTAATCTATCATTTTAAAGTATATTTTTTGCTTTTTATTCGATTTATTTTTTTCAAAACAACATATTTTTATTGGTGTCAAAAATTTACTTTCAGTCTCAACCAAATTAAATTAAATATTAGATGGCTGACACAATTAATTGAATGCTCTGTAGAACTGACAGCAAAACATTGCATATATTTTCAGAATAATTATAATTATTTGAATAACAAAATTTTGCATATATTTTAGGAATAATTATAGTTTTTCTAAAAATAGTGCTTCAATGTGTAGATTGGCAGAACAGTTGTGCATAAGGAGTGCTACTTTCAGGTCCTGAGCACGAAAAGATGAGTCAAGCTTCTTTACCCATTCTGTAAAAAGGCCTATGGTCATCCAACTTTTTAGCTAATTTAAAACACCCTGGGGCTTTAGATTATCCAATAACAAGCATTGGTACTTTTTCTTCCGTTGCACAACCTTCTTCCATGCCTGTTAGCCTGATTTTACTTTTTTTTTCCCCGAAACATTTTTCTTGTGATAAATGCTGCGTTTTGTTTGGCAGGCACTGTTAAAACTGTCCAATCTTATCGGCATTAAAAATGTTTTCAAGTTTGTAATTCGAGAGCAATGTCGGAAGCAATTTTTTAATATTTAACCCCGGTTAATATTTTGTCTTTTTGGACATACTTTTAAACAACCTCTTTGTTAGACACCCTCTCTCCTGGTGTTTTAATACCTTGTATTTTTTTATCATAGATTTGTTTGTAAGTTTTCGTTTAACAGGCGGCATGTTATCGCGGTTGACAAAAACAATAAATTAATCTTTTAAAGATAGTTTTCAATTACTAGAAGGGGTTGATGTTTGGAAGGAGAAATCGTAAATTGGATTGGATTCACTCGTTTAAAGGTTTAGCTAAATTTCTAACCAGAATTCCTAGAATCTTAAATCAGGAGTAAACAAATGCGCACACAACTTGCTTATCTAGCAAGATCAACTAAAGTCAAAACTAGAAGGACTTGATTTATCTAACTGAAAGTATAATTTTATTGACAAAAGATATTGACAAGCTTATGTTGAGCTTTTTTATTGAATTTAATGGAATGAAAAAATTGCCAAGCTGGTACAAAATAAAAGGTATTATATATTTTGTCCATGTTTCCTTTTTGGCAAAATCAAGAGCACGTTGGCTCACAAAGATTGTTTTCGGTCTTGGAAACACGCTGGATTAGCTCTCTCTGAACATGAACAGCCAGCAGAACGTAACCGAGTCAATGCGACTTTGATCAGGCACAATAACGCCAGTACTGAAGCCCCTTGTTTGTTTCTGCGGCAGTTTGAAATTGAATAGGTCTACTGGAAGGGAATGGTACTCCGGGTGTTTCTACTACCATGTTTTTTACTATCAGGTACTATAAAAACGATATGTTGTGGGCTTAACAAAAAAATGTTATTGAAAAATATCTCTTTGAATTAACAGTGGTCTGTTGTTCCGGTGCGAAAGTCGGCACATTGATTTAAAACATAATAGAAGTTATTTGGATACATTTTAGATTCTACCAGAATACAACCCAATCCTGGTAGAACATCTTAAGATCCGTGGCATCAGGGGAAAGAGTAGTGCTACTTATTTATCAGGCGCAAAGATTTCATTAGGGCTCTTGCTGATGATGTCGTGAAGACCATTTGTAAGATTTAATTTTTCCTCAAGAACCATAAAACCTTATAATTATGTTTGAATATTTATGTTTGATTATTTATGTTTAAATATTTATTTTATAACTGAATGTCTTAATTACCTCTAAAACACGAAAAGCTAAACATTGTTACTTTGATTTTTCGTAGTTTGCAGTTTGTGATGTTAATGCGCAGTGGCGGATTTACCATATGTGAGGCCATAGGCAAGTTTTCTATTATATTAGTTGAGTTTTTAATTCTTGTGTTCTATTGTGTTTTGGATATTTATTAGAACGTAACGAAGCAAAAAACGCACATAGGTTTTAAATGTACATTAGGTATTTTTTTTATTTTGGATGAAGATGCACTAATAAGAGTACTCAAAATGCGATACCATTTATTTTTTTCGCAGATTTTAGGAGGATCGATTACATTAACTTAAAACTTAACCTTTCTGACTTTTAAAGACGCAAACTCATCAATTAAATCAGAACAGTTCAAGGACCGACTTATTTTATTTTCAATGGAAATTAAAGCTAATGCAGATAAGCGGTCTTGACCCATAGTGGAACGTAAATAGTTTTTTATGAGTTTTAATTTGGAAAATGACCTCTCTGCGCTTGCCACTGAAATAGGGGAAGTTAGTAAAATTCGTAGGGCAATAAATAAATTTGGAAAAATTTCGATTAAAGAATTTGCCGTAATATACTTCAAAATTTCCAGTGCATCTTTCGATTCCGCCGAAGCTTCCATTCTTAAAAATGTATTTATTTCCGAGTATAACTCTTTATGGTTTACGTTCGATTCTTCTGTGCTAGAATTTCTTAGTGATATTTCTTAATTTTTACAATCATTCAACAATTCATTTGCATCTAAACTTCGCATTTTTTCGGTACGGGTTAAAAAACTTAATATTTTGTTGTATGAATCAAGCATTTTGAATCTTTCATTTAAGCTTACTAATGCAAAATCAATCATTGCATTAAAAAAATCTACTTTATATTTAGACTTTCCATTTACAGGTGTATCAGTTCCTTCATATTCAAAAAAACGTCGTTTTCGGCTAAGCCGCACTTGAGGGAATACTGGCTCAGTACCTAATTTTATAGCTATTTCTTCAGATTTTTTAATAATCGCTTCAAATGATTCATCACTTCTGAATGATTCTAAAAAAAATTTTCGTAGTTTCCACCAATTTTATCATAATAGAAATATCTGCCAAGGGATTCTGCATAACTTTACTTACTTTGTTAATTTCAAACAATAAATCATGCCAAATTGTAAGTGAAAGTATAAACTGATATGAGGATATCTCATTTGCAAGACCGTTAGCTTCAGAAACAGCAACTCCAATTGAACTTGAATCTGCAACTTTGTATAAAGCTTCTATAATTTGAACCAAATTATCTTTTACAACTTTTATACTATTTATACGGCTTTCCCAAAAAAAATCAGTCTTTGTTGTAAGTTCTGTAACGTTGAGTCTAATCATAAGCCAGCGTAAGGAGTGAATATAAAAGCCACAACAATAATAAGGGAAGTGCCAGTCGTAAATCAAAGAACCCAAGATGGCTTTAACAGCAATGCAAGGAGAGTCTCCAACTTTAGACTTCACCAACTCACCAAGGATATTCCCAGGGAGGGGGCAGCCCCGCTTATGGGACTATTATCAATAACTGTTAGCAAATGTAGCCATACTTCATTGAATCCACAATGGATAAAAGACCTATACATGGAATAAACACTGATCTATGGCTCAAAGAGAAACCGCTACAACAAATACCCGGAACCAGCATAACATCCCATCACTGCTCAGATTATGTCTTGTGCAACAGTAAAAATGTAAAGACAATATTATATAAAATAAATAAACAAACAAACAAAAAGTCATCGAGTTAGGAGGATGGAAAAACAGAAAAAGCTTTTGAGACGTGTAGGTGTATATGGGCAAAGATATATTTGTCACAGTCATTGTCAATGTATATGAGACTAGAAACCGCATACTCTTTCATATGGTTGCCAGGCATTATGTATAACGCAAAAAAAAAATTGCTACATACGTAATAATAGATGTATATGTAAAGTTGAATATTTTATAAAAATACTGTTTATAAAAATACTGTACGCATACATTATATTAAATTTTAATAAATGAGTTTCGTTGTTTATATTAATTGTACTAAGAAAATTTTTTTATATTACTTGTACTAAGAAAAAAAAATGCGAGGCCACCTGAGCGTGAGGCCACCGGCAAATGCCTGCTTTGCTTGTGCTTAAAACCGCCGCTGTTAATGCGGTTCGAACTTGTGATGTATTTATAACTTAAGTTGAGTCAAAAAGTCCCACAAAACGTATACGAAAAGATTTCAAAGAGATTCAAGCGAAAAATGTTAAAGGTACAAGTAAATTTTGAGTAAAACAAAGCTGAATTTATTAGCATTTATTATAAATGTTAGTTGAAAAACTACATAAGTATATAGTATATAAAGTTTTTTAACTAACATTTATTTTAGCTTTGTTTTATAGTCTATAATTATAGCTTTATATTAGTAGGTACGTAGAATTCCGTGTTTTACGGAACCGATTTTTGTGCCAAAATTCTGTTCCACGTTTTCTAAAGTCCGTCCAAAGTAAGTGTGGTAACAACGTGTTTTTAGTCTTTTTTTTTAGAATTTGATATCACTTTAGATATGTTTTAAAAATTAAAATAATTATACTTTCTATTAGTGTTTTTTATTTTTGAAGTTACTTACATTTATATTAAGTTTTTGGCTATCAAAATTTTTGATGTCGATTGTTCGTTAAATTCCTATCGAAGGAAGGTAGTGCGTACTATTAAAACTATTTGCGTTTGTTTTTATATCTATTTTATAAGCTCTTGCCAAATTTTATTGCATTATTCGGATGCACACATACATTACTAAAATGCACAAAAAAGGTACATAATTTCGGCAATTTTACGCCTCATATGGTAGAGGGGGTCTATCGGAAACTTCATATAAGAGCCGTTTTTTCTAAGAATCAGGCAAATTCCTGAAACTGTGGAAGTGACCTCCTCCAAATTGCTTGAATTTTTTATATATTGATCAGAATATAGAGAAAACCTGTTGGGGAAAAAAAAAATTTTCAAAAATGTTTCGTTCACTCGGAATCTGGGCTTAAATTTTTGAGATTTTTTTAAAAATTTTTAGAAATTTAGTTTTTGCCACCTTTGAACCCATTTTTTTGGCAAGGCAAAAAGTTGCACATAGCTTTTGTAGTTAATATCAGACGTAACCCAAAAGCTATCTCCAAAAAATATAAAAAAGTTGCGTGACACTGTGCGGTTGGCTAATTATCATAGTTCAAAAGTACAAAATCAATCAGTTTTGTCAACTTTTAATCGGAGTTAATTCTAGCGGCGAAGTGTTGCACACAATTTTTCTTTTAGGATTTGAAATTATCAAAGGTATTGAGTCTAAAAATGCAAAGAAAGTTATGTGATACCTAAGGCCTATTAATATATTAAGGCTTGAAATTGGAAAAAAATGTTTTAGTATACTTACAAAATGAACCATTACGGCAGAGGCGCTTTGTTTTGTAAAAATGTAAACATATCCAACTGTCAATACAAAAAGGTCCTAACATAATAATAAAAAAAACTCGTGTGATTTTGTCACACGCATGATATAACATGAATTAAAAACTGAACAAAAATCTAACATCAAGATAACTATATTGCTAATTAAATAAAACATAAATCAAACATTTAAATGTTTTTCCATTTAAAAATTAGTTTTTCATTTATTAATAGAGTCATTTACACACATTATCCACCACATCACACATAATTTCTACTCTGCTGCAGTAAGTTTCTCTAAGAATAATGATATGACTGTATTATAGTCTTCTTCGGATAATGAATAATCGCCACAACCACTGATTAGAAAAGGAGCATTTACTAAACAGATAATTTTATCAGTTTGGTTATTTATCTCCTCGGTAGTAACTGGCCTGCGAAAAGTATTCTTCTCTTGCCCGTTAATCATACAATTAACTCTGATCCCAGTTATAGATACCTAAAAGTATTAGCGCAACATTTAAAATAATATAATAAAGAGTTTATGATTTGTTTAATTTTGCTTACATTCAATAAAACTTGTAAAGTCTTATATAATGTCATTCTGAAATTATTTTTACATTTTATTTATATTCCTTTTATTTTAGAGCACTGTTTTGTAAAACAAAATAAAAACTTGAAACTAATATATACTTTGAATAATATTACCTCCACAATATATCCAATATTCCATTGTTTTTCATATGCAACAGCAACCCAATCATTCACTTTCCATACAAGACAAATTTCTTTTGCAAGATTGGCGATATCTTCCTCATATTTATTATCATCTTCATTGTCTCCTGCCAGATTAAAGTCATCATTTTCGCCATAAACTTCTTTGTTATCGTTAACCTGACTATTTTCATTATTTTCTGTTGTCGGTTCTACCAGCTTACCTTTTCTTTTCAGGTTACTAAATCTATAACAATATCAATTGTACATATTTTTAAACATATGTAAACAAACACACAAAATTATAACTTTCACCTAAATTTTAATTTCATATTTGTAAAAGAACTATTTAACAGTCAGAAACATAATCTAATTTGCAAAAGTTTTGATAGCAACAATGCCTACCTTGAAAATAAAGATCTTATCTGTTGGCTAGTTACATATTGATCAGGCGGAAGTTCTCTCCTCAGCTGCATGTGAACCTGCTCAGGGCTCATTTTATTACCTGATTCTTCTCCACGAATAAAGTATTTATACAACAGTTCTTTCTGCTGATTTGAAAATCTAAAAGAACTTCGAACTGGTAATGCCCAACCTTGCAATAGAAAAATGTTCATGCAATGTGGTTTGTCTTTTACGGAAGCACTGTTAGAGGATGAAGAAATTGGCATATTTAGTTGTGAAGTAATTTTCATCTTATGAACAAACGAGTTGCGAACTTTATCCAATGATGTTAATGATTTCGGAACTGTATGAAGACCGGATAGCATGTGTTCTTCTAACTCAGCATCGCTTTCAAATGATAAAGTACAATTCATTTCAGTGCAAAATCTTAATGAATATAATTGCCTGTCACTTCTTTTCTGTTTTTCCTTAAGTGACTTGTTACACTTAATTGAATTATCTGTTTTGCTATATGGCAACAACAACTTAATCGAGGGTTGAATTTTAAGATTTCCATACTCTTGTTCAATTCCCTCACCGATATTGAAATAACGCCACATCTTCATACTTTTCTCACCAAACTCAAATGAGTGATAGTTGCTAATGTTCTTAATCTTTGGTCCAGTAACTACAGTTTTATCATTGCTAATTTGAGCAACTGCTACTTTTGCATCTTTAGCGCCAAAACTATAATGCATAGCCTTGTGTATATCTTTAGCAGTCAAAAGATTATTACCAGAGTCAACGTAACTCCTTAAAATTGTCTTTACAACTGCACTCTCCCTGTCACATTGATCTTTTCCACAACAGGGTTCATTATAATCATATCTCAGCAACTTTATATCTCTCTCTTTGCATACATTGTAGATTGCTTCAGCTGAAAGATTTCCCTGATAGCAGCCGGCATTATCAGATTTGGTAAACATTTTCTTGATATGCGGTTGATCAATTCTAAATTGGTCTAAAACTGCAGTGGCTAACAAAACAACATCACCTATTCCCTGATCACACCTATACATTGAAGTAAAGTAAACACGTTTGAATAACTTTCCTGCTATTTTTATGAAGAATATATCCACATGTAAACTCATTCCTTTCTTGCCAAAATACTCTCTTTGGCCCTCTCTGTATCGAACCGGAAGAATTTTTTGACAAAAATCTTTAAGCCAGAAAGCAGTTTCATCGTTTAATTGCTTAAAAGCTTCGATTTTTGCCTTTTTCTGTTGAGAATCTCTCATCAGGTGTTTTATGTAGTTGAATACATCCTTTACAGCAATTTCCAAATCATAAATAGAATCAGCATCGTCAGAATTTTGAATTGTTAGTTCTTTGATCATCTCGATAGCTTTGCACAAATCATAGCAATCGGCACATACCACTTCTGATATCTCTGTGTTGGATTGAAGATTTTTTTCAGATGGATCTGATAAGGCATGTTTTGAGCTATGAGAAGAAATGTTTGAGTCATTGACACTACAATTGGTTTGATAACTTGTTTTCAAATACCTTTTTCCTTTTTCAAGGGCAGCTTCGAGAGATTTAGAACTAAATCTTTGTGCCAATTTTTG
The DNA here is from genome assembly GCF_038396675.1 of Hydra vulgaris. NCBI lineage: Eukaryota > Metazoa > Cnidaria > Hydrozoa > Anthoathecata > Hydridae > Hydra > Hydra vulgaris. The sequence continues at coordinate 18,016,480 of NC_088923.1, forward strand.
TAATGTTTGAAAACCATTCATGCCTGAAGCAGTAACATCATCTAATCCAGCTAAGCTTTTTCGACTTGAAGGTTTTATTGCATGCAATACTTTCCACAAACTTGAATCAGATAATGGTATATAATTGTTTTCACTACAACTTTTTCGATAGAACATGATAGCGTGGCTATATTTTGTCGTCAGTATTGCATGCACTATCTTTTGTTCTTCACCGCTGTCGTATTTTAATTTGGTTATTCCATAAGCAACATCATGCAAAATACCGCTTGTAAATATAAAGTCTAAGAAATGTTCACACTTTGTTTGATCAAGACTAGATTGGACGAATACTTTCTTCTCTGGAAATGCCAACCCTTTATGAGATGCATGCCATTTTCTTGCTGTTTCTATACGATGTTTGGTACACTCAAATGTGTTCATTATAAACTTTTTGGTATACTTGGTATGGTCTAATAATGAGAGGATAACTAACTTTCCCATGGAATCACTTTGCTTATATACTTTCTGAGCACGAATAATTTCAATTGGGAGAGGGCTATTTATTTCATCAACATTTTTACTGTTAAGAAAATCTATAGGTATTTCCTCTTGTCCAGGAGCAACAGCTTCCGCAAATTTTTTCTTTAATAAGTTTTCTAGGCGAACATACTTGCGTTTTAACTTATCTTTAGTAGTATCTTCCAGATATTCGAACTTCCTTTTTAATCTAAATTTTATTGGACTTGCATTAAGAACCTCAGTTACACTCTCACGGCTTCTTAGAGATTCGTCCAAAATCTCCTGTGAAACATTAATTTCACCGGGATCAAATTCTTCATCTGGAGTAGCAGGTGTCATATATGTTTGTTCTTGTTGTGTTTGTGTTTCTGTACATAAATTGGTGTTTTCGTTGACTCTAGATAAAGCAGTTTCTTGCTTTAAATGGGTAAAACACAGCATTGCACTAACTGAAAATACTTCATTGTATCGCTTTGACATTGATATGACGACATGTATTGGTGACGCCCTTAAAGCGGGAGATTTTTTTCCTTTTATATTTAGATGGTGAGGATGAAAGCATGTTTTTGGAGGACTCCATGCAATACCAAACGTGTACCGGTGAAAAGCACATATTTGTTCATCCTTTTCAAGATTTCTTTTAAGTCTATTTGCAATAAGTCCATTTTCTTCCCAAATATTATTATCGTTTAATCGCATGACCTAAAAACAATTTTTTAAACAATTATTAAGTGTGTCATTTAAAGCATTGTTTATAATCTGACTCTTAACGAAAAATGTTTACAAGTTTGAAATACATTGTTGTTATTATTAAAATACAATATTGCAAGAGTGTGATTAATTTAGTGATTATTTATTAAAAGAGTGAGGAATTAATTAAAAGAGCTTTTTTTTTTTGTTTAAAGAACTTTGTCTCAAAATCTTATCGCAGAGAAGTTATAAAGTATGTAATTATAAAAATTATATTACAGTCTGCGTAAATTTAAAATACATAATTACCTTTAAGTTGATGAGGTGTTTCTTAACATCAACATCTCCCAGCTGATGAATGTAGAACATTTTGTTTATAATTTTATGTTTTTTGAATGATCCACAATTTCCTTTTGAAAAGCAACAACAGTTTTCATAAAAATATTTGTTTTGTTTCATACTCAACTAAAAACAAGTTCTATTTATGCAGTACCTATTTCTCAATAGCAATGATAAAATATCTACTCTATTTATGCAAATTTTAAAGATCGTTAAAATAAAGTTAAGACATTTTTATGGTAAAGTAAACAACCGCCCACTAACTTGTTTCTCCACAATCGTGATATCAGCGATTCTTCTTCCATTCGATCACCACAAGTTATTTGGTTATGACGTAAATTTAAATAATTCACTTCTGATCATGTATTGTTTTTTATTATTATTTATTTCAATTGTTATGATTTCTATATCATAGTCAGAAACGCCTAAATTTTTTCTTAACAATACGTGCAATGTTTTGTGTAATGCTAAATGCTAATTTTGGATGATAGAAATTTTATTGTGAGCGAAAACCTCATCTGTGTGTCCAAAAAAATATCTCTTCGTACTTAATCATTTTTAACAATTTGTACCTTTATTATTAACTTAATATCTAAAGATCACACGAATTTTTTTTATTATTATGTTAGGACCTTTTTGTATTGACAGTTGGATATGTTTACATTTTTACAAAACAAAGCGCCTCTGCCGTAATGGTTCATTTTGTAAGTATACTAAAACATTTTTTTCCAATTTCAAGCCTTAATATATTAATAGGCCTTAGGTATCACATAACTTTCTTTGCATTTTTAGACTCAATACCTTTGATAATTTCAAATCCTAAAAGAAAAATTGTGTGCAACACTTCGCCGCTAGAATTAACTCCGATTAAAAATTGACAAAACTGATTGATTTTGTACTATTGAACTATGATAATTTGTCAACCGCACAGTGTCACGCAACTTTTTTATATTTTTTGGAGAGAGCTTTTGGGTTACGTCTGATATTAACTACAAAAGCTATGTGCAACTTTTTGCCTTGCCAAAAAAATGGGTTCAAAGGTGGCAAAAACTAAATTTCTAAAAATTTTTAAAAAAATCTCAAAAATTTAAGCCCAGATTCCGAGTGAACGAAACATTTTTGAAATTTTTTTTTTTCCCCAACAGGTTTTTTCTATATTCTGATCAATATATAAAAAATTCAAGCAATTTGGAGGAGGTCACTTCCGTTGACTGCCTGATTCTTACAAAAAATGACTCATAAGTCCATTCTTTAATCATTTTACTTTTAAATTTAATTTAAATTTTAAATTAAATTTAAAAATTTTTGATTAAAAAGCTTAATTTATACTTAAGGTTCTAAAGTGTAATTTTAATCTAATTACAACATATTTGTAGTGTACTTTAATAATGTTTACAAAAATTTAATAAAGTTATATTGTCAAAATATAACTTTACAATAAATACTTAAGTACTCATTAGATAAAGTTTTAATGTACATTAGATTACATTTTTTGTTTAATGCAACAGTTTGTTTAATGCAACATTGAAATAATATTTGGAATTAATATTATTATAATGTCTAAAGTAATTAAAAGGCCTAGTTTAATGAAATTATTAGGTTATTATAATAAGGTAACGTTTTTTTTAAAAGATTTTTTATAGTTATTTCTTGTATACATAAAATGTATTTGTTATATTTTGTATATGTGTATGAATATAAATATATTTGTATTGTATACACACACACACATATACATTGTATATGTGTGTGTGTGTGTGTGTGTGTGTGTGTGTGTGTGTGTGTGTGTGTGTGTGTGTGTGTGTGCGTGTGTGTGTGTGTGTGTGTGTGTGTGTGTGTGTATTGTATATTATGTATCTGTATTGTATATTATATATATATTTTTATATATGTGTTGCTGTTTCTAATTAATTAAATTAATTCATAGTAAACTAAAAAAAATAAATTGAAAACTTTGTTGTTGACTCACATTTGTTTGCAACAGGTATGTATTGTTTGCCTAGTGTTACAATTCTCAATGGCTTATAGTAGTCTAAGTAGCATATATGAATTTTATTTTTACTATTATGTTTAGTTAAAATAAGTTTTTTAATTATAGGCTGACTTTTTTATGTCTGCCTTTAGTTAAGAAATAAAAATATTCTTTAGGTTAAAGTATTTAAACTTTGTGAATATTATATATATTTACTATGATTTCAATACTTAATAAATATTTTCCTCCTAGCTATCACAGGTCCCAAAAAAAGTATTGTATTTTATGGTGCAGCCAAAAAAATTTTAATTGATAACTTCTCCTTGCCTGTTAAAACCAGTGAGTGTATGAATGGACACCTTTATTTTGTCTATGTTAGTTCCAGGGAATCAGCAACTAAAACTTATATTCAAGTCACTCAATATTTTAGAATCATAACATCAAAAAGTTAAATTGAAAATTTAGTAAATAAATCGAAAATCTGGGCAAAACATTTTTTCAGGATTAGTTATTATGAAATTTTTTTTGGCCGAGGCAGTGTTTCATCTCCAACTCAAAGTGAACAATTAAGCTCAGCTTTTAGTGAAAATGCGTCAAATAGATATACTTCACAAGAGAATGTGACACCTAGGAGAAAAAAACTAAGAAGTAGATTGTCTAATCTATCTTCAAATTTAGCTAGTATTTGCACAAAATGCCAAATTGAGATAGCTGAAGTGAAAACAAAATTAAACACTATGTCATACAAATTAAAAGTTTTAAGGCAAAGTGTTAAAAGAAAAGAAGACATTGTCAAAAGTTTAAGAGCAGAGGTTAGAGACTTGAAGAATAAACTACAAACATATTACTACAGTAGACAAATTGGAAATCTTATTGCTACTAAAAAAGCAATGAAAAGTAAAGAAAGAGAAAAGTTAAGAAAAGTAACTCTCAAGCATAATGCTGCTATTAGTACAAATAAAAAGATTATTACCAGCTTAGGAAATGATATGACCTAGATGGAGGAGGGCAATATACTTAATACAAATACGTCAGATGATAAATCTATCCATTGCAAATGGGAATGATAATTTAGAGCATATTATTGTCTAATGTCCCAACAAGTAACATACCATTTCTTGTTAAGAAAACAGGGCAATATTTAGGTGTTGTTTTTTCTAACATTCCTTACCGTATTACTTTTGAGCGAATGGCACGTGAGCTAGGCAGTATTGCTGACCTGCTAGTACCAGAATGGGCTATTACTAATAATCACCTTACATTAGGGTTTGATGCAAAAACGCAAAAAGACGTTCATATCAATAGCATTCACCTAACATCGAAAAATAAATGCCAGGTTATTGCTATTGACCAATTACCAGGTGGGACAGCAGTTGATTACGCAAACGATTACGACAAGAACATAAGCCAGAGCCGTCTATCAAAAAATTTGATTACGTGTCTATTGTTAACAATGATTTATATTTAGTTTTATTATTGGAATTTAATATATTAATCATTAACTAAAAGCCAAGACTTAAATTAATTCAAATATTATTTTAAAACTGACAAAAAAATATGGTCTGCGGGGGACACCCAGCTCTCTGTATGAAAAGTCCAACTTGTATTTGTTTTGTATTTCAATATATTATTTAAAATCATTTTTCTTTTTCTTTTTTAAACAAAATTTTGTATAAAGTATTTTATGTTTTTTTAGGTTGGAGGGGTGTGGACACGCCCCCTTCCCCCGAATCAATGAGTGTGCAGCTTTGTTTGCTGTAATGTTGTAAATAATAAATTTTATTTTGATGATTTTTAAAAAAACCTTTTTAATAAGAATCAAAATATTTATAATGAATCGTTTTTATTAATAGGGTGGGTTAAATCATTACCCCACATACACCCTAACTCAAAAAATGAACCTCTCCTATTTGGTGGCAGTCTACAAGGAAATTATAGCAGTTTATTGCATATGAAAATTAATAATTTATTTAAAATTGATCTTTTATGAATAAAAATTTCATTTTTTGATCGTAAAAGTGGCGGTTGGTTGCCCCCTCTAGCCCCTTGGACATGCCCGGTGACTAAGTACCTATATAAATTTGCAGGCTACTCTTACATCTATCTTTTGATACCAAGTTATAAGCATTTAGATAAGAATTGACAAAGTTATTAAACTTTTAGTTCATAAAAACATTTTTTTGACCACAGTTTCTTCAACAAATCCATATATCGAAAAAACGGTACTAAAAGCGACATAACTTTTTATGGAATTGTTCAATTTTGATAATTTTTTCACTTTTACAATATTGAATCAAAGCTCTTTCTAATGATATATAACAAACGAGAATTTAATTAATTTAAAATTTTCATGGCAAGTACCTAATATTAGTATAATGTATAGTATATTTCTAGTAGTATTTCTAGATTAAAATATCTACAGATATATTATTCTATTAGACTAAAATATCTATACTAAAACTATATGATAGAGTTTTCGTATAAATATTTTAATCTAATAGACTAAGATATCTTAAGATTATCTACATGTTTTAAAGACAGCTTCCATGTTTTTATCCTTTTTTGAAATTTTGGAGTACTTATTAAAAATATATATTAGTATTTTCTGGTAATCTTAATTCTAGGAGTCCTAGTGGTAAGATTCAAAAGATATATCTAATTTAATAGATGTATATTTAATTCTAAATGAGTTTTAAATTTGAACTAATTTCAATTTCATCTTTCCTTAAAATTTCATTTCAACTGTGTAATAATAAATTAATATTACATATATGAAAAAGTTTTTAATAATAATAATAATATTAGTTACAAATTGAGTAAAATAAATTTACCACTTTATCTCTATTTAAATCAGTTTTATTATGTGTATATTTTACACAAGTTTATTATTTGCAAAGTGTTTTCAGGAAGCGTATAACTAACTGGCATAATAACCATAGTCATGTGTATGTAATTTCACAATGTATTGATTCCCCAGCAAATGATTCAAATTTTAGTGAAAACTTAGCTTTAAAAACTTTTAATTATGGTCATTTGTTGCAATCAGAAAGTGAGAATAAATCAGATTGTGATCATCAGCCCAAAATAAATAGTGTTTCGCAAAGTTTTAATAGTTTCATTTATCCGTAAGATACTAAATTTTGTGAGTTAACGGATGATAGTCAATCACTATTAAAAGACATTCGTATTTGGGTATTAAAACATCAAACTACACAAGAATATATTAATGACTTATTAACTTGTTAACAAACTACACAAGAATATATTAATGACTTATTAACAAGAATATATCAATGACTTATTAATCATGGGCACCAACTTCCAAAAGATTCAAGAACAGTTTTAGGAACATTGAACAAAGTTGATACAACCAAAATAAATGAAGGTGAATTTAAATACCTTGGCATAAAGAAAGGCCTTAAAACAATTTTAAAGCGCAGTGCATATAACTGTGATGAAATTAAGCTACTTTTTAATGTAGATGGTCTCCCTATTTTTAAATCATCGGGATATCAATTATGGCCCATTACATCCCAATTTTCTGTTTTTCAACCTTTTACTGTTGCCTTATATGGTGGTCAGAAAAAACCAAATCCTATTGAGTTTTTGACCAATTTTACACATGAGCTGAAAGAGCTGCGTAATAAAACAGTTGTTTTATGCGGTAAATCCTATTATGTCTCAATCTTTGCAATACCATGTGGTTCGCCTGCTCGCAGTCTTCTGAAGGGTATTGTACAACATAGTGGTTATTATGCCTGTGAGAAATGTGATGAGGCTATTGTGTGTGTTAAAGGTCATATAGTTTATGGTACATTTAATAGTAATTTGGTTTTAAAAAGAACTGATTATGGGTTACGTTCGGGTCAGTATGCTTAACTAGATAATGAAAACAGATCTCATCAGCATATAGTGACTCCATTGTATGAAATTCAACAACTAGATCTTGTTCAACAGTTTCCATCGGACTATATGCATCTAGTTTGTTTAGGAGTAATGCATTGTATTTTATTGTATTTAAAAGGAGGATATCCACAGATATTTTCAGGAAGATTTGATTTTGCAGATCTGATAGAGATATCTCATCGTTTAAGTGAACTAAAAGGAAAATTACCTTCAGATTTTGTGAGACAACCACGAGAACTAACTGAAGTTAATCGGTGGAAGGCTACTGAATTTAGAGTTTTCCTTCTATACACTGGCATTGTTGTACTAAAGGATGTTCTGGAACCAAAAAAATACAAACATTTTTTGAGTTTAGCCCTAGCAATACGCATGCAATGTGAAGAGAAAACCATCTTACGATGCAGTTATCTAAATTCAGCGAGGCAACTTTTAAATTATTTTGTTGCTAATGCACATTAGCATTATGGTGATACTTTCACTGTATACAATATACATAACCTCAAGCATCTTACTGATGATATTGAATTTTTCAATCTTCTCTTGATGTTTTTTCATGTTTTCAATTTGAAAATTATTTGAAAACCTTTTGACCTTTTTAGGATTGGTACGTGGTAAACAGAATCCATTAATAGAAATAATTAAAAGGCTTCATGAATTAAAAGATACTTACTCTGAGAAAACAATTACTATTGCCAAAATTAATTGACCTACTAAATCTTGGTTTAATACTCAAGATTGTATATGCTTTGTGAATAGCATTTTGCCTGATGGTAGATTAGTATGCAAGATGTACAAAAAGGTGAACTAGACAATTTTTTTGAAGATTTTATTTTTTCTAAGACTCTTCAAATTTTTCTTATAAAAAAAGATACACTTAGGTCAAATCAAATAACTTGTACAAATATAAAATGGAGAAAATGTGTTTGCTCAGCACATGGAAATGATCAAGTTATCATACCATTACTAAATTGTGTAAATTTGGGCTGAAAAAAAAACCAGCTTAATAAACCTTTATTTATATTAAAATTTTCTATTTCTAAACCTTTTTTATGAGAATAGATTTATTTAAACTTTGGTTTTATTATTAATCTGTTAAAAAAACTTAGAATATCTGAAGTTAAATATGCGATTATATGTAAAAAAAAATTGAATGGTTTATGTTTCTAATTAAAAAAAAAGGAAAAAGATGTTTAAGACTAAGGTAATGTGTATGTACATTTGATTTGTTCTTTAAGTCCTCTTTTTATTCTCAGGCTTTTTATTATTGTTATTATAACAGAAAAAGGTCTACCAACCAAGACAGTGGTTCCTTCTCATTGGGTTAGTTTAGACAAATATATTGTTTATTTCCCACCCAAAGGATACAAAACTCTTGGAACTTATATTTCTTAGTGGGCTGTTCCGGAACCAGGCTGGAAAGAATATGAGTTTATTTTGGAAGCTGGAACATTGGAGACATGCAACCAGATGCTTGAATTTCAAACAGAAGATGAGTCAGAAAATCATGGTTTATATTTTTTTTATTATTTATAATTTCTCTTGATAAAAAAATTATGAGTGTATAAATAATTTTTTTGTATCAACTGTAAGGATAATCAAAAGAAGTTCGAGCGCCCAGTCCAGAGCTAGACTTGATTTTTAATTCTAATGAACCTGTAAACAGTGGATTTTCTCATAAGCTGAGCGATAGATATTCAAATACAGGTGACAAAGTTTTATGTAAAGGTATTCCAGAAAAACTATTTGTTTGATTAGTATTTATTTCAACTTTGTTATTTTTTTGCATTAGAAAAACTGAAACCAGCCCAAGCTCCAGGTCTGTTGCCTGATTTTTTTACCTGATTTCGTTAACAAAAATACTGGAAAACCTTTTAGAAAATCTAAAGAAGTTCGAGCACCTAGTACTGAGCTAGACTTCATTTTTAATTCTAATGAACCTATGAGCAATGGATTTACTCATAGGCTGAGCAATAAATGTTCAAATACAGGTGATGAAGTTATATTTAAAGATATTTCAGAAAAACTATATATTTTTTCAACTATCTTTTTAAAATAAAAATTTAACTATATTTTCAACTTGATTTTAAAACAGGTCATTTAAAAAGGAAACATTCAAATATAGGCGATGGTGGAGTTTCTTTCAAGGAAATGTCAAACAAGCGTGAGTACTTTTGTATTTACTTGTATATATTTTATCAATTGTTTTTCATTTATGAAAATTGTTTCATTTTTTTGCATTATATTGATAATAATATTTTTAATTCATTTTAGTTTCAGAATTAAGAATTTAATGTTATAAATATAATTCAAAAGTTGCAATTAATAATAAATATTTTGTTAATTTTGAAAAATCGCAAATTAAATATTTAATTAAATTTTCGCTTTTCTTTTCAGAATTTCAATATGCAATTTTCATGGAACTAACAAGTCAGTTAGATCAAGTTAAGGTGAATCAAAAGATTGTCTTGAGCTACTTGAAATAATGATGCGGGACCCAGTGGGTTCTCAAATATTGATATTTTAACAGAACCATTAGATACAGTGGAAAGGTTTGATGAGGAAGAAAATGGATTAAACTCCAGTAAAGCAGCTAGGTTTCGAAAGGTAATTTTGTCAATTTCTTTTTTTTTTTCCACCTTATAGAAAAGTAAATTTAATCAACAATTTTAAATGTTACTTTTAAAAACACAACTCAAAACTAAAAAAGCTAAATTTTTTTTTATAAGAAGTTTACAATTTTATTAACAATGTTATTTGTATTTACAATTCATTTTATTTTACAATGCAATGTTTTTGTCTTTCCTCAAATAGACACAAGATTAAGAGTTGTTTGCTTTTTTTTTTAAATAAAGTTTTTATTGTCTCTTGATTACACAGATTAAAGGGGTTGGTGGTTCAACGCCACGTCGACTTGTTAAAAATGTGTTAGACAGCAAAATGACACAACTTTTGCAAAGCTGCTTCAGTAAAGATGGGATAAAAGGAAAACGAAAATTTGTGGCCGCAACGTTATATAAATGTTTAAAAAGTTAGTTTACATACCTAATTACATCGTAATTAACTTAAAGTTTTTATTAGTTTTTATTATTTATTTTTATAAAGAACAAAAAAGTCATAATAACATTTAAATATAAATGAAAAATAGTTCTAAATTTTGCTTGTTTTAGAAGCACTCATCTCAGAAAAAGATGGTTTTGACGTGGGCAATATTGAGACACTTGTTGACGACTTGTTAAAACGTGCAATGCTGAAATTGCAAAAAGAAGGAATTAAATAATATAAAAATTCTTAAATTTTTTTCTATTATAGCATGTATTATAACATTTAAACAAGTTAATAAATTTTTAACTTGAAAAATGAAATTATTGCTAGATTTCGGTGTCATGCCTAAATACGAAGACCATATGTTTAATAGGACGTCTATTTTGGACGAATTTGGACGTCCGCCAGACGTCCTAATTCGTCCAAAAAGTGTCTAAAAAGGACGTCCTTGGACGTCCGCTATGGACGGACGAAAGGTGTTTCATTTGGACGTCTACCGGACGTCCATTAGACGTCCAAAATGGACGTCCTAGGTCCAATTCGGACGTCATTGGACGTCCAAATGCCCACTGGGGTAGGCAATAAGACAGAAAAACTGGATTTCATGTTTCCTTAGGCTTTTTTGTAGGTCTAGAGCTTAATTTTCTAGAAATTTTCAAGAGGGGCCAGCTGAAGCCGCCCTTCTTTTAATAAATATATCAGCCCCAATGGTGTTAATTATTTACAAAATATCGTTGTGTAAAAGTTTTTTACAATGCTATCTTTATTTTCATATGTTTTATAATACATAATTATAAAAACACAATTGCAATGTGCTAAATGATTGACTTTCTTTTTTAAAATAATATCAGTTTAAGACATTTTTGAAATTTCAAACATTTTTCAAAGTTTAAGCCGTTTGTTGTTCAGTTGCTTTCTTTTCTTTTATTGTGAAAATATTTATTGGTTTATTGATATTTGAGAACAATATCACAAAATAAAAAAACCTTTGATTTATAATAATTTTTTTTTTATACATAATTTATTTAGTTTTCTGAACTTTACTAGATGCGCTTGAACGCAGAATATTTTGTTGATAAACAAAAGCCATCAAAAATTTGCTGGCCGCTAAGTAAGTTCTGCACGAACAAGACAACCAACAAAAAAATGCTTAACATAAAGTAGCAGGTCTCTGTATAAGAGTTTCGAAAACTCATTGAATAGGAAAGTAATCAATCAAAATATTCACTAATCACTCACAAAAATAAATTAAAATAAAACATTTGAGATCTGTTATATGATTTTACTGATTGTCTGAAACGAGTTTTACTATCTCCTTACTTCATTAACAACAAACAAAAATGACTCGAAAAGTGCTTTTCATTTTAAGGAACTTAAGTCTAGCTATATATATTGAGTATACTTAGAGATCACGCCTTTATACTGAATAGTTAATTTTCGTTTGTATTGACTTTCTTCTCACTTTGTGTTTGTCTTACCTGATATGTCAGTCGTAATAATTGTTATAACATAAAGGCTACAAACAAACAAGGTAATTTAATTTATATATTCTTTAACAATAATATATATATATATATATATATATATATATATATATATATATATATATATATATATATATATATATATATATATATATATATATATTATTGTTAAAGAGCTTTCCACAAACGTCCAATTAAAAATATTTATCATAAAACTGCTACCGTGTCAATGAATTTTTTTAAGTTACTGTTAATACTACTTATTGTGTTGCTTTTTTGAAATAAAAAGCGCTTAAAAAATAACAGTTCTCATTTTTTTTGAAGAAAATAAATAATAGTAAATGTTTTGAAGTTTTAATTTTTTTAAAGCTTAAGCCTTATTCAAAATAGAAAATGGTTTTTGCAAAATAATAAGTTATAAAATTTTTTTTTTATTAAAATACATGCACCAAAAGACAATTAAGTTGTTGTGATTTTTGTATTTTAAAATTGTATATAATATTTTTTTTTTATTGTATAACTTTAGAAGAGCACTGTTCTTTTATTTATAGCTAAGCTCTACATTTGAAGTTTTTACATGTTTAAAGGTTTAATTAAATTTCTAACCAGAATTCCAAGTATTCAGGTGTAATCAAACACACACACAAAATAAATAAAGTAAATGTGTCAATATTTTTTTTTTGTCAATACAAAGTTGTTACACATTTATTTAAGATGAATTTAATAAAAAATATTAGTATAACTACAGTGAAGCAAAAATATATAAAGTATATTTATTTTAGTTGACACAAATTGCATTGATGCACAAATAAATACATGCAATACAATCAACAAAACTAAAAATCATCAAAATTATGTGTTCAAAAAATATAAACGCACGAAGTATTAAATTATAATAACCCTAATAAGTGGTGTTCATTTCCTAGTGTTTATACTTAATATCCGAGGTAATTAAGGTAATCAAAGCATTCAGTGTCGTAGCTAGTCGGTCATATCCCCCTTAAAAAAAAATAGTCATTAGGGTCCTTTAAATTTTAAAGAACCTTCTGCTAAGTAGTGCATAAAAAAAAAGCTCATTTAACTTGCACAAGGGCCCCTAAATAACTTCCTATACCCCTCCCCCCAGTTAGGAGGCGTGGTGTAGCTTAGCCTTGGTACTTATGGATTTGAAAATAGATAACTTGAAAGTAGGTTGGCTTAATATGAGAATATAAACCATGGCAGGAATTTATTTGAAAATAAATCTGAAAAAAAAATTATTTATCAAAATTAATTTTATTAAAATCTTGAAAAATCAGTAATACCATCAGTCAGATCAACTAAGTTAATCATCAACAAAGGACTGGAAATTTTAAAAGAAAGAAGCAGGAGCATGTAAATTTTTGAAATTAATTAATAATTAAAATTAATTAGGGTTATTTACATTCTATTATACTCCTAATTCCGATCCGAAACAGCTTGATTTTGAATTTTCGAGAAAAATTGGAAAACATGATATTGTATAGTGTCTGTCTACAAGTAATTAATCGATGATTTTAACAAAACAAACTCTTTATTCATAATTAAAAAAAAGTTTATGCACTCTAATGTTAGAAACTATTTTTCATAAATGAATTCAGAATGATCAGTTTCAATCAGAAAATGTGCTTTTTTATCTCCTTACCGCCAAAATTTTAACTGGAATGTATACGTCATAATTTCTATCACGCACTGTATCAAGGGAAAACATGTTAGAGTTAAAGAAACATGGTAGCGGATAATTTTAAGTGACCAAAAATTGTCGACCTTTATCTGGTAATTTCTTTTCCATCATCTGATTTTTTGATTTTTTGGTTTGTGATAGTATATGTTTAAGTGTTGAGAAAAAATGTTCTTTAAACTTTATGTAAAATTTTTACTGTAAATGAGCCTATTTTTCTTTTGCTCATTTCCAAATAAATATACTCATCAAACATTCGCTGGGTTGCTTTTATGGCTTTTTTAAAAATGAATTTATGTTAATTATGAGCTAGCCGTATATTAGCTTCAAAGAAATACATATATGTAATGATTTTAGTATGTTTCATACTTGAATAGACTTAGATATACTACAATTTAGATTGACTACTGTTTTATGATTCTTTACTTATAAGAGGAAAGTAGTAAAAGAGAAAAAGAGTCTTGAATAATTCTTTGCAAAAAAGTTATTTCGTATTAAAATGTGTTAAAAGAAATTTTCATTCAATTCTCATAGAAAAAAATCGCGTTTCTGAAATATTTCTCCATTTTGTTTAGGTCATTAAATAAGTGTATCCTGTATCGTTGGTATGCATGACCTTATTTGGCAACAGCAAAACAAATCAGTTGTCAACAACTATCAAGGAGAGAACACACGTAATGCACTTAATGACCATCCACAGCATATACATTTTAACGATTCTTCTGGTTGCTCTGTGAAAATTAGTGCTGAACAGAAAAATAATTTTTTAAAAAATAATATTGCAGCAGTCAATGATTGGAGTGTAAACATTGATGATAACCAAAATAGAAAAGTAAGTTGTTTGATTTTATGCTTTTTAGTTTAATTTGAATTATTTTATTTTATTTGAATGTTGTAGTTAGTTATTCAGAAGCAACGTAGTTATAAAATATTTTAACTATAATGCAGTTGGGCTGCATTAATTTTATTATTTTCCAAGCTTAAATAAATTTTAGTCAAAAATATAAGCACTCTAACTAAAAGCAATTAACTAGTAAATCAACTAAATTTAAAGTTCAAAAGAATTGACAATTAGACAATGTATTAAAAAATGTCATTCAATGTAGAAAGTTGAATTTTGTTTGTTTACAAATTATTTATGGGAGAAATTTTATATATATAAGGCACTACTGCAGTTTCTCCCCTTCTTTTTTTTATTGCTGATTATGATAGAGAATTTTATGCTGATTAAGAATCATATAAAAACAGAGGTCTAAAAATCAACTGAAAGTGCTCTAATTCGCTGTTAAATTTTAAAAAATTACACTAAAAAATGCTAATATTTGCCATTTTTTTAATACTCTGTGAAAATTAAAATCCTTTTCAAAGATTAATTTAAAAAAGCTTGGTTTCTATCAACAATGTAAAGCAAAACTGTTAAAAAAATGCTGAGCGCATTTTCTGATTTATCTCTGGCCCAAACCCTAAGTAACCCTTTAGTTGTACAATCCCTATTTGTCAGTCAATTTATGTGCATTTGAAAAGCAAAATCTTAAATTACTTTTTAAAAAATTAAAAGTATATAAAATAAATTCATAAAAACATTTAATTTAATTACAATTTAATTTTGATGACAATAAAAACCGGGTTGCGTAATAAAAAAAAGATTGTCAAACAATTGATTGCAAAATATAAACTTTGATGTAAAATGTTTTGAAAAAATGGCGAATATTAGCATTTTTAGTGTAATTTTTTAAACTTCAATAGCAAAGCAGAGCACTTTCTGTTGATTTTCAGACCTGTGTTTTTATATGATTTTTAATCAGCATAAAATTCTTAATCATAATCAGCAATAAAAAAAGGTGAGGGGTAAAATGCAGTAGCGCCTATATAGTATAGTATATATATATATATAGTATATATATAGTATATATAGTATATAGTATATACTATAGTAGCTATATATAAAATCCTGACTCTGTTTAAAGGGACTTTTTTTTAGGGAGACAAATTTAAATATATATATAATATACCTCACCCTAATGTGTAAATTGCATTTAATTATGTTTTTTGAAATAAAAGTATAAATAATAAAAATAGTACTTAATTCTACATTAATGTCAACATGGATTTGTTGCTAATTTTCATTTATAAGCTTATTTCCCTAGCTAATGTAAAAATCAAATTTGTTTCCTTATTGCTTCTCCCATGAGTACCCTTTATTGCAAGTATTTGCAAGACAAGCATTACAACTATAATGCTTATATATATTATATACAATACATTTATATTAAGAATTTATATATAATATTTATATATAATATTTTTACATAGTTATATAAATTATATAATTACTAGATGATATCGGACGTGTAAAAATACAGATCTTTGTAAGTCAATTCCAAATCAAACTTTTCTGTACTTTTTCTATATATATCCTAGCTTTCTGGATTCATAAAATACAGGTCTTTCTTTCTATATGTATCTCTTCCACACCAATTATTCATATCAGGGCTTGTGATGAAGAAAATCGTCAAGCGTGTTATATTGCGCTCGTAAAATTAGAATATGTTTTCATCGAGCGTGATTATGTGCGCTCGAGATAACGTCGGCGAGCGCGATCATGAAAAATGCTGAAGGTGATGCTCATAAAAAGCTTTTTATTTTTATATCTTTTTTTATTTTTTACATAATTATTTCGTCAAAAAATGTTTGAATTAGTATCACACTGATGAAGCTACTACAACGAAGTAGATTTTTATACTTCCAAACTTCTTGTATATTGTCAGATTGCGATTTTATTTTTAACTATTTATGTTATAAAAACATAATATCAAACAAAAACGCAACTTCTTATTGATTTAGTATTGAAGTATAATTTAGTGACTTAGTTTCGCTTCGTTGTTTTGACATATGTATTTTTAAATGTTATGCTGTAAACTTAATTAACGGTTAATGGTTTTTATATTTCTTAATATTTTTTATTCAAATTAATTATTTAATTTTTTTCTAAAATTTCTTTTTTAAATTACATTTTTTTATTTAAATAAAATAACAACAATAATTTGAAATAATAATAATTAAGAATAATAACTTTCCATTTAATTAATGTTGACATCATTACTTTGTTTCCTTTTCAAATGCGATTGCGAACATTCTAAACAATAGAAACGTTTTAAATTTGAGTTAAAATAAATAATAGTTAATAAAAAACCTACTATGAACAAAAACTAATTTTCAAAATTACTCAAATATTAATATTTATTTTTATTATTAACGATGTGTGGAATATTACAAACAATAAATCAATTCTAATTTTCTATTCTTATTTTATTTGCGCATTTTTGTATTCACATTGTGTTTCCATGTGCACATTCCATTATTGAAATTAGTGACTATTAACAACTTCAAACTGCTCATTCATTATGTTGGTGCAAAAGAGAACAACTTACTGCTTTTTATATTTTATATCAGTGCTTTGATAATAAGAATATCTTTAATGAAAAATCTTTTTTAAATATTTTATGAAAGTAAAAAAACAATCCCAAACTATTGGACGAGCGTTATTTTATACGCTCGTTATAAGCTGAACAAGCGTTGTTTATCGCGTCTAGAGGGTTTGAAAATACCGTTTACGGGTGCATTTTACGAGCTGAGCGCGATCGTGCTCGCTTCATCGCAAGCCCTGTCATATACCTAATAATATTTTTTAGTAAAACAATTTATTCTGAAAAAAACATTAAAGAGTTAAAAACTTAACATGTGCACCTTTTCCGCATATGAAGAGCCTATAAGAGACATAATTAGGTTTGTTTTTCTGCTAAATGTAGTTGATTGATAGCTCAGTGGTTAAGTGGACTGTCATCAGTTTTATTTTTTGGGGTTTAAGACCTTCCCTCAGCGTTATAAATTTTAATATTTTTTCAATCTTGCTTATATATTTATAGCAAGAAAATATTATAGCAAAAAAGGTTTCTAAAATTAAAAATAAAGTTTTAAATTTTTATCATTTTATAGATATATTATATGTGATTATTCCATATCTAATATTGGAGTTTCAAATTTTCCACTTGGATGATGATATCAGGCCTTGTTAAGAAGCGTTACACAGCTCACATTTTGCCTGCGAAAAGGCGATTTACCTACGCTTTCAGCAGTTTTGCGCTACAACAAAACTTTTGTCTTTTAGAATATTTAAATTATCTTTTGATGTCGTTAACGTGACGTTTATTTAGAAAAAATAA
This sequence comes from Hydra vulgaris, assembly GCF_038396675.1. NCBI lineage: Eukaryota > Metazoa > Cnidaria > Hydrozoa > Anthoathecata > Hydridae > Hydra > Hydra vulgaris. The sequence continues at coordinate 18,034,333 of NC_088923.1, forward strand.
AGTCGTAAGTAAAAGCATTTAACCGCAATTGTAAACATATAGATTTTTTGTTGAAGAAACAGTTTGTTTAATAAATTTTTTGTTGTTTTAAAAATTAGTTAAAAAAATTAAGTGTTTTAAGTTTTATCTTAAGGAATTAAATATATAAATTCCTTTTAAATAAAAAAATTAATTTCTGTCATAATAGTTATAAAAAATGCACGATTTATTTTGATGTAAATATTTTATCAAAAAGATATTTTGTTTATTGTTAATTCAATAACGTAAAGTTTTAATGACGTTCGTTTAATTTATGAAAATAAATTATGATCACGAATATGTTGTTATCGGTAACTGATAAATTACTAAAAAAAAACTCTATTGTTTAAAAACATTATTAAAAAGAGTTCACAAAATAAAAAAAAAATATTTTTTAAATAAAATTTAGTTCATAGTTGAAAAGAATAATAAAAATGATTTTTCAAATAGGAACTTAGATTTTATTTGTAACATTTGTTATAGTGAGAGAGAAAAAACTGTATGATTTTTAATGTGTTAATCAAATAACTTTAATTACAATTTGGTACTTAAAAAGACGCTAGTGACACAATATAACACTTCTGACAATAAAAAATATATTTGCTGAGTTTAGTTATTTAGAAATGCATTACGTGTTTTCGTTACGCAACAAAATCTCGTAACAAGGCCTGTTTTATTTTTCGTGTTTTTTCAATCTTGTCAATTTTTTTAAATATAATTATATACCTACAAAAATCAAAACAAAACAGCTTGAGCAAAAAAAACTTGTAGTTATTAGAAAAGTTCACTTATATAACATATCGGGATCATATGTTATATAAGTGGTCAAATGTTATATAAGTGGATTTTTCACATTTTATAAACAATATATAAACAAATAGCATATTTGTTTACATTTATATTGTTTATATAGGGATGGTAAAGCGCAACAAAGTTAAAAAAAAATTTATATAAAAATGAAAAAATTTATGTCTCTTTGCAAACACCATACATGCAAGATACCACACTATAATTTTTAAGATCACTGAACTGCAATTACTTTTAATTTTTTTGGTTTAGTGGCTTTTGTTAAGAGCTTTTAAATTTTGCGTCAATTTATTTATTTCGACATATTTGTTGTATCATCCATACTGCAGCTGTTTTTCAAAACGCCTGAAGGTAAAAAAAAGCAGAAGGTAAAAAAAAGACTTTTTTTACAAAATAAGCTAGTTTAGATCTTCAAACATTTTTGAATACATATTTTCAAAGAGTTCTAAAAAAAATTCATGAAAGTTATTTGTTTCAAAAAATATTCTACAGAGTTTCTCCTAATAATTTTTTTTTGATTGCGATTTTCTCAAAATATGTAAAAAGCATATTAAGGCGTTTTGAAAACGGCTGCAGCATATATTTATAGTAGAAAAATTAATGTAGCAAAAAAAAAACTTTCAATTGTCAAAAGAAAGTTTGTTTTTTTTCCCTCCGTAGCACCACCTTCTGGAGTAGCAGGACTGACTTATTAAGTTTTTTCTTTATTAAGTTTCAGACAACTTTTTTTTCAGGCCATGCGAGCTAATCACCTAATTACCTGAGCATATTAATGAGCTCAACTTGTTTGTTCGCACAACAGCCTTGTTTGTCAAGGTTTGTGTTTCGGAGTTATAGAGATAAGAGAGGGTTATAACCACAATTAAGTAGCCTCCTTTTCTGTAGTGGCCTTCTCAGCTTTGGGAGGTAAATTAACAAAAATATATATAGAATCACATTTTTTTAGCAAAAACTCGTTTGAGATTTTTAACAAAAACTTGTTTGAGAGAGTTTGTCAGTAGCATTGTCAACCTCGCTTGCAGCGAGGTTGACAATGCTACTCTTATTTTAAATTTAATTATTTAAAAAAAAAACTATTTAAAATACATTACTAACAACTTTTATGAACAGATTTAGATAAATGGAATATAAACAGTATAAATAAATTTAAAAAAAAAACACACTATCATAAATTATAATTTAAATATGATAACAACTATTTTAATTGTAATAGCCTTTAAAATTTTCGTTTTTAATTTAAAAAAAATTCATGTTTTAAAATCTTAATTTAAATTTTAAAATGTTTTTATTAATAAGAAACGTTGAAATAAATCATGTGACTTGAAGGGATCCTAAACCTTAGAGACATATTGTGTTCATATGAAAGAGAATGTCTTTAAAAAAATGTTTGGGCCCAATTTTTTTGATTAAAACAAAAGAATAAATGCATGCCGTGAAAAATGAACTATTTTAATTTAGTCTAAGCGTGCCTTCTCTGTTTTGTTGTTGGCCAAAAAGTCAGCATAATATACACTGCAATCAACAGACTTAAATTTGAGCGCGTTTTATTCCTAAGAGTTTCCGTTGACTTCATTGATTTTTATTGTTTGTGTATTAGATTGATAATGTAAACAAACACAATAATTAATTACATGTTCTAAAACTTTCAAATAAAACGTGTTGGATTAAATTATCAAGTTTGTAGATTGCGGCTTATTATGCTGACTTTTTGGCCTACAATAAAATGGAAAAGGAGAGCTTAGACTATAATAAAAAAGTTAGTTTCATGGTATGCATTTATTCTTTTTTTATAATCAAAAAAGTTTAGCCCAAGCATTTTTTATCATTCTCTTTAATATGAATACAACACGTCTCTAAGGTGTAGGATCCCTTTAATAAATAGATGCAATAAATTCACATTAACTAATCATGTCAATAGCAATTTCAACTGACATTAAACACAAAAAGCTTTCAAGTAAACAAAAATAACTCTTGTAAACAAAATCAACAGAAGTAAAAATTTCAAAAGGCCAAAATGTTTAACCAAGGCTTAATTTTTAGCTTTAAAGCAAAGCCAAGGATTAACAACTCTGATTGGTATCAATATTGGCCTGGATTCAGTGCTGATGTGTGTGTTCCGCAGTGGAAAATGAAAAAGTAGTCAAATTTTATTCTTTATTTGTCAACTTTTAGCAAATGAATGTTGATCTAGACGCATTAAAGTTCATTTAAAATATCCCTTTAGTACTAAAGTTATTTTATTTAAGTCATTTTTTTGTTCCCGAAAGTTGCAGTTTTTCTCATTTTTACCCTATTAAAAAAGTATCATTGTAAAATTTTAATCATAAATTTATTATCTCAATTCAAATTAATTTAGCATGAAAACAAAGCTAACATGTTCAAATTGTTGTCGGTCAGATTTGATTCTTTATAAAATATATATAATTTAAGAAAAAAATAAAAGAGCTTATGCAATTTTCACGTAACATAACTTTTTATTAATATATGTGAAAGAATATTAAATGTTGCGTTTTTACATTTAAAGTTTTAGAATACACTAGTATGCTTTTTAGTGACCCCTCCCCATACTTAACAACTCTTAATACTAAATAGCAATCTTCTGAAATCATGGAAATAGCACAAAGTAACACTCGTAGTTAATTATCTAGAAGTATAGATTAATTTTTTCCAGGTTTGGTATCCACGCAAACATTTAACAGGAGTAGGAAAAACTTTCAAGTCATTAGTCAAAGTTTAGTACAAATTTATTGATTGCTGTCACCACTAGTTTTGAGTCTTTCTTTAGTGGCAAGTAAACTCAACATTAGTGAGAAAGTAATCAAGAGCCATAATCATTTAGCCAGATATGATCAGGTTGAAATTTAATATATATGTAAAATTGATTTTAAAATAGTAGCTTAGCAATTATGCTATTCTAGTCTTGAAATTGCTACTGTTGCAATTTATCTACTAAAGAGGATATAGACATGCTTTTGTCAACCTAAATCCACATAGTTTTTTAGAGGGAAAAAAAAGAAAAGTAAAAATGAATAGTTAGCATGTTATGTAACTCTATTGTATGTTTTTGCTATATCAGTCCTAGGATCTAAATAATTGGTCGCATATTACAATATCCGGAAATATTTCTGGTCATTAAACTCTTAGTTTATTAAACACAGTTTTAATGAAACCGTCAATATATTATATTGCAAAAACTAATGGAAAAGCAACAATAAATTTACTATTGCAAAAATAATAACAGTCCAAAATTGGGTATTTTTAATTTATTTTTTTTAAATACCAGTTAGTTTAAGGATTTAACATAAAAAGTTACAAGGCACAAATTATTACTAAACGTCCGAAAAATTTGCTCAGTAATTTAAAAATCAACGAATAAAATATTATGCTAAAGCTATTTGCTCATTGTATGAAACATTAATATCAATTTTTGTTAAGAAAAGTTAAAGCAATTATTTATTTAAAACTTAAGATTTTTGTTTATTTTAATGTCAATTAGAAATTAATTGATAATAAAAAAATTTTTAAGTAAGTTATTAGAGTTATTATGTTTTGTTAAGTAAGTTATTAGAGTTTTTATGTTTTGTTTTAAATTAACTATAAAGAGTTTAAATTAGTTTATATATTTTTCAATTCCTCTGTCTGTTAATTACTGTTAGTTAGTTACGAGCATTTAATTTATAAGAAAATATTGAATAAGATTTAAATAAGATATAAAAGTATTTTTTACCTTATTTAATGATTTCTATTTAAAATATTTGATCACTACTAAATTCCTTTAGACTGTTGTGATTTGTGGTTGTTTTTTGATAATTATATCATACTTTATCGTGCATTATTTTTCTAGTTTTATCAAATGATTTATAAAATTAATTATAATATTCACGTTTAAATCATCTTTAATAATAATAATAAAGTATAATAATAATATTAATAATATGGTTTTACGATAATATTTTATATCATGATTCAAGATCAACATTTTTTATTCACAGCTATTAAGTTAGCTAAAAAGCTAAAAATTTAAGGAATGGAAGCATATCCTGTTGTTGCAATTCGTGATCGCTTAATTCCAGCCCTGCAATCGGTATGCAGGCCTTGTTACGAGATTTTGCTGCGTAGCGAAAACGCGTAACGCATTTTTAAGTAACTCAACTCAGCAAATATATTTTGCGTCGTTAGAAGTTATATTGCGTCACTAGCGTCTTTTCAAGTACCGCATTGTAATTAAAGTTATTTTATTAAAGAGGAGGCTGAATAAGTACGAATTTCATAAGTGCGAACTGGCATAAGTGCGAACTGGCATAAGTGCGAAGCACTTATGCCAATGTTTGCAAATTCTTTTGGCGCACTTATGCCAGTTCGCGCTTGTGCTAGTTCGCACTTATGCCAGTTTTTGCAAGTGATTTGCACTTATGCCAGTTCGTGCTTGTGCCAGTTCGCACTTATGCAGATTCGCAGTTATGAAATTCGCACTTATTCAGTCGCCCATTATTAAAGCGTTAAAAATCATACAAACAGTTAGTTTTTTTCTCACTAGAACAAAAGTTACAAATAAAATCTAAGTTCTTATTTAAAAAATCATTTTTATTTTTTTTTCAAATATGAGCTAAATTTTATTTTGAAAAAATTTTTTTTTTTCATGAAACGTAAAATAATGTTTGTTTATTTTCTTATGATTTTACAGTTGGTTTTTGATTATTTTATCAACTGTTAATAAATTTTTTCTTATTTAATTTGTGAACTCTTTTTAATAATGTTTTTAAATAATAAAGAGTTTTTTTTTGTTATTTATCAGTTACCCATAACATATTTGTGATCGTAATTTATTTTCATAAATTAAACGAACGTCATTAAAACTTTACGTTATTGAATTAACAATAAATAAAATATCTTATTAATTAAATATTTACATTAAAATAAATCGTGCATTTTTAAAACTATTATGACAAAATAATTTTTTTACTTAAAAGGAATTTATATATTTAATTCCTTAAGATAAAACTTAAAACACATTATTTTTTTAAACTAATTTTTAACAACAATAAAAAAAATTATAAAACAAACTGTTTCTTTAACAAAAGATCTATTAGTTTACAATTGCGGTTAAATGCTTTTACTTACGACTTTATTTCTTCAGAATAAACGTCACATAAATGATATCAAAAGATAATTAAAAATATTCTAAAAGATACAAGTTTTTGCGTAACGCAAAACTGCTGAACGTGTAGGCAAATCGGCTTTTCGCAAGCAAAATGCGAGCTTCGTAACGCTTCTTAACAAAGCCTGGTATGTGTACTTAGGATCCTGGCCGCTCCCTATTTCAGTCAGCTGAATTTAGTGCTGATCTATTTTGATAATTAAAGGAAATAAGGCAAAATGTTCTACAAAAACATTTATGTGTAGTACTATATATTTAATATTATTTAAGAGTTATTTTTAGATATTTTAAAATATTGTTAATTTTTTTTAGAGAATATTAAAATATAATTAAACAGTTAAATAACATTTTTTGTATGTTTCCTACTAAAGGTTCATTTTAGCCTGAGAAAAGTTCATTTTAAAAGTTTATATTTTTTAATATTATTTTTTAATAATTTGTTGTCAATTTCTTAAACGCAATACAAGGTATGCAGTTAGGAGTTAACATTTAGTTTAAACAAAGAGAATAAAACCTCCACTTTAGTGTGATAAAAAAGATCGTGATTTGTTAAAATGTGTAGAATTACCCCATTTTGATATTTTGATCTCCTTGCAAAAAATTTGTTCTTCATAAGACTGGAGGCATAAACATAAAATTTAAAAAAATGAAACTAAGTGTTATGTAAATACAAACTCTTTAAATTATTTGTATTGCAGTGTGTTTTAATTAAATTTAAAGAATTACTCAGCAACCTTTTTAAAAAACCATTGGCTGTAATTTACCAATTGAACAATTTAAAAAACAGCATGAAAACTAGTTAACGGAGATGGCTAATGGAGAAATTTTAAATAAAAAATTTTTTGGAGCAGATAATTTACGAAGGCAAGAAAATTGCAGATTCATTTTTCTTTTGAATTGTTTAGGCACTTCATTATTTTTTTTCTTAATTTAAGTAGTCATTAACTAATTTATAATTAGTGAAAGTTATTAAATAACTTACAAAAAGAAGGACAATACTCTAATTAAAAAAAAAACTATTAACAAAATCGTTTGTTAAACTAAGTATAATATTTTGTAATAAAAACGATTTTCAATTTAATTTAAATTATAAAGGAAATAATTTAAGCCATAAAACTTTAATTCAATTTTTTAAATTTTGCTAAGGTAAATATTACTTTGGAGTCAAGTCCTCAGCATTTGTTTGCCCAAGCCAAAATAGCTGAATTTCGCATGCTGTATATATTTATATATATTTATATCATGTATATAATTTTTTATAAGTTGCTGGTATAAAAGCTTAAATAGATTATTTATTTAGTTATAACTTTTTTGTTTCCAATAACATTTAAAAATATATATTTTTCTAGCAAGTGTGGAACAAGTCAAGAGATAAAACTCTACATTTAAAAATGGCTAATAGTCCACCAACCATGTTTACTTTTGATGGCTGGCATGATCCATCTTGGAGCATAAATGATGTGAACAGTGATAAATCAGAACATGCTATATCTCAACCAATAACAATGGTCCAAAGAAGACACGAGCAGTATGGAGTATCACAACATGTGGTAACTTCTCCTAGATCAGCTGATGGATCAGTGCTCGGTGTTCATATGGTTGAATATGTTCTTGCTTCTTCACCAGGGGGTCATGATTTAGAATCACGTATGAAAGAAATGAACATAATTTCTGTAAGGTTTTTTTCATTTTTTAGTTATCAAATTTTTTTATTGAATTTTTCAAAAGTTAAGTCCTAATATCATGGTAGGATGGTGTTAACCAAAAAATGCACAATGGAAATACTATTTCTCAAACATTTGATGAAGATGAAGAAGTTGATCATATTCAAGATAGTGATCAGCAGATGTATGTGTAAGTATACTTTTATTTACAATATTCTTCTCACCAAGTTGTTTGTGGCTGTTTAAAGTGAAACCTTGACAAATTAAAAATCTTTATCTAGCATTTTTATTTTTTAAATTAAGAAAGGGCTGATAAAGGCTTTGTAAAGTGTTGTTTATGCATCTATTTAGTGATGTTTATTTTAAAATTAACCCACAATGTGCAGAAACCTTTGTTACTTAAATTAATGGAAAAGCAATTTTTATGAAGTAAACATGTATGCTGCTACTGTTGTTCAAGTTTTGAACAACAGTAACAGCATACATGTTTATTGCATAAAAGTAAAATTTAATAGAAGATTAACCAAAGCGAAGATATCAGTGAAAAAGTTTAGTTAACTTTTATTTGACCCAAAGGTATTTTTTTTCTTAACTTTCGAACATTCGAAGTTTTAAATTTTAATTGATATTTTTAAATTTTTTTATAATTGTCATTAATAAATAGAATTTAATGAAAGCTTAACTGAATGGAAGATATCAGTAAAAATGTTTAGTTTTCTTATAATTGATGCAAAGTTATTTTATTTTCAAGTGTTCAAAGTTTGGAAATTTGTTATATGCACTTATATGCTATTCAAAAAAAGGTTCTAGTTAAGCCAAAAAATTTGCCCAAGGCACCCCAAAAAATGGTTTTAGTTAAAAATGGTCTGACTGAACCAACTTGAGTGGATAATTTTATAGTAAGTTGATTAAAGAAGTTAAAGGGTAATTGAAAATCCGCTCGACTTTGTTATGATTATGCAGTAGAATCTAACAGGGTTCTACTGTATAATCATACCAGTTTTTTTTTTTTTTTTTTTTTTTTTAAATTTTATATTCAAACTTCCAATTATACATGATATATAAATTTGATGATAACTTTAATTATTTTATTATATTACCAAAAAAATATATAAGAAAATAATTCTTTAAAAATTTATTTAGCAAGTGCAAGTTAAGATATTTTTTCATAATTTTAAATTTTGATTTTAAAAAGCTTAATTGCTTTAAGAAAATTAACATTTTTATAGTTAGTGTTATTTTTTTAGTTCTCAGCATATAAATGAAAATCGCAGTTCTCCTTTGGGATCAAACCAAAAAGATGCGCTTGGTGTTATAATAGGTGGGCGATCTACCAGTAACACTCCTAACAAGTCTATTTCTTCACAAAATAATTCACAAGTTACTTCACCGGTACAAATTAATCATCAACTGGATCAAAATGATCTTAGGCATATGGACAATTCATATGATGGCAGTTTGTTGCATCAGTATGATATGAACTCATCAGCTATTATTAATGCAGCTGGTCAGCAACATTTATCTGCCAATCCACACCATTTGGTTTATGGATCAAATCATCAACAGCAGCAAAGTATAGGTATGCATAGTCCTTATTATGTTGCGAGTGCAGGAGGACAAGACCCTTATAGTCAAGGTGCTGGTATCCCTGTAGTTAATGCTCAAGGGCAAACAACTATGATTCATCCACAGTATGCTGCTTATGGAATCCAGTCAATAGTTTATGCAAATCAGAATGGTAGTCCTTATCTTCAACAACAGTCTCAGACAACTAGTGCATCTACAAGCACTACTCATCAATCATCTCAGCAACAAATGAATGGCCAACAATTACCCCCAGGTTACCAAGTTGTTCAAGCACCTATGAATTTTCCAACTGGATCAACATTTTATGATCAACATGGCAATCCAGTTATAATTAATGGTAGAATGTTAACTAATGGGGTTAATCAACTGGGGCAAACTGTACGGATGGTTCCTTCTATGATGTTAAATACAAATGCACAGTCTACTGTTAGTCCTGGTATGCATAGCGGAAATTCATCATCAATACATATGTATAATCAGCCTGCTCAGCCCGGGCAACAACAACAAAGAGGTAGTTTTTAAATTTTATATAATTAAAAAGTTCTGCTACATGTAACACAAATTTATTAGGAATATGATTTCTGTATAATTATTATACTTATAGATATTTACTTGCAAAAGTTAGCAACTCTGTTAATGCTTTAGCAGTAATAAGAAAAATTATAAAGTTTTCATACTAAAATTCGTTTTAACTAAGATTTTGAATTAAAAATAAAAAAATATTTTATTTAATCAATTTAAAGTCTAAAGCTAATTGTATATTGACTACTTTTACTTATATTTGAGTCAGTACATTGAGTGTATGATTTATGGTCTTTTTATCCAGAACAAACTCACATCTAAAGTGGCTCTAAAGCACTCTATTTGCTGATGGCTAAACTATATACTCCTGTTTTAATTAAGTCATTTTGATCACTTAAATAGGCAGTCAATCTTTAATGTGATCATTTTTCTGTAAGAGCTTGCGAACTTTAGCGAACTTGCAAAACTTGCAACTAGCGAACTTGCAAAACTTGCAACTTTAGCGAACTTGCGAACTTGCAAAACTCAGTAATTTAAATCAAACAATCATCGCAATACTGTTGATGTTCCTAAATATCTGTGTGCAAAAGGAAAAAGGAAATGAGTCATAAATGTTAAAAATAAGTTATACATGGCATTCAAATAATAATATTAAGTATCAAGGAAAAGGGTTTACATTTTAAATATCCCCTCAAATAATAAGCACTGGATTTTGTAAACAAGACTTGAAATTGTACTTTTTAAAAAGTTGCAACTGTACCAGATTTATGTTGCTTCTGCTGTAAAGTGACATTTTGTGACTCATCTCCCTTTTTTGTTTGCACACAGATATGGTGAATGAAAATACCCTTACTGGGTTTTCCAATTTCATGTCTTCTTGGATAATCATTTTTAGTAGATCTGTCATGGAAGCCATATACAATATATTGGTAAGTTTGCCATGTTTCCTTACTTTATCATATTTATCATTTTCTTACTCCCAAGTTCTACCTGTCCATTCATCCTGCAGATTGTATAGAATACCGTCATATTAATATATGAATTATCAAAAAATGGATCATTTGATTTTTTAATTGAATGATAATACCAAAAAGTATAATGCTTTACTAAAAACAAAACAATTGTTGTAGTATAGAATAACTTAGTTTATTAGTCAACGTGTGCTTTGCCATTGGAATAGTTAAAATGTCAATCTACAAAAAAAGTTGTTGACAAGCAAAAAAATAAACAATCACATTTAAAAACAAAAAAAAAACAATCATGGAAGTTTATTACGTCAATCTGAAGCACAAACTTTGTCTTTTTTTATTCAATGTAGTTGGCAGAAGAGTTATTTTAATTTTTATCTAAAAGTAGGGAACTTTTAATTACATTCTTGCACCTCAATAATACAATAACCAATTCTCAAATAACAATACAATAACCATTCAAAAAAAGAGAACATGCATAATTATTTAACAAATTTAAATTACTTTTTAAATGTATATTTATTTATTCAAAATAATTTTTATTATTATATTATTACTTTTCCCTGGTCAAAAGACTATTATAGAGGAGGCTATAGGCTATTAATCATATTGCTATTTAAATGCACTCTACCATGTGTTAATGTGTTTACTTATGTATTTAATGTTTTTATTATTCAGGGATAAATCTTGGCTATTTATCTACAGGCCAATTAGGACCTCTACCTGGTCAGAGTGCGATGCAGTTGCAAACAACAGGTCCTGTTGGTGTTATAGGTGGACATTTGCAATCTACTGGAACTGGTCCTTTGCCATCACCAGGCGGACAGCGTGATGTCTACAGTGCCCTTGGCCCTAAGCGCTCGGGAGGAACCCCTGTGTATACACCAGGGATGGTTGGATCATATAATTCATTAACTGTTAACACTCCACTTGCAAATTCTCTTAACATGACTAATCCTAATACATCTCCTTTGCATTCACAGGGTCAAGCTTCTTTTGAAATCGGAAGTCCCGCTAATGGGAGTCGATTATCTAATTATATGAGTTTTTTAAATCCACAAGGTGACCGCAGATTCAGTTCCTCAGCATTGTCTGGTTCATTTCTAGGATCAAGTGGTAGTTTGTATAGGCGGGTTGGTGCAAGAGATAGTGGTCGATCCAAGTTATTAGAAGATTTTAGAAATAACCGTTTTCCTAACCTTCAACTTCACGATTTGCAAAGGCATATTGTTGAGTTCTCTCAAGATCAACATGGTTCAAGGTTTATTCAGCAAAAACTAGAGAGAGCTAGTGTTTTAGAAAAAACAATGGTTTTTAATGAAATTTTGTCTGCTGCTTATAGTTTAATGACTGATGTATTTGGTAATTATGTCATTCAGAAGTTTTTTGAGTTTGGTTCCCCTGAGCAAAAGCTTTTATTGGCTCAAAGGATTAAAGGTCATGTTCTGCCTTTAGCTTTACAAATGTATGGATGTCGAGTTATTCAGAAGGCTCTAGAGACTATACCTTCAGAAATTCCAATTCATGTAAGTTATGTTGTATGCAATTACTTTTTAACTTAATTTACATATGAATCGATGTATACAAAAATGTTATAAATCAATAAAAAATATTTTTAAGTCAGACAACTTTAACTATGTATAACACATATATATAACAAATTTTGATATATTTTTTAACAAATCTAATATTTAAAGATGTCAGATAGCACCCAGATTTTTTTTTTTGAATTTATTAAAGTAATAATTTTGAATTTAATAAGTTTTTTCTTGTTTCCCGAAAAAATAGTTTTTATGACTTAGAGCGTTTTTGTATACATCGATTCATATAGTATCAGGGATTATTTTAACTAATACTAAATAAACAAAAATCTTAAGAAGACATTTAAAATTAAATAATTAATTATGAAATTTTGAGGATTTTTTTTTAAGTTGAATAAAATATTGGCATTTTAGCTTTTGACAATATTAAGTTTACTATAACTATATAGTTTTAAATCAGATTTTATATTGAAAGTCCTAATATATGAAATGATTTTTCTCTACAACAAGAAAGTATTAAAATTGTCTTTGTCATTAATATAGTGGTACTACTACTTGGTGATACTCAATTTCACAGTTGATATCTTTATATGATTTTTTATATTTCTTCGCTTTTATCACAGGGTGAGTTAGTTAAAGAGTTAGATGGCCATGTCTTGAAGTGTGTAAAAGATCAAAATGGAAATCATGTTGTTCAGAAATGCATTGAATGCATTGATTCTACTCAACTCCAGTTTATTATTGATGCTTTTCAAGGACAGGTATTACATATTTTATATTAGAATAATATAATTGATTTTTAAATAATGTACCATAGCTCCAGTATCTTTTGCATGTTTACATTTTTGTTACAGGTTATATTTTAACAAAATGTGATTTAAAATAAAAGGTTTTTTGATTAGTAAAATCCTGTTGTTTTGTTGTAGTTTTTTGGTTTTTATAAAACTTCATTAAATTTCAAATTCTGTTTAATTTTTAATCCAAAATTAAATTATGAACATTTTTATTTTTTTCAATCTACTATGTGACCGCAGACTATTAATGCCCATTAAGATTTAAATCTAACAACTAAACTTCTAAAATATTCTGATTCCTTTATTAGATATTTTTTAATGCTTACAACACCCTTAAATTTTTATATTTTTATGATCATTTTATATTTAGTAACTTGTGAGATACAATTACCATAATTGTGTGACTCAAATTTTCTGTTGATAAATTAATGCATTTAAGTATTTAAAACATACCACAAATAACGATTTATTTATTTTTAAATCATTTCTTAAGGTATAATTTTTTAATGCTACGATACACCTATGCAATATTATTTCTGCTCTTCTGATATAAATGGTGACAAATTTATTTGCATTACTGAAAAAAAGTATAGAAAAAAAAAAGATAACAAAGAAATATTTATAGATAAGTTGAGAGGCTAAAAAAATTAAAGGTAAGTTGTAGTTAAGTTGAATTAAATTAAAAATCAGTTCTGCATTAAAAAAAAAAAATTTATGTTACTTAACTAAAATAAAAATTATGTTACTTTTATTGTTACTGAATTTTAAAACAAAAATTTTGTATACAAATGTTTCTATTTGTTTTTCCATATATATATATATATATATATATATATATATATATATATATATATTATATATATATATATATATATATATATATATATATATATATATATATATATATATATATTATTTTTTACTTAATATGCAATAAAATATTGTAAACTAATAACTATAATTATTTAATGAACAATTTATAATTTTGAGGACAGAAGTATTGTCTTAAAAGTTCTACAATTGTTCATCAGTATTTTGTCAATACTGAAAAGCTGGTATGCCAAATATAAAAATAAAAACAATTCTTTTAATAAAGACCATTTTAAAAAATTAGTTTTTTAATTCAGTGTTTCAAATGTGAAAATTTATTTTTATTATTATTATTATTTTTTGTAACTAATTAATATAAATACCTACCTGTAACTAAATAAATAATTGACAAGGTAAGTTGTAGGTAATGTCATTCTTTTTCTTTTTTTTCTCCTATAAAGTTTAAACACATAAGGTATTGCTATTGTGTTACTTTAGGCAATTAATATGAAAGATTTCAGTGAACTAAAATTATTTAATTTTAAGAGTAATGCAATGCTAGTTTTTTTGATCTAAAAAACAGTATTGTGTTATGGTTTTAGTATTAAAAAGTTAAGTTTAATACTGGTTTTTAATTCTGGTTTTAAAGCAATGAAAACTCTGTGCAATAAAAAACTTTAAATTAAGTTTTTAAAAATTAAATTAAAATTTGAAAATTTTTTAGTTGAAAGTAATGTAAACTAAATAAAAACAAAAAAAATTAAAAGCAATGAAAATGTTTTTTTATTAACTCCGGTTAATAAAAAAGTCAACACAAGAGTTTTCGTGGCTTCTAATGCTAGAATTGAAAACCAGTATTAAGAAATTTTTAATAAAAATTCTAGACCATCCTGTTGATCTAGAATTTTTATTAAAAATTCAAGATTCTGTTCATTCTATTGTCTAATTTTCAGGTTTATGCATTATCTACGCATCCTTATGGTTGCAGAGTGATTCAGCGAATTCTTGAGCATTGCACACAGGAACAAACTGCCCCAATATTAGCAGAGCTTCATGAACACACGGAGCGTCTTATTCAAGATCAGTATGGAAACTATGTAATACAGCATGTTTTAGAGCATGGTAGTCCAGAAGACAAATCAACTATAGTTAATATTGTGCGTGGTAATGTCTTATTACTGAGTCAGCATAAGTTTGCAAGGTAATTTTAATTATATTGTCATTAATATAATACAGGTCTTGTTTTAAAGCGTTGTGCCTAGAGCGATATTTGTATGCCTTAAGTGATTTTATGTCAGCAGTAAGCAGTTTTGGTTAAGCGACTTTTTATCATTTTCTTAACGTAAATTATTCTATAAGTGGTATGATAAAAGAAGTAATTAATTTTAAAAAAAAGTCACATTAACTTTGAATGACATTTATGTAAAAATATTTGTTACAAAAGTTTGAATGACTATGTTTGATATGAGCGCTATTTACTAATGAAAAAAACTCAAATAATATTCAAAGTTAATTTTTATTTTGTTATTATTTTATTGTAATGATTGATAAGCTTGAAGCTAAAATCATAAGAACATAATTCAATTCTGATAAAAATATGATTTATTTTGAAACTAATTTAATTAAAATTTTGTAATTTTATTGTGATATGAATTTAGGTAAGTTATATAAAAGATATTTAAGTTTATTAAGATTAAAGTTAATGCTTTGGTTTAACTCAACTGTCAAATTTATTTAAAAATATTACTTAATATTATTAAATAGTGAAATTTTATTTTTTCTTTAAAAAATAGCTCATTTTTATTGCAATTGTTTTTCATTTTTCCTTCCTAAAAAAAATTTTATTTTCTTAAATTTTAAATAAAGCATCAAAAATTTGCACAAAATGTAAGTTAAACTTTTTTTTCTTATAAATCAGGTTAAATCGCAGCAATTATTTTTTAACAAACAATATATACAGCGTTTTGATAATAAAATAATAAACTTTTAATAAATTAAGTAAATATATTAACCTAATTTTATTATTTGTTACTCGCTAATTTTTTTTAAATAAAAAATCATTTGTAGTTGCAAGGCCACAATAAAAAATTTTAGAAATGATCACTTTAAAAATTCAAAAATATATTTTAATTCATTTATGCAAATGTCAAGAAAAAAAGAAAATTTGTTAATATCAAACATTTTTAAAATGCAATATTAAATTTAATTATTTAATATTTAAAAAAAAAATTTAATAAACAAAATTTAATAAACATTCCCTTATAGTAGTAATTAAAAAGCTGTTAAATAACATTTAACTTATTTTGCGGTAATTAATATTGCCGAAATTTAAAAATGTCTTTAAAAAATAAAAATAAATTTATGGCATCAAATATCGTGTTAAGCTAATCCAATAAGCTTTTTTTTTATTTGAAACAAGGCCTGTAATATAGACCACATTTTTTTAGATTCTAGTTATCTTTTTTTTATTATGTATAAATACTAAAAAATTTCAGCAATGTTATTGAAAAGTGTGTTACTCATGCTTCAAGACAGGAAAGATCACTTCTCATAGATGAAGTTACAAACTATCCTGATGGGTATGGGTTAATCTTTTTAGTATTTAATTTATTAATAAATTTAAATTAACATTTAAAAAAATATTGAGTATAATAAGGTTTTACTTTATTATAATAAAGTCTCAAGATAGAATTCAATATAATATTAGTTATAATATATATATATATATTATAATTATATATTATATTATATTAGTTATAATATATATATATATATATATATATTATTAACTCAAGATAGAATTCAATATAATATTAGTCTAATTTGGTTGTATACATATTTATAAAATCTAGTTTATACAAAAAATTGTTATGTTTTTATTTTAAGAAAAGTACACTAATACTTGTATATATATATATATATATATATATATATATATATATATATATATATATATATATATATATATATATATATATATATATATATATATATATTGTTGAGAGTTGAGTGAGGGTTATGACCACAATTAAGTAGCCTCCTCATCTGTAGTGGCCTTCTGGGCCTTGGGGAGGTGAAATAATAAAAAATTAAAATATATATATATATTGCCCACACTCCCCTAAAATGTTCCCCTAAAATAGTTGAATATTCTGATTTCCTTTCAAATATCGATATTTGAACAATAAAAACCGGCTTTTAAATTTTACAAATTTGTCTTAATATTTACAAATTTATATTAAAATACAAAAGATGACTCAAAAAAGAAATAAATTAAAAAATAAATACTTAAATTTAGACTCTGACACAACTGCAAGCAAGTTGACTCTGACAGCGGCTTTTGATTTTTGTTAAATTTTTACCGCAAGCCGCTGGTAGTAACTTTCAAGTGTGCTTTGCAAAAAAGGATTGATATTCTTTTTTGTACATTAATTTTTATTCTAGACACATAATTTTTTTGTTTCTAAAGTTAAATTAATTCTCTACAAAAGTAATAACAAATATTGTAGTAATTAACAATCACTTTACAAAGTTAAGAAATATATGAAAGAAAAAACTTTAAATTTAGTTTTAAAATAAAGCAGCACAAGGACTTAAAACAAGATTCATTATTATATAAAATATTATTAAATAATAATAAAATTATTAAATTTAAAAAATAACATATAAAATCGATTATTGTCCTTGAGTGGCTTAAGTATTTCAACGGTAAACTTAACTTGTTGAAGCGTATAAGAATTTTGTTAAGTAATTAGTTTTAAAAAAAACATTCTTATTATATTTGTAATAAGTTAAGACTAGTTATTATTTATAAAACAATTGTTTTCAGCACGTTGCATTTCTTGTTGTTAAATCAAACGGGTTAAAAAGTTATATAAATTAAGTTAAGCTTTTAACGAAGTTTACTATTCAAATTTCAATTAGTTTTCAGTGTAATGTCATCCAAATTTTATTTTAAAAAATGTGCGGTTGCAGCGAAGTTTTTTTTTGATTATAGTGGCTGGTAGCAAATGAGTTTAATAATTTTTTACAACTAATTTTGACTTTATAAATATTTCTAATTTTTCCAATTAATTATGACTTTATAAATATTTTATAATAATAGCTAATAATATTTTATTAAATTATATTGTTTTTTTTTATTATAAACTCATAATGCTAAAACTTTCGTAAAAAATTTTAATGAAAGTTTTAGGCTTAACTTCAACTTCCTAATAATAAAACTTAATTGCATGAATATTGAAACATATAATCTAAATGTTACTTTTTTCAATTTGATACTTAATTTGTTCAGAGCATAATGTGCGTGCACCACAATAGTATATATATAAAATATATGTCATCACCAATATTACTTAGTAGATAATTTGAGGTCCAACACGAAAAATGCTTGTCTGAAGTAAATGTCAGTCTCCATAGGGCCCTTTTTAGCATGTAGACTGACGTGACTGCGTCACCTCTTATCTGGTCCTGGTTAACAACAGTTACAATACATCATTAAGTCATAAATGCGTTAATGGCATATTTTAAATTATCACTAACACTATCTGGGCCAGATTGAGTGTTAGTGACAATTCACTTTGGCGATATTAATATGATAGCAATAATCCTGGTTACTTGAATTAATTGCAAGTGCTCCAATCATAGGATACACATCAGTTGTCACATGAATAACTTTGCAATTTCATGAAAAAAAGGCATCCATTTTTGCCGAGGTGCAGGAAATTATGGGACAAAGGAACTTATATCCTTGCCTCACAATAGATGCATGGACATCAAACTCGAATGAGAGCTTTATAGCGGTTTCAATACATTTGATTGACAAAAACTGAAACCTTGTCAGTTATTTAATCAACCTGATCCACTCTCAAGGGTGTCACACAAGGGTTAACCTACAGGTAAGCCTGGAGGAAGCAATGGGTGCTTGGCGAATTCCAGAGGCCTTTGTGGTGGTGTCAGATGATGCTGCAAACATTGTGCTAGCACTAAACTCAAGCAAACATGCAGTATGTGGTATGGTGTGTCGGGTACTCTAGCCAATTAGCCATATATGACAGCATCAACGCTGTCCAGACAGTGACAAGTGCGCTGAAAGCCATCCGAAGAGTTAGGAAGTTCTTTAGAAGTTCAAATCCGTCCTGGAATGTCCTCAAACAAGTTAAGAAGGATGAGATCAAGAGGAATGCTAACTACTATCAAACTCCAGCATCCAGGCTTCCCCAGCCTGTTTGTCCTATCATGGACTAATAGTAAGGCTGCAGCAGAACATCATTGCTACCATACAGGTAAGATAAACTGTTATAATTTACTATACCATATCTAACTAATTATTTTAATAAATGTTAGTTATATAAAGTTTGATGACCCTTTTGCAGTAAACTGCTTGCTCCCCTCTCCCATATGCACATTTTTTAATAAATATCTCCTTAACAGGGTACTCAAATAAAGAAAGACATGACCAGATCGAAGTATGCAGTGCCCAACGCTGACCATTAGGGAGTTGCGCAGACTGTGGTAGAGGTTTTAAAACCATTTGCAGATCAGGTAACTTTCTGGAGTGGCCAGCTGTATGTTACATATTCATATTTATTCAGCATTATTCGGATTGCTAGATTTCCTAAAGCCAGATGAGGGGAGCGAGACGTGGGCTGTTGTACAGCTGAAACAAAAGCTTGTTAGCGAAATAAACCAGTGGTTTAGTTTGGTTGGCAAAGACTTTTCTCGCTATTTAGGCATGGTTGCTGCCCTCTAGGATCCTTGGTTTAAAAGCCTTACATTTTTGACTGCCGAAGACTAAGCCAGTTTAATAATGTATTCAGAAAAGTTGTACTCCACATTGCAGCCACAAGTTGCCAACCTTGCACCAGCTCATGCAGCCATCAAAAAGAAGAAAACAAAAGTGGATTTATTTTCACGAATTTACAAGCCAAGCACAATTACCAGTTCACCTCAACCCACTTTCAGACAGGAGATGCAAATTTATATTGCAGAAGCTGATGGACCACTCACGGGAGATCAATTAATGTGGTGGAATTCAAACAGTTCTTGTTTCCCCCTTCTCTCCAGGTTGGCTGCACAACTTGTTTGCATCACAGCTGTCCGAGCTAGAAAGTGTTTTCAACTGCAGGAAGTGTCATAAACAAAGAAAAATCAAACTAACGCCTGAACATGCAAAGATGCTTGTTTTTCTATACAAAAATTCAGAGATGCGTTTGGTAAACTTGGTTGATAAAAATGACGATAAAGAAATGCAAATCAGCAGCCGTGTCAAACTGGCGAACAACATGACAATGATTGAATGATGTGTACATTATAAATGTATTAATTATTAATTTATGATTTTTATGATCTTTTGTGCAACTTTGTAAAGTTTTACATTAACATTATTGTTGACTATTCATTCATTATAAGCTAAAGTATTAAATTCATTCATTCTGAATAAGCCAAAGTATTAAAATAAAATTTGTTTATTATATATTCTTATAACAATTTACAATAGAAATCTCGGCAAAAACTTATCAAATATCAATTATACAATTTTTAAGAAAAAATTTTCGGATCACTCTAAAACTTTAATTCGCTTAGTTGGTGTATTTTATTAACCAATAGATTTTTTTTCTAGATTTGGTGGGTTTAGTGTTAGCGAATATTCTTTCAGCAACAAGATGTTTTTAGAACATTCTTGTTAAGTATGTTTCCATGTTTTTCCGTATAACAATTTAAAGTATGTTTCCATGTTTTTAAGATACATGCTAAAAATTAACTTCATAACTTTAATCTTTACTAATTAAGTGTTTTTTCAAATAATCAAATAGTAGCAAATGCTTTTAAAATATTCGCATATATAGAAATATTTTTATATAAAAAAAATTATATATATATATAAAATATAAAAATCAATATAAAAATATTTGATTAAAGTTAAAGGTTAAAGTTGAGAAGTTAATTTTTTAGCGTATATTTTTAAAATTAATTGTTATGTGGACAAACATGGAAACATACTTAAACTTCTTAAAACATCAATGTCGCAACTAAATATTGTATGCGTGGTCAAAATTAGAGTGCAATCGCAGGCCTTTCCTAACCAAGCCTAGTGTAATATATTATTTTTAGTAAATTTAAGAAAAACAGTTTATTTATTATGCATTATGATTAACAAATAAATATATAATAAAATAATTACATTCTAAAACATACAATGCATGTGTACACTGTTACCAAAAAATAAGGGCATCATTCAATAATGAATAGTTGGTTAGCTGTTAGTTAATGAAGACGGTTAACCGTTTTTCCAAAATAATAACCGACAAAATCACTAAAGTTTACAGGATATATCACTTACACTCCCCTAAATGGTTTATGAGAGTAATTTACGCCTCTTGCTAAAGTATAATTATTGTTGTAACTAAAATAAAAAACTCAATGTCGTTTGAAAAAAATTTGCATAATATACTGCAATGCTTTTTAAAAGGCATGGTTTTTGCGGGCAAAAAAAAAAAATTAAAATAAAAAAAAAAGCCTAATCAAATGAGGCGTAGCTGGCATAGCACCACAAGTTCGTTTTATGAGTTTTTCTCTGCTCTCGTGCTTATTTACTCCCACCAAGATTATATATTTAGCGCATTTTTACATTACTTTCAAAATCTACTATAAGTTTAGTTTTAGTTATTTTCAAAAAAAATTAATTTTAAAAACAACTTAAAGCTTATTAGGCGTTCTATATACTGATATTTTTATAGAGCTTTGTAATTATATTTATTTACTTTGAGGTCGATGCGTTTTTTGGTTGTTACTTAAAAGGATTCCAAATCATGTGTTCATATGAATGAGAATGATAAAAAAAATTGAGCTAAATTTTTTTTTTGATTAAAAAGAAAGAATAAATGCATACCAAGAAAAATTAATTTTTTTATTTTAGTCGAAGCCTTCTCTGTTTTGTTGAAGGATAAAAAGTCTGCATAATATAGGATGCAATCTACAAACTTGATAATTTATTCAAGCAAGTTTTATCCCTAAGAGTTTAAGTACATGACATCATTGATTTTTTTTGTTTATATAATCAACATTACCTTAGTGGATGCTCATATAGCAATTGGTTCTATATATGGTTATATAGGTCAATAGTAAATGATAATCCAAGAAGACATAAAGAAGAGGACTCAGTGCGATCGTTGCCATTTATTAATATAGGAGTGTCAACAGTATTGCGATAATTGTTTGCAGGAAATAACTGAGTTTAGTTAAAGAAAGTCTTCAAGTCTCTGTGAGCTCCAATCTGTTGCAGAAGTGAGATCAGATTCAAGATCAGCTGCTTGTTTTTAGTGCTAAAAAAGAGAAGACTTTGTCAAGACAGGAGTTTAAAGTTGATTTTTCTACAAAGAGAGGTACTTTAGATATAAGGATGTCTGGAAGATCATTAATGTAGATAAAGAACAAAACAGGATCAAGGATAGAATCTTGGTGTACCTCAGAATTTGAAGAATAGTGTTGACCTTCGAGGATATTTTTAATAAAGCAATTAGAAAGGAATATTTGATTATCTCAAAAACTTTTCCATATACATCGTATGAAGCAAGTTAATGGAGAAGATCAGGGTGCCTTTAACCCTCCTTTAGATAAAAAATCAGAACTCAGTTTTTTTTCTTGTGCTGTGGTTATCTTTTGTGAATAATTAAAAAAAAAAATTTTGAAAATGCTTAGTACTCTAATTAAGGGAAGTTTTATATAAATCCAAAATATAAATTGTAATAAAAGATATCAGAAAACTTTTAGAAGTTCGTGTTTTTTATTTTTGATATAAAAACTGTAGTTTTTCTGCAATAGAATCTAAAAATGGATTAACACAAAACACCACACCACATTAAAAACACTGAGATGTCATTTTTTATATCTGAAGGGGTTTTAAGGCACCATATTATCTCTATATACATACATATGTGTAGAGAGAAAGGTTACCTTAAAATATTTAAGTGATTTCTTATTGTTCTTCTTGTTCGTAATCAATTATGATTAAGTTCTCTACAAGGACATAAAACCTTAGTTGCCCATTAATTTAAATCTCTAAACCTAAAATGTAGAATGTTCCTTTTGCATTAATGTTTTGTCTAAATATTGAGCTTGAACAAAAATTGAACTAGAACAACAAATGATGTTATAAGATTTTAGCAAGTGTTCTGATATAGTACTATATAAAAATTTCTAGATGAATAAATCTAGAAAAATTACAAATCATCAGATGAAGATGGTCAAGGAAACTCAGTCAATAATAATAATTCAAAATTTTTAAATTTTTCTTGAAATTTAGTTTAGTGTGTGTAGGGCTTTTTTTTATAAGGGCCTTCTAGTGATCTTTTATTATTTTGATCTTTTTATTATTTTTTGATCTTTTATTACTTTGAATCACTATTTTTTTAAAAGACGGATCAGATACACTGATTTAGCTATTGACTCAATAGATCCGTCTTATTAAAAGATACAGGCAAAAAATGTATTTCATATATCTTCAATTCAAGTTAAAAGATAAGTATTTTATTTTATGGAAGTATTTATTATGAGAAAATTTAATTTTATGAAGAAATTTTTTTTTTTAATTTTGTTATTTAAAGTCCTCACGGAGCATTGTACATGATGATGAAAGATCAATATGCAAATTATGTTGTTCAAAAAATGATAGATATAGCAGAGCCTATTCAACGCAAAGTGCTTATGATTAAAATTCGTCCTCATGTCTCTACATTGCGAAAGTATACTTATGGTAAACATATTTTAGCCAAGTTGGAAAGTTTTGAAAAGTCGTACATGCAGACCCCTGATCTGTTGTTTTTACCAGTTAATGCACCTATTACTTCTTATTAAATTTTATGCAAATTTGACGTGAAATCAGTGTGTACACATTTTTTTTTTTTTATGTGTTTGTGTTTCAGTGTAAAAAAAGTTGTGCGTGTTCCTGATTTAACTGTTAAATATTATTTTTAAAATTCTGTTGAAATAAATGTTTTTCAAATATGGCCTTTGGTTTTTGTGAGAAATCTGTTTGTTGCTATGTCTATCTGATTCTTTTTGAAATCAATTAAATAAACCTGTTTTCGTATGACCAGAGGGCATTTTGAAAATACTTTTTTATTTCTACATTTTATAATTTTACTCATTGGTTTGTTTTGATATTTAAATCTGCTCAAGATTTGTTAAAAGTTATTATTTCTGTATTATGTCTTTAGTGTGCTTTGTAATAGAGTGAAGTAAAGTTTCATATCAACCAAATATTTTAGCATAAAGTAACGGTTGATTACATTTTTACTCCAATGAAAGGTTATATTGCTCACTTTCAATAATGATTTTTAAAGTACTCAAGAAAGATTTATTTTTTTAATCTTTAAGAGATATTTTTATTATTACCTTTTTTATTATTACATAATCTTGTTCTTTATGTGACTAAGAGAATTTTATTTCGTAGTGTTATTGCAGTTATAGTTTTGTGTTAAATGTTTTTATGTTATACCCTTTGAGTTTTAACCTTGGCAGTAACTTGACATAAATTTTTGTGTTTACATAAGTTGTATATATTAAAAATGATCTTATGGTTTTTGAGTGATTTTGATGTAGTATATTTATGTTATGCTCATATTTTTTGTTCGTATACAAACATTAAAAAAACTTGTAATGTAAATTATGCGCATAGAAAAATACAGGTTCGACCTGTTATATATATAGCATTATATAAATAACGTGTAAATATAGACTTATTAAATGTCTATAATTCTTTCTAAAACTCTTCCAAAATAAAGTTTTTTTTGACTCTTAATTAAAATGAAATAGTCTTTTTCTTTATACAGAGTGAGTCTTTTTGGAGGAGTATAAATTGTATGAATGTAACATTGTAAATGACGCATTTAAATAGCGCACGCATTGTATATCTAGCTCGCACTAACTTGTAAAAAAAATGGTTGTACGTAGATAAATATTTTTAGCAAATTATTAAAGGCAAAACATTGTAACCTTTTTTTCATTGTAAGCATTTGTTAAAAGTGTACAGCATTCACGAATTTGCTTTCTTTTTTTTTCTTTTTTTCTCGCTAATAAATTTTCGCTTTTCTCTCGATTGTGTTTTTTCGAGACTGCTTAATAAATGGATTTTTTTCTTGTTTTTGTAAAATAAATAAAGTACCTTAAACGCTCTTACGTTTTCTTTAGTTGCTTTTTATGTAACAAGATTTCAACTCTTACTGTAATTTAGCTATTTTTTAAAAGAGTATTATATCTTCAGAAGCGATTGTATAATATTGTAAACATTGTAAACTTGGAAATAAGAACGTGTTGTAATTTAATATACGTAATTATTGCTTTATATATAAACTTGATTTAATATTTGAAGTACATTGAAGTTATTCACTTTTGTGATCATGTATTTTTTATTGATCGGTAACTTAACTAGTTCAACCGTTTATTATTGATAGACAAATCTAACCTTTAACATGACAGTGTCTGCCATTGTTTAGCTTCTAGTTTTTGCATAATTTGGTATTGTTTTGTATCGAGTACAAGTCAAGGCAGTAGATTACGGAGTCTGTATATTTTACTTTTTTAATTTATTTCCATTAAACGACAATTATAACGACAGGAAAAAAAAACAGAATTTTTTTAGTTTTGCCGTAACAAATGTAAAACGTTTGTGGCGATAAACTTCAGATCAGAGACTTGGTGCAGATTCGATTGAGATTTTGAGTACTTAGATGTGAAATAACCATAGTTAATAAATACATAAAAATATACTGTAAACTATATAAATAATAGATATATTGTTAACTTCCGGTTATTCGAACCTTCTAGGGGAATTAGAATTTACTTCGAATTACTGAAGATCTATTAAGTGACATTTCACGTTACAATCCGATTTTAACAGAAGCATAGAGTAAACTAAAGGAAAAGCTTGAAATAAGTGCCGTTCAAGGTGGCAGACCCCATAAAACCAAAATAACTTTTTTCATAACATTAATGATGAATTTAATAGAAATCTGTTAAGTAACACCTATTTTAAACTAATTTAGTTTCTTTAAAAATTATAGTTTAGTGCATTATAGCCCTATAGTTTTTCAAACTTCTGTAGCAACGGATTTGTTTATTGGTTATTTAGTTTGGTAGTCAAGTTTGAGGAGAAAACTTAGCCAAATAAACATTCTGTTTGCCTAATATTTAACCAGAGCTCAAAAAAGACTGATAAGTTTCGCTGTTTAAAGTTCACTAATAATACCACGTTTTTTGGTTATATTTGCGTGCTTGCTTAAAAACTATTTTCATTACAAGTTTGTTAGCATTTTTTATATAAAAATGACTTGTTGCAACATTAAAAAATGTGAATTTAAATTCAAAAACAGTTCACATCCAAAAAAAGCAAACAAATACCACAGCTTCATTACTTATTGTAAATTTTTCAAGTGTAAAGGAGTTTTTTTATTTGATAATGCTTATAAGACAAAAAAAGACTTCCACAGCAATTTAGTAATAGTGTTTAAACAGCAGGTATCAGCAAAAAAATTTCTTCTGCTGACACCTTATACAAACTAAAGTTGATAAAAGTTATGAAAAAAAGGTTCATTGACAAAAATATGAAGTAGGAGTATCATATTTTGCCAGTGACTTTTAGAACTATTACAATTTTATGACTTTTTATTGCGCAATCTTTAAAAAGGTTTTTCTCGCGTTTTATTTTTTAAATACTTTGCAACGCATAAAACACGTTTTCTCAACTTCTTATAAAGATTTTAATTTGAAATTTTCTGGAAATGTTCCTTATTGTGTTGTCTGCGGTTTGTACCTCAATCAAAGTTCAATTTTTATCTTAAATATATTTTTTATATTTTTGGGTACCTCATTTTGCTACTTTTTGAAAAAAATTGAATAACCTAAAAATAATTATCCGTTTTAACATACGTGGTAGAAACCCCTGTTAATAGTACTCTAATAATACCCTAAAATATTTGGAGTTACTAGCATTTGTAAAATTTTACAATCATGCTTGAAAATTTTTAAAATGGCAGCTTAAATGTGTTATTAGTCCTTAACTATATTTTTTTTAAATTATATATGCAATAAATAGAAATTTTATTAATTTAAAATAAAATTTAATCGCAATTAATGTTCTATAACAAAAATTTAAGCAACTTTATTTTAAGGGGATCTGCTACTTTAAGTCTAAAGACTTAAAGTAGCAGATCTCCTTCTAAAAAGCAAATTTAAAACAAAATCTTAACAATTTATCAAAATAATTTATCAACTTGCTATCCAAAACTTAACTTTTGTCTCTTATCTCCAAATTGATTAACTCTTTATGATTATGTCTTCTTAATGCTTAATCCTGTAAGTTAAAATGTTTTGAGGAACACTAAACTTTTCGGCTACATTCTTTTTAGTTAGACCTTTTTCCAATCTTTAAAAAGCAAGATATTTTCTTTGATTGATAATTTAACATTTTCCCTCAATTTTTGCTATAAAATTTGGGTGAAACAGAGAGAGTTTATTATAAAACAGGGATGTCCAACCTTTTTACAGTAAGGGCCATTAATTCGTTTCAAAATCAACTTGAGGGCCACAAACATAAAATACCCAAAATAAAAATTATTAAATTTGAAGTTTTTATTTAAATTTAAATAAACAGTTATACTCATAGTTAAGGTTTAAAGTGAAGTTATACAAAAGTTCGATCAATGTGAAACTTGACACTGTTTTTTTTTGCATAAATCTATGTCTGCTTTTATATTTGATGATGCAATTCGAAGGGTATTAGTAAGGTGTTCATCTGTCAATCTATTTCTCTGTTCTGTTTTTAAATGCTTCATTTTTGAGAATAACTGTTCGCAGTTGTATGTGCTTCCAAAAAGTGAAAAATATTTAATAGCATGTCTGCACAAATGAGGAAAAACTTCAATGCTCGTGTATTTTTTATAAAATTCTAACAATTCTAGTTCTTTGTAGGCTTCTTTAAGATCTTTATTGTTTTGCAATTCTATTAATTCCATTTGAAATTCATTTCTAACTGTCTCAGCTTTGATGGAAAATGGATGCGCAAGTAAGTCTAACTCATTTTTTTCCTTTTTAAAATCACAGAATCTTGTGTCAAATTCATCAATTAATTTTAAATAAGAGTACAATATCTTTCAGAGTCAATTGTACTAATATTTCTTTCTGATAATGCCTTGAAATGGACAAGTACTTTAGAACTTAATTGTTGTTTCAGAAGTTTTAATTTTAAAACAAATGTTTCTATATTTTCAAACAATTTACTAATAAGTTGATCTTTACCCTGCAACTTAAGATTTAATTCCATTAACATCTGAGTCATGTCAATCAAAAATGCCAAATCATTCAGACAGTCAATATTTTCAAGCAAGCTTGTGTCTTTCCCTTTAATTTTTAGAAACAGCACTATTTCAGGTAATAGTATCCAAAATCTTTTCAGAGTAGCAGCTCGACTAAGCCATCTAACCTGGCTGAAATAAATTGCATCTTCAGCCTCACTACCACAACCTTCAAGTAATTGTTTGAACTGTCTGTGATTAAGGCTACGACTTCTTATAAAGTTAACAGTATGAATAACAAATTCCATAATATTCTTCATATCCTATACTTTTGCACATAACTGCTCTTGGTGTATAATGCAGTGATATGAAATAATTTCATAATTAATGGATTTCTTAAGTAATGCAATAAATCCAATATTTTTTCCTGTTAGTGCACTTGCTTCATCTGTAGTGACACCACAGAGTTTCTTTTCTGGTAATTCAAATTTCACCAATGTTTTTTTCACTTCAGAGAGAATATCTTCTCCTCTTGTTGTGTCCTTCATATGATTGATATCTAACAGTTCTTCAATTACTTCAAAGTTACTAGTTATACCTCTAATAAAAATGGCTAGCTGAGCAGTATCACCTCTGTCTGTTGATTCATCCAGTGCCAGACTATAGGCTTCACATTTATTTAATTTTTCTTTTAATGATAATTCAATATTTTTTGATAGATCTTCAACTCTTCTAGCAATAGTCTGGTGTGAGAGGCTAAGATCTTCAACAGTAGGTATTTTTTCAGGACATATCTCTTTACAAAATATTTTTAAACAGTTTTTTAATAAATCTCCAGTACAAAAAGGTTTACCACTTTTTGCAATAGCTTCTGCCATTAAAAAACTTATTTTGGTAGCAATATAAGAGTTAATCCCTTTAGTTTTCATCACTGATTGTCGTGCAAGAAAAGTTTTCTTCAACAATTCAATCTTATCAATTCGAAATTGGCCTTTAAATTTGTCATAACTTACAGCATGTTCTGTAGTGTAGTGCCTGTTCACATTATAACTTTTACACAGGGCAATTTTTTCCATACAAATTAGACATATAATAGAATTACTTTGTTCATGTACAAAATAGTCAGTTGTCCAAGAAGGATTAAATACACGACCCCCATGACCGCTTTCAGTATCACATCTACGTCTTTTAGCTGAAGCCATCTTTATTAAATATATAAAAATAATGTTTTTTCTTTAGCGCGCGTTTTATTATTTCAAATGCGGATTTATATAGTGAAAGTATAATCGAAATCGAATGTATAATTCGAATTATAAATATATAAATAATATGCTGTTGCTGTAGAACTTATTTTATTATTGTTATTTGAAATTTTTATTAAAATAAAAATTCAAAATTAATGGACCGTGATATGCGGGCCATGCCATAGGCTGACTAGGGCCACCTTCTGGCCCGCGGGCCACGCGTTGGACAACCCTGTTATAAAAGGTGGTCGATCACACCACGGTACGGCATGGTGCTGCCTTCTTTCGCGTTGCCGCTATGTTAAAATTTTCATTGCACTACGATTTATGTGTTCAATTTTTTTATATTTTGATAACTTTGTTTTTTTTTACGTAAATACATACATATATTTTGATTACATTCGATAAAGTTATATTTCGCATTGCCGGGAGTTTACTTAATCTGTATGATTTTTTATTGGCAATTTATCTTAATTATAAGCTCTTGGTCAGAATTTTTAAATTTTTCGTGAAAATTAATAGCAATGTTGCATTTTGACAATTATTTAATATATAACAAAACATATTAGAACTGCGGTTTATAGTGGGTTAACGCACTTTTCCAGAAGATTTTAACAGTTTTGTGGCCGAAGCTCTTTTTAGCAGTCATAGCGTTGTGGTTAGCGCGTTTACCGCAGAAACTAAAGATTTGCCACCTCTAGCAAGTTTCATAGCACCAATAAGGAGGTGTGAGCTTCCTTTCAAATGCTCTTTTGTGGTGCTCTGTATTAAGACCGTAAGACTTCTTAAGGCATCTAAAATTTAGAAAAAAATTAGAATTTTTTACGCTAATAATTATATTTTCTCTTTTCACCCTTTTTCTTATCACCCGGCAATAAATTAAAGGTAAAATAAATTATAATAAAATTGTCATCAATTAAGCTAAAACCAGCTAAAACGGCACGGCTTTCGCAGTTGTTAGCATTAAAATGCTAATAACCAGCCGGTGTGTTTCCGCAAATTATTGGATCAGACTTCTCGGAATATTCTCCTCCATTAAAATTTTAAACGACTTTCTCTTTTCTTTCAAAATTCCAAAACAGGAACGTTTCTTTCAATATTGACACAGCATCAGCTTGTAGGTTTTCGATAGGTTGCGTGAATTTAATTTTTTTGCCGTCTTGCACTGGACAAAGTTTAAACCAAGTGTGTGGCAGGCTTCAAACACTTCATTTGTAAAGAATTTTTTATTCTGTATTGCCTGTATTTGATTATATAGCAAGTTTGGTTTTTATTCAGCCTGTTAAAGAGATTTACTTTGTTCCTAAGTAGAATTGTTGAAATGTCCCCTATTTTAAAAAACGAGTGTCGGTAATTTTTCCTGTATTCGAGACACAGAAAAATGCTTTTAAGACTGCTTTAGTATCACTTGAGGAATTTTAGTTTCACAAACGTTTCCCGAAAGTGAACCTCAGTTGTTTAGTTACAGCAAAAGTGATTACAATTCAATATCAAACTTTATTGCATCAATCAACTGGAGTTTTTTATTTCTACATAAAACCGCGGATCAAATGTTTAATTTATTAATTTATAACAATTGTATTGTTTGCAAATATTTTATCCCCAAGGATAATAACAAAGAAAAGTATAATCCTTGGGTTACTCTACATATTAAAAATCTAATCCGAGCAAAAAAGTCTACTTGGTATATAATAACTGATCAACTAAGTAGAAGAATATTTAAAGCAAAAAGAGCATATAAACAAAAATAATATTAAAGTCCCTCTAAATAATTTCCATCGTTAAAAAAGTGAATTTAACATGAATGAAATTTAGTGACAACTTGGGTTTTTTTATTTCAGACATTATTAACTTACCAATCAAAACCCTTATAAATATTTTTTCCATATGCAAAAATCTGTGCTCTTTCCATCTTTTCCATACACAAAAATTATGTGCTTTCATAAGTACTTTAATTCTGGAATACTACTCACTCTCTAGAGTTTTGCAAACTTTAGTCCGGTCTATAAAAAACGGAAGATAAATTGCTTGCTGAAAACTATCGAGTCATTATTTCAAGTAACCCCAAGTGGAGCACACATTTTTGAACAATTGTCTCAAAATTAATATAAGTTCTTGGTATGCAAAAAGACATTCACTTTCATTAATGAAAATATGGTTCTCAAGTTATATAAATTAGAATAAAATAACATATTATCATTAAAGTTGCACATTTAAAAAAATAATAGTAACACTAATGTTATATTTGACATTACACATTAGCGTAGCAACTGCAAAAAATCTTAAGTACATTAAAGTATATTTACGGACAACAATGGCGCGAATCACTTTGTGTGTACTTTACCTAATAACTACTGAAGCAGAAATAGCAGCTCAATTAAATTTAAAAGATGTTATAGACCAATTTGCTGAAATAAAGACAAGATAAAACTTTCATTATATTTTCTACTTACTAAACTTCCATGGTATAACATTCTGGTTTATATTTAATCAAATTAAAATTGTATTACATATAAGGTTTTTGTTTTCTTGTAGATTTTCTGTCAAAAGGGAAGGTAGAGGGGTAGCAGAAAGGTAATTTAGGCGCCCGGATTAAAATTTTGCGGGGAGGTATTTTTTTTTTGTCGCTACGCTTCTGCATGAATACCTATCTACTGAGGTTTCTTTCTATTGATTTTTAATGTAATTTTTTATTGGATTTGCTTTAATTGATATGATATCAATGTTTCAATTTTATATTTTGTGGATCAGGTATATTGCTCTTTGTAAAAGTGATGGAAAATCCTATTCGAGTTTATTAAGTGCTTTATTAGTTGCAGCCAAAAAAAATTTTCTGAATATTCATTGCTTTTAGTTTTTTATTAACTATGCATCCTTGACAGTTAAGAAGACTATGCAACATTTCAAAAAGGCTATGCAGCATAAAAGTAAGCTCTGTCTTCTTGGGCATTTTTGATCTAATTCTCCTTCGTGCTTTACATGCTCAACAATAAAATGGCCTTGTGTTTCAAATTGTATATAATCATTATGAAACAAAAGATTTTTTCCAGTATCTTTTTTTTTTTTATGACTTAATGCCTTGAAGTAGTAGGAAATGCGGATTCTAGCTCATGTGTGAGCTTGAAAGTATGATACATCTCCACTATTTTTTAACATGTATATTATGAGCTCTTCAACTAGAATGACATTGTGTTAATTTAATTATTATTTCAACAAAGAAATAATATTTATAAGGTGAAATCTAAGCATAAAATAAAGCATATCCTATCACAATAAAACTTCCAGATTGTCATTCTTCTGTATTCGCAGAGGTTAATGTTACTACTAATCTTCTTCCAGTAGGCATGGAATCAGCAAAATTTCTGTAAAACGAGATAGTAGTTGTAGAATCAATTGTATCTTTTGATTGATACAATAGTCCAGATGACTCATTATTAAATGTTTTAATATTAGCACCTTTCCATGAAGAAAAATAAAAGTCTTCTAAACCAGATGAACAGTATATACATACACTATTACAATCAAATCCTTGAAATACCGTATAATTAGTATCGTTACATGGTATCCAAGGTTGTACAACAGAGTTAGTATTTACTGAAGAATTGTATGCATCATACATGCGTACTCTAGATTCCCACCAATTCCCAGAATTGCCAATAACATGCGTTCTAATATATTTAAGATAAACACCTTGACCAGAAATGTCTGGAGTATCTAATATTATATATTCTTTACTATAAATTGTGTTTGTAAATCTAAATGTTTCTGAGTATAATTTAATAGATGACAATGAATGAGGTAATGATGCAAGGCTGTTTCAAACCGAGCTTAACGGCTTCTTGTTATTTTTTGAAAATATTGACTTATGGGGTGTTACTAAAACTTCTATAACTTTTAAAATATTAAAGATAATTTTGTTTTGTAAAAAAAATAAAAACACCAATAAAATGTTTCATCTTACGACATTTAATGCATTAGTAAAAAAACTTCTTTAAGTTTAAAAAAAATTCAACAAATGATGAAGTTGGTTGAATTCAAGTAATTTGATGTTACTTTTTATCAAAAAAAAATCAGAAAAATTTATTTCTGATAGTTATTCTCAAATATACCCATTGTTTGACCATTATAAAAACAAAAAAACCTTAATTGTTTAAGGATAGCTAAAACAGACTTTATTGAGGTCTGAAAGCAAACCTTACTTTTCGCAAAGTTATGAAAAATGTAGTTAAAAAGGGGATTAGCTGTTAAAAGAGTACATTTTTAAACCTAGGAGTTCTTGTTTTAAAAACTTATTTTCCTAAGCCAATAAATTCATTGCATTGCAAAATAAAGCCAGATTTCGATTTTGGAATATTTAGTCAAAACATTTAAAGCTTAAGCATTTATTTTTTTCTGTGCATACAGTTCTAATAATATGGTGTTAAGTTGTTAATAAATAAACACTCACCAAGTCTAATAAAATAATTCATAACCAAATTTATTTTATAGCACTTGAATCTTATAGTCTCTTCTCTCAGTAAATAAAGTGTTTAATAATACAAATAGCTAATTAAAATCTTTTGAAAATTTGTTTTTATTCCCATTAAAAACTGTTTTATAATCAGTTGGTTTACTGAGAGGTTCTTTAAGTAGTAAACTATCTTTGTACATCCAATTGATATCAGATTCATACTCATGCTAAACCAGAAAAACAATTGCTCCACTCAAAATTTTGATAACGTTTACAAATTCTTAATTTATTGAACTAAATTTTTACACCAACTTGATATGAGATTTATATTCCATTCTTTAACCAGCGAGGAGGTATGTAGAGCAGAGGTACTGCAAAGATAGAACTAACTTCTGGTGATAAACATCGAATGGATATGTAATATATCTATAAAAAAATGTAACATATAATGAAGGACAATACATTTTTTAAATTAAATACACAAACATACAAGATCATACCCAACCAACATACCGGTTGCTCTGATCACAAGTTAATATATAAAAGCTAGATTTTTACATACATTTGATGCAAGACTAGAATTCCATTCTTTAACTTGAGCGAAGGTATTGCATAGGTATAAATAACTTCTGAAGATAGGAACAGAATGGGCACCTACCTAATATATAAAATCAATATATTAAAATATAATATTTTAAACTAACATTACACAAATATTAGAACAGAATAAAATTATCTTATATATAAATTAAAGATCTCATATAATTTATCTTACTTGTAAATAGTTTTTTTTGTTGTTGTTGTTTTTAATTTTTTAAGTATTTTAACTAAATTTGATGACCACAAACAAGACAAAGGCCTTGTCTATAAAATGAATTTTCGCCACGCTCAGAACACAAAACACACTTTCTCACCTCAGAGGCTTGAAGCTTCCTATCAGCTTTGCTGTGCAATTCAAAGCGTTTTAAAACAAGATGCAGCTTCTGCTCCTGATTTCTTACTGAATGCAATTGTCTTAATTCCTTATTTACGCTATTATGCAAACACTCTCCCTCCTCTTTACTTAGCAACCCAGTAGTTTTATGGAATTTTATAAATAGTGGCACATTAAAAATAAGTTCATGCATTTTTCGTGCGATACTTTCATTTGGAAAGCAAGCATGAAACTCAATAGCAAATAAATTTATATATTGATGAAGCTCAGTAATTAGCCAATACTCATAGTCTCTAATTGAGAACTTAATGAGTTACAATGTGTGTTGAGAGCCCTATTTTTAGAATTTAAATCTGTAATTTCAGCTTCCAACTTAAATACTTGCATTTTAAATTTTTCTATTTGCTACATATTTGTTTTATTTTCAGAAGTTAATTGATCAATTTGATTCAGTAACTCCTGACTGTTATTTAAAGTGAAAAAGTCATCTGCATCTGCTGATTTTTTTTTTTTTTGGTGGAGCTTGCGACAGTTGCATTTTAAAAAATTCTTTGTTTTTTATAGCTTTAAAATTTTTTTTATATTTCTTTTTTTTGCGTGTTAACTTTAGGCACATTTTATCAAACTCGTCATTACTAGGCATATCAAAATCAATTGGCAAAAGAAAACTCATAAAACTAAATAAATCACCTCTTATTTTAAAGACTGTCATTAAAATGGAAATGACATTGTTACTGATCTTATCTGTCCTAATTAATCGCTTAACAAAAGGAAAGTTACACCTTTCTTCCCAACCATTTTTCCATCCAATATGTTGTTTTAGAATTTCCCTATCAGTTGAATACATTGTTATCAAAATAATATTGACTTATTAATAAATATAATAAAAACAAATAAAATAATATTAATTAACAAATATATGCACTAGATAAAAGTGGATTTAACAACTTACTTGATATTAGTTTGATAATCCAAAGAGAAAAATTCCGCGTAACTTTGTTTACTTTTATACTTCAAAAATTGACTCGCCGAAACAGTTGTTTGGAGAATATTGGTTAATAAATAGTTTGGGACGTAACGCATAAAGGTTACGTCATCGCAAAAAAACGTCAACACAAATGTACGCCTAAAACTAACAAGATTAGTTGTAAAACATGAGATTTTTAAAAACATATTTCATAACATAGCTGAAGGCACGTAAAATTAATTTTTTTATTTTCATTTGCATAAAAGGTTGAAATTTCATTAACTTACGTCATCCATCAAAAAAGTTACGTTTTGCATTTAAAAACGAACAATTAAAAAATATAAACGCTTTAAAAACTTTTGTCTTTTTGTAAAAAATTCTCTAGGATGACGCAGGAATCTGATAGAATGGACATTTAGGGTTAAGTGTTCCAAATTTTAAATATCAAGCACAAAGCTATGTTATGAAATCTTAGTTGGCCCAACTCATGTTTTCCGGAAAATATGCGAAAATTAGAAAAGTGGTTCTAAATTATTAAAAATATTTTGGCAATATTTATTTTTATACCAATTAATGTAAACATTTATTTCACAAGGAAAGATAGATCTTTTATATTTTTTTAATTGCCAGATGAAAACATTTATATAAAAAAGTTACTATTAATTTAAAGTTTGTGAATTTTTATACTTTTTATGCGGAAATCCTTTTTTTTTTTTTGATAAACTCATAACATCACGCTCGTTTTTATATTGAGTGAAACAGCCGTGGATATAGTTCTTGTAATAAAAGGTTGTAACCGATATTTTATTTGTTGACTAGTTTTATTGTATTAGTGTTCGAACTCTCGATTCGATAAAAGCTAGTTCGAAACGGAACGGAATAAAAATTTTATTCCGACTTACGGTAAAAATCTGTTTCGAGAAAAAAAATCTTTCTCGAAAGTCAGAAATTTATCGAATTTTTCGAGAATGTTCGTAATGTTTCGGCAATCATACTTTGTCAAAAAATTGTAAGTTTATCGTTTTTTGTCGAATTTTTTTTATTTAATCCACAACATTTTTTGAAGTAATTAGCTTATAGGAGATAAAAAGTCTAAGGCATAAATTAACAGTTCTAACTGTTAGTTTTTAATTCCACAGCTTTTTACAGAAATAAAAAAAATATTTTATGATTATGCAAACTTTATTTATTGTAATAATTAATCATTGGACCTAAAATTCAACTTTTTTATCACTTTTTTAATCTTTTATATCACAAAGAGGAACTCCGCATTTGAGCTTTGACCTTCTCTGGCTTTTGACTGGGTTTGGAACAAATTCACTGGTTTAATGGACACTCTTCTTTTTTTCTGTTGTGAACCTTGTTTTGATGATTTCTTTCTCTTTAGAGGTTTTGAGGTTGATGATGCTTCTAGTGGTTTGAGTTTATCCTCCTTCTCTTCAACTTCCTCCTCCATCATTGCGTCGGCCTCTTCTCTCCCCTCATCATTTAACAGATTGACCTTAATTTTTTTAACCACCAACTCGTAGTTGACCTTGATGAGGGTTAATTTCTTGGAGGTGGAAGGATCCAAGTTCTGCCTTTTTGAACTGATGATGTTTCCACTCTGTGAAAAGAGCCTTTCACTACTGCTTGAAGCTGCTGGGACACAAAGCCAA
The DNA here is from genome assembly GCF_038396675.1 of Hydra vulgaris. Classification (NCBI taxonomy): domain Eukaryota; kingdom Metazoa; phylum Cnidaria; class Hydrozoa; order Anthoathecata; family Hydridae; genus Hydra; species Hydra vulgaris. The sequence continues at coordinate 18,071,746 of NC_088923.1, forward strand.
TCTCTCGTCAATTCTGCCAGTAGAGACAGATGTCCTTTGTTTGCTTTCCACTATTGTAATGGGTCCACCTTATGTCTGTATGGTGCTTGAGGCATTGCTTGGTAAGCATCAAACTCTCTCTGCGGAGAAGGCTTTTGTTGGCTGAAAGGAAAAATTTATTTTAAAATTGAATTTGTTTTAACTAGATCTAAACAATGGTTTTTTCTCTGGTTATATTATATCAGAAAAAAGTTTATTTTCATATATCTTAAAAAATAGTAAAACTTTTTACTTCATACAATAAACAATTATTTTAGATCCGATGTATATTTTATCAGAAAAAATGACTTAACTATATCGCTCAAATTTTTCCGATCTGGGGTATATTTAATTGTAAAATAGATTTACCTAATATTGTGTGGTTCTTGATTTTGCCACAATGCTTCCACTTCCTCCATAAATTCATTGTCATCCACCACAATATCAATGTCACTCGAATTAGTAGATTCCTTTCTTTGCTCATAAAAGGTTTGGGTAGAAGTATGCTCATCTATCAACTTGCTGACAACCTCCTCATACAACCTTGACATGCCAGTGATGATCTGTGGACTTTGTTTGACAATTTGGTCGCATTTTCAAGCATTTCCTTAAGCTCTTTGATGTTGTTGATGGACCTGCTGAAGGCTTTGTTTAACAGGTGGTCACCACACAGCAATGAAGAACAGCCACCAACAGTCAGTAATGGGATTGCAGCTTTCATTGGTGCTACTGCATCATGAACAATTATTTTTCGATTTCAAAACAGGGTGTTCTTCCATCATTTCATCATGACCCTATATTTTTTAAGAAATTTTTAATTTGTTCAAGATATTTTTGAATAACATGAATTGAACGATAAGTTGATCATTTTAGTTTTTAAACATCATATTATATTTTTGAAAATAGATAAAATATTTTTAAAAAGCGTTAAAAGTTATGGAAAAAAAGAATAAAAAATAATTACCTTGGCAATCATGTAGGATGTATGGCGGCCAGTAAAGTTGTCAAAATTCAAAATAAATTTTTACAACTTAAACTCCTTGCTGATGTAGTGAAGGGTAAGTGAAATAAATGGATCTTCAGCTTCGGAGGTCCAAGAGTCAGTAGTCAGTGCCACACCTCTGCAATCTGGAAGATCCATTTCTAATTCAGACTTATTTACACCCATGACAGCTGAATACAAAAGTGGCAACTTGTACTTCTTAAAAGTGGTTGGGTCCTTGATTGACACCCTAGGATTAAAGTACTTGACAAAGTCTTTTAAGGCTGGGTTACTCGCAACGTCAAAGGCCGATTCTTAAAAAAGAAAAATGCTAACCATATTACAAAACCTGAGGCATTTTCTGGATTTATGCTATCCAAGTTATTAAAACATTTTAGATTAATTTAAAATGAATATGAAATGCGTTTTGAACTTTTAAAAAATATATGACTTATAATGTTTTCATTAAAAAGGACTTTTAATTGCGCTTGTTAAAAAATTATAGATATCTTTAAAAATAACTGGTAATTTTTATCTCAATCTAACGCAATTTAAATTGTACTTTTGTTTAAAATACAACTTACAAATTTTTTACCTGTTCTGGCAATGAACTTCATAACTTCCATGTCAGCCTCCAACTGTTTCTTGTGTTGAGAGGAGTACTTCCAAGGCCATATTCTGCGAGAGTTTTCTGAGACCCCATGGCTTTCATTTTTTCATTCTGAGAAAAGGTATAGTGGGCTACCTTGTCTTGAGCCTCGTCAAGGCCAACAGTTGCCTCATGGATTTCTTTGAGGTCCTCAGCCCTTTTCTCTTCCCGTTCAGCCATCAGTTTGGTCAACTTTGCAAAGTCTTGAGGGTGTTTTGACTTAAGGTGGTACCTGGCACTGGAGGTTGAAGATTGCTGCATTTTTAATTTTTGTCCACACTTTTTACATACAGCGAGGGGGTAGTCTAAATTAGGAACAATTTCCTTGTCAAAGAAATTCCAGAAAGCATTATTTGATTTTGGCATTTTGATTTGAGTTCACTTATAATTTTTTAAACTTTATCACAAAAATTTCAACGAACAACAAAAAGTTTTTTTTATTCAATATTTTCATCAAATTTTTGGCTTCTTGCCTTTATCAAAACAAAAGTAGACTGAAGAAAATTGTCTTCATCCTTTATATTCAACAAACTTAAAATATTTTAATTTTAATAAAATCAAATTAAAATTAAAAATTATTAACTGACTAGAAATTATTATGCAAAATTAAATTAGAATTAATAATTGTCTAGAAATTATTAAACAAAGATTACATCAAATTTTAACTTTTACCACAAAAAAATTAAGAAGTAAATTCAACTAAAGTTATTAATTAAAATAAAATAAAAATAAATCATAAAATAAACAAAGAACAATAAAAAATTTGTTGTAAAATTTAAAGGTAAAAAAAAGTAAAATGTATTTAAAAACATAGTCGTCAAAAATAAAAATTATTGTAAACAATAATTTTTTTCGAAAATACTCGAACAGAAATTTATAAATATTTTATTCATTCCAACGTTACGAAAAAACTCGGAAACGAGAAATAATAACTTATCGTTTTCGAATTTTTCAGTTTTTATTAGCCATGAGCGAGATCTCGTCTCGTTCCGTTTCTCGTGAGAAATGGGACTTCTCGTGAGAAACAAGAAATAGAAAATTCTCGCGAGAAGTAGAACGAGACTTAAATATTATATTATTTTCTAAATTAAAAATTATTATAGTTTACAAAATGCTTAATAATTTGTTTTTTTAATTAATTAATATTTTCACTCCGTGATTTTAATAAATCTAATTAAAAATTTAATTTGTTTTTGACAAAAAAGATCAAAAATGTCACCAAGAAAAAACAAAATCTGGAGATATTTTCAAAAAACAAGTGACGATGCTGAATGCAAGGCGTGCAAAAAGTCTTTGAAAACAAAAGATGGAAACACAAGCGGACTTCATCGTCACTTCGAAAAAAAACACAGCCAAGATTACGTTGAGTATTTTGAAAAAACTGACGACTCTCTTCTTCCTCCTACTAAAAAGAAACAACGAACCATGGTCGAAATGCTTGAAACAAAATCCAAATATGACAAAGACAACTCCATTCAAAAACAGTTTGACTCTGCAATGCTGGATTACTTTTGAACTGATCTGGCATCCTTTTCAGCAGTCGAAAGAAGAGGTTTAAAGAAGTTGTTTAACATTGCAAACCCTAAACTGAGCCTTCATCACAGAACAACATATTCAAGAAAGCTTTCAATTCGGTCAAGAGAAGTTCAAGCTGGAATGAAGAACATAATAACGGAGATTACGTTAAATCTAAAATGTGCTGCATTTACTTCTGATCTTTGGACTTCTAGAGCTCAGGACAGCTACATCTTTTGGACTTTTCATGCTATTGACGAAAATTGAAGACTACATCACTGAACACCCCATGTCCAACAGTTCCCAGGCAGACACACAGGTATCTTAATTGAAGGAAAGCTGCATTCTTTCTTAAAAGAACTAAATTTGCCTGCTGATTTGCCAATGTACTGCGTGAACGACCAGGCAAGAAACATGAAACTTGCAGTCAAATTGTCAAAGCGCCTTGACCAATACTGTGCAACAATCAAATTTTGCAATGTGCAGTTCGAGACTCATTTGGAATGACTGCTGGAATAGATGATGCGTTGCAAACATGCAAAGATTTTGCTTGTTTAACTCACCAGTCAACAGTTGCGGCTGAGTTGCTTGAATCAGAATCAGACGCTCAAGGAATCAATTTTAGACAGTTACGCCAATCTGTTGACACAAGATGGAATAGTGAACTGGATTGCATGGCTTCTGTCCTACATCTAAAGAGTGCAATTATCAGCTTATGTGCAAATGAAGATATTTTTTCTTCATCAGTGCATCACAGTGGAAATCAATCGAGGGAGCAGTAGAAATTTTGGCACCACTTAAAGAAGCTACAGAAACGTGGTCGGCTGAGTCTATTCCAACAATTAACACTGTCGCCGATTCTCTTTATTTAATCAATGACAAAATTGATCAATTTATTGAGACGGATGGAACAAATGGGTATGATGTCTTGTATGCAAAAAACTTGAAAAGCTGCATTGAGAAAAGATTTCCTCTTTGTCACACTGGAAACTTATTGAGTGCTGCAGCAAACTACTTAAATCCTGCTTTAAAGGGACTTCACTTGAAGCTCTTCAAAAAACAATAAAAGAATGGTTAGCCTCACAGGTTAAGTATAATGCTGAGTGCCAACCTGTTACCAGAGTCCTTTCAGCAAATTTGTCCCCTAATTCAAAACTGAAGCGCAAGTTGAACGTCAGACTTGAAACACAAGAGCCAACATCTGAACTGAATCCTATTTTGAACGAAATGTGCCAGTATGAATATCTCTCTAATGCCAAAAAAGACTTTCCGATTCTTGATTGGTGGAAATTGCATTCAAATACATTGCCAGAACTCTCTTCATTAGCTAGACAAATTTTTGCTATTCCAGCAAGTTCAACTAAATCAGAGAGAGTTTTTAGCTCAGGTGGAAATGTCGTCCGATCATCCAGACACAACCAGAAAAAGTAGAACAAATCATCTTAATCAGAGAAAACATTGTCTTGTTGGAAAAGTTTGGCCAAAAAATTCTGAATTAATATTTGAAAAAGTTGTTTACATTTGACAAATGTCATTTGTGTCTATTTGTCAAAATCATGTTTACATTTTTTTTTTTACTTGGATTTTAATAAATTTGTTTTCAAAAATTTTAAAATTTCTCGTCTCGTCTCGTTCTCGGTCTCACGAGAAGTACTAACTTCTCGTCTCGATCTCGTCTTGGTTTGAAAAAACCTAGTCTTGCTCATGGTTAGTTTTTATTGAAAATTTCTCGAAATTTCTCGTTAACCGGAATTTTATTCAACAAAGTCCGGACACTATATTGTATAATAGAATTACTAGACTAGTAGTAAATGATAAATTTAGTGTAAAGTACCCTCCTAATGAATTAGTCGTATGTATATTACAATCTTGTAAAGAGTTTGCATAATATGAATGAACAAGTGGGTCAAGTGGTGTAAATAAAAAAACATATACTAGAGGAATATTATTATCTCCAACACTGTAGAAAGATATAAATCTCCAATGCAAAGTGAATGATCTGCGTATATTCTAAGAAATACGTTACCTGGTACATTATAATTAGTATCAAACCCTTCAAATTTTAGCCATATTTTTCTGAGAATACCAGGACCAGAAGGTTGTACAAAAATTGTTGTTGCATCAGGACCTGTAGTAGGTGGAACAAGCTTTTGTTTTAATCTAAGGCATGTTAAACTTAAATTTGGTATTATTCCTAATTCATTAAGATTAAGTGTTTTATGATCATCATAATTTTTTGTAGCAGCATCATGTGAGCTAGTAGGTTCTGCTACATTTATTAATTTATTATAATTAATATTAATATTACTAATTGCATTATTACATCCATCTCTCCTAATAAACAAGTTAGTAGCTCGAGATAATGTTAAACCGTCTACAGCTACAGATGAATTAGTGTCGCGTCCGAATTTATCAACAGGCATTTTATATAAAAAGAAAATTTTTTTAACTATATTTAAAAAAAATTACCATAGATAATTAATAATATTCTGAAAATTATATCCTTCATCTAGTTTTTTTAAAACATATAAACACAAGTGTCCACAGAATGAGGTATTTCCAAATTGAACTCTATCACTATTATGACAAACAGGATAATTAACAACTTCAACTGGTGGTGGTAGTCCATAAGAGTCAAAACTGAGTTTTTTATCTCCGTCTTTGTACCAGCAAATCCGGTGAAATCCCTGCGTACTTGAACCTCCTGCATTTTAATATTCCACATTCTTTTTTTTTATGTATTTTTAGGTAATTCTCTTACAAATTAATTACAAACCCTTAAATTGTTTTAGTTTTAGTTTTTTTGCTGCTTTTATCAATTGAAAATTTGTTAATGGTTCATTTGGTAAAATTATTCCATCTATATTGATAAGTTTATGATAATTGTTATTAATTTTTTCCATTTTTACTTATAAATAGTTTTTTCTTTTTAAAAAAACAATTTTGGGCTCTTTGACTTATTTTGGCTCTTTGACCTCTTTGACCTCTTTAACTTCTTTGACCTATAAATTATTTTCTTTTATTTTATAGTGTTCATATGCTAATGTGTGTATACCATCCTCTAAAATAACTCTTTTATTGTCTTCTGCGCTTAATGCTATGTTATTGACTACTTCTGTGTAAATTTCACGTATATAAGATCTTATCACATTCATTCTCCTAATATGTTCTCTTTTAGTTAATAAACAATCTTTGCAATCTTCATGAGTTATTCCTTTTTTAACAAAATTTTTTTTAACTCCTTTACATTTTTTCTTTTCTTCTCCGTTTATTGAGAATGAATACAACTTAGATCTAAGTCCTACAAATTCTTCAATTTGTGCTCCTTTTGCCTCATCTTTAAACATTCCTAATACTTTATTATTAGCTCCAACTTTAAAACCTACCTTATTAATTGCAGGATGATTCTTATTAAAATCACTTGTATCAAATTTGGTTTCATATTTCTAAGTAAATTGGTTTAGTATATTTTAATTTTGTTCTTTTCATATGTATTGCTATTAAGTTTTCATCAAATATTGTTCTACTTTCAAAGTTAGGTTTTGATGCTAATTTAATAGCTTCATTTCTGTCTGTTACTAATCTAATATCAACTCTGTTTTCAACATTCTTCATTGTTTTTCCAAAAAATGAATTGTTCATGAGTTTAAAAAAATCTATTTCAAACTTACTAGTTGCTTTAGTTCTTAGATCTTTATTTTTTTAATGTCTTCACTTAACCAAGCTCTTTATTGAAACTTTACTCCTCTATGAATTTTAGTAATCTTTAATCTTAATCTTTCATATAATTTAAGATTTTTATAATGAATGGCATAATTTTTCTTATTTATTAAATTAGGAACTAATTTTTCAACACGATCAATGGTTATTCTTTCAGGTGCGAGCGGATAATCATTATGCCCATCATGTAGATATTCAGGATAATCTAAGTCTACTTCTAGTATACTTGGAATTAATTTCCAGTTTGTTAACTCGTTTTCATTCAACCATTTAAAATCATGTGTAGGAAGTGGTTTACTCATCGCCCATCCATATAAGTTATTAGCATCTAGATACTGTATAAAGGTTGATGGTTTGCTTTGATCATACGAATTACCCATATACTTATTATTAGAAGTTCCAAATCTATTAGATATCATACTAATTCCACCTCTTATACCTTTCTTTATCATTAGTAATATATCGTAATTACTCTGCAACTCTTATTCTATTTCAGTCATCTTCAATGCTAAGCTAATCCTGGTGGTGTCCATGCAGGATCTAAATCATAATTTCTAATACAAAGATTTTTAAAATTTTCAAATACATCAGCGAGTAACAACACATCTGAAACATTGTACAAATCATGATAATCTCTAAATGTTTTACTATTAAACTCTTTCCACACATTTTGCGCGTGCAAGTAATCATTACCACTTATTCCTTCACTATTTAATCTAGAATAGAATGATTCTTTTGGCGGTAATTGTGTCTTATTAAATCTATTAATAGAATCAACCCAATCATATGGGTATACACCTTTTCTTAGTAACAAATCTAATTTTTTACCTGAATAAAAAGTTTTCCAATATTTTTGCACTGGTCTTTTGCTAAATTCTTTGAAAATTCATCTAAACTATCAGACTTATGTCTGATAGTTTATAACTATTTATGTAACGAAGTTCACGTTTAACTTCAACATTCTTTCCATCTTTAATATACTCACCAACTTTAATTTCTCTAGAAAAGCTAATATACTTTTCTTCATTGTTTGGTAACTCAACTTACGTCCTGATAATTTCTTTATAAATAAGTGAGAATCATAACCAGATAAATTGTGAAATAGCACTGGAAAGAATCTTGGAATTTTATAATTTAAATTACAATCTTGATAAGCAGCACCTCTATATTTTTCAGTAATATGACATTGGTTGCGTACTTTATCATTTTCAAGTTTTTTTCTATAAATGTGGCATGATATTGCTGCATTAAAGTCATGCTTGTTTTTATCAGTAAATATCATCTTTTTTGAAAATTTAATAATGCCACAAATCTTCCTAATATCTTTTTCTAAGCTGTCAACAAAAATTTGCGCAACATCATCCGTTTCATTAGTCGAAGTAAATGTAACTGGACTACTTTGATAAATACTTTCGTCAAAACATTTAATAGAATAACAGAATTAACTTGGAATATGTTTTTGATATTGTTTAGTATAAGATTTATTCGGATTTGGTTCACAAGTGTCGATTGATTTGATAAAACTTTTAAAGTCAGCATATACTACAAACGGAACTCTCATTGATTTATTGTGATTTATAAATTGCATTGTCGAATTTGATTAATAGTAAATCTAATAAATGTTTACGATCATTATTCTTTGACACACGCAAAATATGAACTTCTGAGTTTTCATTACCAAATACATTAACATTGATATCTTGATTAATATTTTCAAATTATGTGATTTGGTTTAATGATGCTGGATATTCTATTTTATCCCAGTTTATTTTTTCTGCTTGATTTTTAAGATCATTATCTATTTTTTTAGGATTTTTATCTTAAGGATTTAATGCTCTTGCAACGCACCACTTAAAACATTGATTACCTTCATTTTTCATTTTTTTTTCAAGTGGAATATATGATTTTGCTTTTATAGGATTACACTCGATAATATTTATTTCCATCTTTTAAACAGAAACAAACTTCCTTCCTGATCCTAAATGTTGAAAAGAAGATAATGATTCCAAAATTTTATGCTCAGCACTTTCATATAATTCATTCAAATCTGTTGATTCTAACACAACTGTATTATTAGTTCTAAATATAGCAGTTTTGATTATAGTTCCTCCTGTTAGAATAGAAGTGCGCTCCATTATACAAGTTAGAGCTATATAAACCTTTGAATTTCTATTACTTTAATCGCACTTTTTTTAGCAGCATTTATGAATGATAAAGCATCGTAACCTTCTATTCCTTTAGCTTTAAATTGTTTTGTCACATTTTTAATAGATAATTGATTTAATTAAAATATTGTTGTATTTATTTCTTTAACTTTATCTTCAGGTTCAACTTTACTTCTAACTTCCAATTTATTGTATAAATTTTTTAATGCGTTGATTTTATGATTGACTTTATTTTTAATTGTATCAGGTACGTATGACACAATCCAATCTGCAATAGAAGTAAGTTTACTTTTTCAGTTGATTCTTTTTTTGTTGTCAATGTATTTTTTATTGTATTAGGCACATATGATATAAGCCAATTCGCAGATGTGTTGACTGTATTTTTAATTGTATTAAGCACATATGACATAAGCCAACCTGCTGTAGATTGCCATGGTCTTTGCTCAATCGGTGAGTTACTAACTGCTGTAGATTGCGTTATAACTACAGGTGTGTGCACTAACGCTTCTAATAAATCACTTTTTCTCATTCTATAATAATGTTTAATTTTTTGCTCTTGTGCGATTTGTTTTAATTCTCTAACATTTGTTTTTTCCATTTTTTATATAACTAGATATATTTTTTGATTTTCAGTTTCCTTAAATTATTTTTTTTTTTAAAATCTTATCATATTTTTATGATTTTTAAATATATCCAAATCCTCGTATTCTACAATAATAAGTATTACTTTTATATTTTGAAATCTCATGCTCTTTTGTAATTGACAACGTTCTATATACAAAAGGTGTAGAAGTTAAATATTTTAAAGATGTTATATCTGGAATAGGCTCATCTAGTATATTTTCCATTTTTTTACACGACAAGATCTTATTTATTAAAAATATTTACAAAGCACGTGAAATATTTTTTTAGCATATATTTATTATAAACATTCTATACGTTTCCACCCTCTAATTCTATAAGAAGGTTTTATAACTCTTTCTATTTTAAACTCACCATCTTTTTCAATTTTAACTGCTTTATTTGAAAAAGGTAAATAATCGTTAGATAATTCTATAGTTATACCATATTCTGTGACATTTTTGTTTTCCATTTTTATATGATAAGATTTTATTTATTTTAAGAATCTTTTTTTTCAGAATTTATTTTTTCAGATTTTAATATTTTAATCTTAAATCCATTATCAATTTTTCTATCACGTAATTCAAGATATCTCCATCCATGCTTAGTTTCACGCATAGCACTATATAATGATTTATATATTATAATTTCTCCAGTTTCCATGTTTGTTAATTTAACAGTGACTGGTTTTTTCTGAACTGTTCTTAATCTTTCATATTTTGGATCTATTTCTTTTTTTCTTGTTTTTCACGATGAAATTCTAGAATTATTTTTTTCTCATTTGTTTCTTTCACTGGATGTATTCTAGATCTGCCAACTGGTTTTTAATCATTTACTTCTTTCACTTCAGTCATTATTGATTCTTTATTTAACAACACATTATTTATTGCAATCATTAGCAATGAAGCGATATTGTCAGATGTTTTTGAAATGTTATTTTCTTCTAATAAGTTATTTAAATTTTTCTTTGTGTATTTCATTATTCTAATATATAAAGAAAAAAATATTTAATTAATTCTCAAAAGAATTTAATTTTCAAAAAATTTAATAAACAGAATAAAAATTTCTTCCGTCTGATTGCAGTTGTAACTTTTATCAGATATTGTAACTGCAAATACTTCAGTACCTACTGTAACAGTTGTATTAAGTGTTACTGTAACTTTTATTTGTACCAAACCTGATAATAATTTTTCTGATTATTTACTAACATCAAAAACAAAAATTGGGTATAAATCTTTATAATCAGAAAGATTTATATTGCTGTGTGTGATCAATTCATTCATTCCATAAAGTTTTTCATTGAAAACAGCTGCATCTCTATAAGCTCTTGAAAATTGCTGATTTGGGAATGATAAATTATAATCAACAGCAGGATATCTTTCAGAATTAAGAGAAATGTAGATATTTGACAACTAACAATGATCGAATGTTGAAAGATTAGCATTTTGGTTGCCACTTTTATTTGTTTGCAACAATAACGTATCTTGGTCTTTCAGTACCTATCCTTAGGCACACGTCCCAAGAAAATCTAGTAGATTGTTGAACAGATATAGTATCACACTGACGTTGACGATAACATACTGGAATTTTCGTTTTTGATGCGACTTGATTAAAAAGTTTAAGCCATTCTGCATTTGCTGGTAGCACATGTGGTATAAACAATGATATTTTATGAGAATTAACTTTTGCATCAGCTACAGTAGAAAGCTTAAAAATTGCGTCATTTTCAGGTTTTCTTACAAGAGTTGTTGTGTGTTTACATCCAAAAATAACTTTGTCGTAATCATCGTAGAATCCAAAAATGTTATCAGTAAGTACTGGTGTTGATGCAGTATCTTTATACCACAATTGATTTAACCCTTGGGCTAATTGAAAGTCGTTTGGGTATTTAAGCATTCCTGACATTGTAGTTGCTTTACCTGGGTGAATAATAGTTTCTACATTTTGGTTTGATAATTGGTATGATATTTGACTAAATAAATGCATAATACCATTATTTGTCAGTGTCACTGCATCTGTATTAGCATAAGCTGTTCCATCAGATAATTTAATAAGTTGTCCTTCAAATAAGAGATAAGCTTCAGATGGAAGTATGTAAATATCTTGTCACAACATTGATTCTAATTTCTCCAGGACTACTTAGATTTGTACGAACAACTGGCTCATATTCATGGAATTCAAGTCTTTCAATTCCATTATCCACAGTTGGCATTTCTGTAAAATTTAATAATTTAGAAGTTGTCATTTTGTTTTTTTATATACAATATAAAAAATTTTTTTCTGATTGACAATTCTTAAAAAACTAATTGTATAAAAAATTTTGCAAATCTATTCAAGTCTAAGCAAGTCAAAGACCGCGTCCTATTTTGACCAGATCTTCTATTCTTATAGCATTTTCATTTAATACTTTTTTTGCTGATCTTTTTATTGATCTTATTGACGAGCCCATCATCATTTTATTTATATTTGTTGTCACCTCATCTAGATTATTTTTTTTAGATCTTTCAGATCCATTATTAATCAGATCTATAGATCCAACCAAATTTGAAATTACTTCATTAATTTTTTTTATTAGTAGCAGGTTGTGAAACTATTTTTGAAGATACTTTATCAATTATTTCTTTTTCTTTTTCAACTGCAGCATTTCTAGCAGTTTCTATTGCTGATGTTGAAAGTTCTTTTCCTGCTGATTTAGCAGCAGTTATTGCAGTTTTTTTTTTAAATCAATAGCAGCCAACTTCTTCAACATAGCTGATGATACTCTTGTTCCATTTGACGTTTTTATTCGTTTAAATAAACCTCTTATACTGTCGAATATACCACTTCCTCCAATAACATGTTTCTTTACATATCCCTCATTATTAACAATTAGCATTTTTTATGTACTATATATTTTTTTTATATGCACTGATATATAATTATAAATTATTTTGTACCGCTTCATACTGTGAACTACTTTTTATACCTTGTCGTAATAATTCATCACAAATTGCAACAGCTTCATTTCTTGCTCCAGTGTTATCTGCTTTCCATGCAGCCATACGTAACTCACGCATTTCAATTGATGCATTAGGATTGCTAGGAAGAACTATAGTTTGTATTTTTGTTCCTACTCCTGTTCCTTTTGAATTACGCTTCCTATTTTTTTTATATCTTTCCAAATGAGTGCTATTATTTCTCTGTATTTTCCACTACGAGATGCCTTTGGTCTGTATGGATTTGCATCTGAAGAAATTGCATCTGTTTGTATTAATATATCTCGATAATTTTTAAGATCATTTTTATTAAATATTTCCTTATTAGGATTAGACTTTGTTATCAACTTCCAAAGTCCAGGAGTACCATAACATTTTTCATCAACAATAATTTTATCATCATGGTTAACATGTATTGGCTTTTTTCCAATATATAATATAGCATCTTTAGAATGTATTCCGAATGTAGCATCTATAGATTTTTCACTAGTAGTATACATTGTTAGATAATCTTTTGCAAATTCTCCTATCCTCATAACATTATTTTCTTCATGAGAGGGTAATAGTTCTTTAGAGTCAGATTTCATTATCTCTCTATTTGCTTCAGGATAAGAATTTGAAAAAATGAGTGCAAATTTATTAGCTTGATCTTGCAATTTATTTATATTTTCTTTTATTCCATCTTGACTATCAATTAATGGCTCGTACAATTTTTCTAAGTCTAACTGTAAATTAGTTTCACCCATCTTTTCATATAAACTATTATTTTGTATTCTTTTTTTAAGATTTAAAAATTCTTTAACAATTTTATCTCTTTTTCCAGGATCTTCAATTTTCAGAAATGACATTTTGCTTTTAAATAAAAAAGATATATATGACTATCAATCACCTATTTTTCAGAAGGCGCACTTGGTACACATGGTGTAATATTTGAATATATATTATATTTACTCATTTTAATAAGTAAATATAATGTTTAAAAAAATATTTAAAAAAAATATTTACAAAAAATTAACAAAACATAAATTCCTTTTTTAATCAATACATCAGAATTAAAATTATTAACAACATTTACTACAATATGATCAACAGTCTCTGATATTGCAGAATTTTGTAAACTTAACTTTTTTAATTTAAGTTCTTCTTTTAATGAAACTAACGCAACACCTTCATTAACTTCTACACCAAACTTTAAAAGAATATATTGATGTGAAAGAGATTTCACTGTAATGTCTTGTTGTGCAAATATTTCATATTTATTCTTATTTATTAATACTGAAGGGTGCTCTTAATCTTTGTGCACCTAAGAATGAAGAAGTATTTTTATAGGTTCATCTGGTATATATTTGTTTATAAATTTATGTAATGGCGGATTATTTCTTTGCATTTCTTTTTATATGCAATATAAAAAAATAAAATTTCGAAAAATCACAGAATCATATTCAAAAATGGAATATTAGCAAATGGTGAGTTTGTTCCTAATAATAAACTCACCATTTGCTTATATTCAATTTTTGTATTGATCCTGTTGATGTATATCCATTTCCATTACGTAAACACAATCCATCACCTACAAAACCTCCTTTACTCCATGGTGTCAAATATAAAACATTTACTGCAGCTGTCATTTTAACTCTTTTTCCATTCTTTTTTAAGTACACAATACCCCTTCCAGCAATTTTATCAACCATAGCTGATCCAGCTGCTGAACCTACTCCTGTTAATAAACCTGTTGCATGTGCTGGAGCAACGCTTGAGAAACTTGTGGAAATAAAAAAATTAAATTTGTATTTTCTCGTATAATCTGCCTAGGTAACATAAAATAATTTTTTTCAAGATAGAGACAATCTACATTACTATGTCTTCCTCTTATATAGTATTTTTCACACTTATTTTGCTTTGTTAATTGTATATCATCAAATATCATCAAATTATTTTTAACAATTATTGCCAACGAACTTCATAGGCCATTTGTAAATAATTTCATAAAAAGAAAAGTTATTGTAAATATGGGCTGCTGATTTAGTTGACATGCAATCTTTTTCCAAAGTTAATGATGGTATAAAATACTTATTAATGGTGATAGATGTTTTTTCAAAGTACGGATAGATTGTTCCATTGAAAAGTAAAACTGGAGTTTATGTTGCAAATGCATTAAGTAAAATCTTTAAGATTTCAGAATTTTGTAATAAGCATGTTAAAGCGTTAGGTGTTGAGTTATATTCAACTGAAAATGAAGAAAAAAGTTATGTAATTGAACGTTGGAATAGAACAATGAAAGATAAAATGTTTAAGTACTTTTCAGCTTATTCTACTAGAAAATATATTGACGTTTTAGATGAAATGGTAAATAAATACAACAACACAAAGCATTCTTCAATTAAAATGACACCAGTTGCGGCTAGCGATAAAAAGAATGAAAATACTGTTTGATTAAATCTAAATGGAAAGTATCCGTAAAACCAAAGTTTTCAATTGGTGATAAAATTAGGATAACTAAAAAGAAAGGAACGTTTGAAAAAGGATACACACCGAGGTGGACTGAAGAGGTTTTTACAGTGTCACAGATTCAGTTCACAGATTCACCAACGTATGAAATAACTGACGATAATGGTGAAGAAATACAAGGTACTTTTTATGAACAAGAAATGCAAAAAACTGATCAAAACATGTTTAGGATTAAAAGTTATTCGTAAACTCAAAAACAAATCATTAGTAAAGTGGTACGGGTATCCCATTCAATTCATGGGTTGACAATAAAGAATTGACAAGTCTGTAAAATTGTTTATTTAATAGGATATGCTTTATTTTATACTTAGATTTCACTTTATAATTATTATTTCTTTTTTGAAATAATAATTAATTTAACACAATGTCATGCTAGTTGAAGAGCTTATAATATAATGTTGAAAAATAGTGGAGATGTATCATACTTTCTAGCTCACACACTTTTTTTGGAAATGCATTTTTTTTATGAGCTAGAATCCGCATTTCCTACTACTCCTTGATCTAAAAACGTTATGATTTTCATTTACACGTCAATTAAATGAGAATCATATAGTCTTTAGATCAGGATCAAAATAATCAAGATAAAAAAAAACAATATAAAATCAAACATCATTATTATTTTATTTTATTTTTTTTAGTTAAACTATAAATACTGCTACTTATTAAAACGCTCTCGCTATTAAAGGGTAATCAGTTTCTATCTGTTAACCAGCCTCGCATCCCTTCTTCATCTATTAGGCTGGCTGTTCTGAGGCCGGCTGGTAGTCAGGTTACCCGAACTCTGTGGTAGCTCTCAGAGAGACTAATTCTAAAAATAGCTAAAAAATAATAAAGTATTAACAGAGCCATGTTGCGCATGGATGGTGTCCCTGTTCATACTTTTGGTGTGCATAGTCGAGGCCACATTTGGAACCCTTTGTTACGGCTTAGGGTTTATTAATAGTAATGAGGCAATTGCTTGGACTATCAAATAGTTTACTAAGTACTATCTATGCTTTGAGTCAAGTTCTTTAACATTTAAAAGTGACTAAAGTACCAAAAATTATAAAACACAAAAAACCATTTTCATCACCTAAAACATTCACTAACAATTTGTGGTCTTCGAAGTAACTTTTCTTCTGTTGAGACTTATCTCTTGAAAAGTTCACCTGACCTGCTTGCTCATTGTGAAAATAATTTGAGTTCAGCGGTCTCATCTTGTGACCTTAGTGATGATGGTTATCTTCCTTTAATTCGCGAAGACTCCAATAGTCGCATGCTTAGTCTGGGCATTTATATTCGTAAGAATTCACCCATTTGTTGGGAAACTAGATTTTAATCCACAGACTGTTCTTTTATGTGCTTTCGTTTAGCACCATTTTACTTTTTCGCCTTTCTCTTTGTTCTATATTGCTCTCCTTCATCTCAAGACTGCACTCTTTTTGATGCTTTTTTTGATCAAATTGACCAAGGCCTCTCTATTTATCAATCAACCAATCTCGTTGCTGTTGGTGACTTTAATGCTCATCAGACTGAATGGCTTGGCTCTACTGTCAGTTACTCTGCAAGCGTTTAGGCCCACAACTTTTGCTTTTCTCAACTCTAACTCAAATAGTCAACTTTCCAACTCGATTTCCAGACAATCCGAATCATTTACCTTCTCTACTCGACTTATGTCTTGTTTCTGATCCTAGTCAGTGCTCAGTTTCTCCACATTCATCCTTAGGTGCTATTAATCACGGTTAATCTCTCTAAAACTATTATCACATTCTTCTTTATAATCAGAATCTCCTATCATCGTATCTCTTACAACTACTTTTAAAGGACTCTTCTACCTTGACTACTACTCTTTCCGTGATTTTCTTCATGACGGCCCTTAGGTAGTCTTCCTGCTGACAAATGTGCTTTTTATACATCTTCTTGGATTCATGCTAGCCCGAAATCATTTATTCCCTCTCGATAATTTCAAATTTAGTCCCACTCTTCTCCTTGGTTTACCTCGCATTAAGCTGCTGCTTCCAATCAAAACTATAACTTCTATATCTATCAGCAAAACAATTCTCCAGAAAACAGACGTCTTTTTACTATGGCTAGAAATTATTGTAAAAAAGGTTTTGTCTGACGCCAAAGCCCGCTATTCTCAGGTCATAAAATTTTGTATTTAATTACAAAAATTAGGCTCTCGACACTTCTGGAGAATCTTTAACAGTATCAATAATAAGGGCAAATCTGTTATTCAATCTTTCTTGTATGGATCAGACTTTATCATCTCACCTAAAGACAAAGCTGAATTGTTTGCTAAGAACTTTTCATCAATATCATCTCTTGAATCTACTAGTTGCATTCTATCTGATTTAGCCGTCAAACAGGTTGATCCATTGCTTGACATTCGTTTCATTCCAGCTTCTGTATGTAAAGTACTTATCAGAGTCTTGTTTTCCAGCCTGCTGGAAAGCAACATCTGTTATCCCTACTTTCAAAAATT
This sequence comes from Hydra vulgaris, assembly GCF_038396675.1. Classification (NCBI taxonomy): domain Eukaryota; kingdom Metazoa; phylum Cnidaria; class Hydrozoa; order Anthoathecata; family Hydridae; genus Hydra; species Hydra vulgaris. Next base: position 18,089,363 of record NC_088923.1, read on the forward strand.
CTGGAGAGCAATCTGACTCCTCTAACTACCATCCCATTAGTCTTTTTCCCATCATAAGCAAGGTTTTTGAATCTTTAATTAACAAACACTTAATCTCTCATCTTGAATTTAATAAATTGCATCTGATCATCGATATGAATTTCGATCTTCTCATTATACAGCTGATTTTCTAACAATAACAACCGATAGGTTTTATCGTGCATTAGATAGAGGTGGAGAGGTTAACACTATCGTTCTTGACATTTCTAAAAATTTTGAAAACATTTAACATCTGGTAAAATCTTCAAGATTATTAAAACCCTTCCTTTTCGAATTGTAGTATAAAAGTTGTCCTCGATGGACAACACTCTTCTTCATATCCTGTAACGTCAGGGATCCCTCAAGGTTCAATTCTTGACCCTATACTCATTTTAAGTTACATAAACAATCTTCCAGGTATTCTCACTTCTAAGGTGGCATTGTTCACTGGTAATACAACCATTTATTGTTGTCATGATAAGAAGCTAACACTCTGATTGCTTGGAGAGGGCATTTGAGCTTGAAAAGGATCTCACTTCTGTAGCAGAATGAGGCTCACTGTGGCTAGTGAACTTTAATTTTGATAAAAACTCAATTTTTTCAGCCAATCTTTCTATATTTATGAACGGTAATGTACACGATGAGTCTACCCTTCATTCTATAGGATTAACTACTATTTCCAATCTTTCTTTGAAACCATATATCAAATTTTTTTTTTTTTTAAATGCCCCAAGAAATCTTAACGGTCTTGTCAAAGAGCACCGCGGAAGGGCATTTAACCAGGAAGTTCACGTCTCCTTCCTTACCTTGACGCGAAAATATATCCAGACCTCGTTTCGAACTGGATTTCCTACTTATAAAGCAAGCGCTCTAACCACTGCGCCACGGCCGCACAAATTGCTTGCAAAATTAGCATCTGCTAAGGTTGCATCTCTTTATCGTGTTCTACACTTTATTACTCCGGATTCTATTCTTTATCTCTATGAATCACAAAGCCGTTCTTGTATGGAATACTGTTGCCATATCTGGTGTGGAGCTTCTAATGATGCCCTTTCTCTTTTAGCAAGGTGCAAAAACGCGTTGTAAACATAGTTGGACCTGCTCTTGCAGCCAACCTCCAACCATTGTCACATCGTTGTAATGTTGCTTCTCTTTCTCTTTCTCTTTTCTTTCTACAAATACTATAATGGGCGCTAGTATAAAGAGCTAGGGTCTCCTGTGCCATCTACTAAAATTCATTCTCGTGTTACTCATCATTCAATTAGTCACATCTTTTTACTGCGACTGTTCCTAAATGCTCCAAAAACTCTTCTTCGGCTAGTTTTTTTTCTCGAACACCAGTTCTTTGGAATTCGCTTCCTTCATCTTTCTTTCCAACTGTTAACCGTATACAGACTTCATCTTTTCTACATTCAAAATAATCTTTATATAAAGATTGTTTACAGCCTATAGTTATTGCTGGTAAAATAATTATAACTCGACAAGACCATACTTGTTAACAATGATATTATTATCTTGTAATTTAATGTCAAAATTAAAAATCAAAAAAGCCATCATAAAAGCGCTATATATTACGCACAATAACCACAAAATTTAAAGTAATTTTATTAAAAAATATAGGTCATACCTTTCTCTGCCATGATTAGAAGTTTAACTTTTCGAAACTGAACAACTGAATAATGTCACAAATTTTTTAATTTTTTTTTTCTCATGAAAGTTCAAATAACAACGCCGCGTTCTAAATAAAAATGTGACAGAAAAAAAGAGATTTGAATTTTCTATGACGTAATCTAATGAAGCAGTTATCTAACTTGAAAATAATAAAGTTAAGCCAACCCCTATCTCCATTGCAACTCTTTAGCAACAAGTACCGTACGAGTCGTCACAAAACACAATCCCTTGCCCCTTTCACTTGAGTGTGACGTAATTTATTGACCATCCCTAATAAGATATTAATGACTTTTGAGCGGCTTTGTTATACAAATACACTGTGCGATGTTATGATATTTTTAGACATTTTAAGCGTTTTTAAAAGTTCTCTCCTTTTGTTTGTGATAGTATATGATATCTTTACATACGGATGACTTAGCGCCAAACCAGCCTATACAACGAATATGTTGAAATGAGATAATTTTGACGCAAAGTCTTTAACAAAATTCTCTAAACCGAAAAAAATAAAAGTAATTGCAGTTCAGTGCACTTAAAAATTTTAATTATAGTATTTTGGTTTTTGCCAAGAAACACTACATAAACCATTTTTTAATATAAACTAATTTTTTTGAACTTTGTTGTATAGGCTGGTTTGGCGCTTAACCATCGAGATGTTATGTATATTATATTTATAGAACTTTAAAAATGTTTTATTTCGTATTTTAAAAAATTGAAAAAGATTTAAAAAAAAAAATCAGAATTCCCGCAATGCACATCGGAAGCATAGCGAGCTAACCACTTTGGCTACTCAAGCATAATTCTTATATTTTTTAACTCCATAGTTTTTATTTATTAAAAAATTCTATTACTTTATAAAACGGCAAATAAATGCTATAAATTAAATTTAAGGAGATATTGCCGCAATGCAAAAGTACTATTGTAGTTGATATAATTTTTATAAAACTTGATATAAATTTTATAAAACTTGATATAATTTTTAACATTAGATAATTTGAAGTTTGCTTTAGTTAGATATTTGCAACAATAATATTTAGTCTAAATGGGAATTTTAAGTTTAAATAAACTTTTAGCAATATTTGAAATGTTAACGCAAGTTTAATCTAAATTTTAGTTAACGTAATTTTAATCAAAATTTTAAAATAAAATTGCATCAATTATTTAAATAATAATGAAGTTTATGTAAATTTAAAACTTCACTTACATACATGTCAGGTTGGCCGAGCGGTCTAAGGCGCCAGACTCAAGGTGTGAAACCTTCCTATCGATTAGGAGTATTCTGGTCCACGAATGTGGGCGTGGGTTCAAATCCCACATCTGACAAATTTTTTTCATTAAAATATTATTTATAACAAGGTTGTAATTATAAAATGTTTTTAAATATTTTATTAGATTTTAATAAGATTGTAACAAATATTTTTTAAATTCATTTTTATAAAGACATTTGTTGTATATGAAACAAACGTAAAAAAACTTGTTCATTCATCTACATCAGCGGTTCCCAACCTGTGGATCGCGACCCCGACGGGAGTAGTTTGACAATTTGAAAGGGCTTGTCATTAGAGCTTCTGAAAATAATTTGTTTACACTAATCTCAGTTGAGACTAGTTTGGTACTCTAACGTTTATCACTAGAAAATTGGGTCGCCGTAATCAGTTTTATGCGCTTGTTATACGTTGCACTGTCGAATATTTTAAACGTGACTTTTTTTTTTTTTGTAATTTATTTCGTCATACAACATTTATTTTACATACAACATACAATTAATTTTAATACATCTATAAATACAAGTATATTTATATGTATTCATTTATAAATAAGATAAAAAAAAATTAAAATAATGACAGTAGAAAGTAGAAGACTGCAGTCTTATCATCAGGCCCCTTTTATTTGTAACTTTGCAATAAATTTCACGTGAGATTAACGTGTCATTAAAAATTCATAAGTAAAAATAAACCAATAACAAAGCCTTTGACGTAACGATCTGATAGATGAGTATAGAAAAGAAAAGAAACTATTTGTATTGTGCTATAATCATCGTTTGTGGTCATTCAAAAGGGGTAAGTTCGTTTTAGTTAGTAATTTGATCTTTAAAAATAGGAGAGTGTGTTGACGTCACTTAAGTTAAATAGGTCTGTTTGACTGCTGCTTTAAAAAGATTTGATGACTTCACGTTTTTTATTTCCTCTTTTAAGGATCGAATTCCATAACCGCGGTCCTCGAGATAAGATGCAGAAGTCAGTTCTTTTAAGTAGTCTTCGGAATTTTAAAGTTTTGAAAAGAGTACTTCGTTGGGTATTTGTGATCAATGGTGGAAAATTGATCTTCAAAGTATTTTGGTAGCAAGTTGTCATGCGATTGAAACATAAATAATAAATTTTGGAGGAGGTTCAGTGCATAAATATTTAGAGCTCCAATTTCCCTGAATAATGATTTGGCGTGGGTATATCTGTTAGCATTGCATACTATTCGACACGCTTGCTTTTGTTTAACGTATACTTTTTTTAGTACTGAAGAGTATGAGCTTGCCCAAACGATATTGCAATAGTTGATATAACTGTGAATGAACGAATAGTATATATTTTTTAAGCAAGTTTTATTTAGAAGGTGTTTCATTTTGTGCATAATGCCAATTGACTTGGAAATTTTATTTTCGATATGCAAAATATGATTCTTCCAACTAAGATTTTCTTGAAAAATTATTCCCAGGATTTTCATTGAATGGCCTCTTTCTATACTAATGTTGTTGATCATAAGCTAGTAAAGTTGAAGTGGCAAATTAACAGTCAGATGGTTCGTGAAATAAAGCATATTTTGTTTTGAGGACGTTTAAGGAAAGTTTATTAGCTTTGAACCACTCATTTAAGTTTTGCAGCTCGTGATTAACTATAGAAAATATTGTTTTTATATTTGAGTGAGTGAAGAGAATATTCGTATCATCAGGAAAAGGAGTAAAATTAAGAATGTTTGAAGTTAAATAGATATCGTTCACATAAAGTAAAAATAGTAAAGGTCCAAGAATTGAGCCTTGGGGTACACCACAACTATTTGTTTGTAACTGTATACATGCTGAGTTGTACGACACACCTTGTTTCCTGTTATTTAAGTAACACCTGAACCATTTTAGATTGTTGTTTGTTACTCCATATATATCTAGCTTGTGTAGGAGGATCTCGTGGTCAACTGCATCAAATGCTTTGGTTAAATCAATAAACAAGGCTAGAGTATATTCATTATTTTCAAAACCATTCAAAATTTTATTGACTAATTCAACTATTGCATAATATGTTGAATGGCTCTTGCAAAAACCAAACTGTTTGCTATAGAGAATATTATTTATTTCAAGATAGTTATGCAACCTATTATACATAATACAATCGAGAAGTTTTGAAAAACAAGAAAGAATTGATATAGGCCTACAGTTGGATGCTAAAGAGTCGTCGCCATTCTTATAAAAAGGGACTGCTCTTGCTATTTTTAATTGATCAGGAAAAACACCAGTTTTTAAGGATAAATTTAATATTGTTAAAGAGGCGGTTCAATAATATCAAATACTGATTTCAAAACAATTGCATTAATTTCGTAGTTGCCTGGACTTTTTATGGTTTTTAGTAAATATAAGGCTTTTCGGGGTTCATCCGGGGATATTTCAAACTCATACATAACTGAGTGTGTTTTTTTTTAAAAAGACTTAAACGTTTTGCTTCCTGGAATTATTTTTTCGGCTAAATTTTTACCAACGTTTATAAAGAATTCATTAAACATATGAGCAATTTTGTCTCTGTCAAAAACATCTGTGTTCATTTTTGTTTGTAAACGCTTTGGAAAAATAGTGTTTATGTTTAGTTTTTTTTTCCAGTTACTTCTTTTATTATATCCCATTTTTTTCTACCATTTTCTATTGAATTTTTGAGCAGATTGGAGTAATAGTTTTTTTTTATTTATTTTTTTAATTTTTCAAAAGAATTTTTGTATTTTTTATATTAAGTTTCATTATTTAAAGTTTAATTTTTTTTTAAATTATTGTAGAGCTTTTGCTTCTTTTTTTGATGATTTTTTAAGCCCTTTTGCCATCCAAGGGTTATGAGACAATAAGCCACCAAAAAGACAACAAAACGTTCGAACTGATTAGAACATTTCTGCGGCCAGTGTTGCTGTTGCACAGTGGAATAAAATCGAATTTTTTGTGCCAAAATTATTTTCGTATTTTTTTTTATTATTATTAGAAAAATTATATTTTTATTATTAGAATATTTTTATTATTAGAATAGCTATATTTATATATAAAATGTATATCTTCACAATCATTGCACAATCGCCTAAGTCATTTTTTGGGGGTTTTGAGTTAATAAACATGTAATTATATAATATTAAAAAAAATTATAAAAAAATCAAATTTTGGTGAAAAATACAAAACATTTTTAATGGACAAGACTTTTATTAGTGTAAACATCAAAAATATTACTTTTCAATCCATGTATTTTTCGGTAAGCAAAATTTAGAAAGGCTCGAAATGAGGTTTTTTAGCTTTCAAAAAACGCAGACCAGACATTATGTTGATATAATGAGAACTTGTAAGAAGACGCTGCTAAATCGACTGATTTAGGTAGAGCATGCAAGGGCATGCTGCTACATTGATTGAGGTCTGGAGTCGGGGCAGGTATAAATGGTCTGCGTTTTTTTAAAAATTCAAAACCGCATTTTGAACCATACTATCTTCTGCTTACCGTATTTTTTATCAAATAATTTTTTTAGATTTATATTTCGCCAGGTTAGAATTATTTTGTTCTATTTCCATTCAAATTTTCAAAATGTTAACGTTGTTTTATATACTTTTGTAATCTTAGTGTTTACTATTTTATAGTACCATGTTTTTTCGAAGTGAGAAAATCAAGTTCAAAGTTTTAAATGGACCTGCAGATCAAATAACATAAAAAACGTATTAATTTCGTATACAAGCTACTACAGTTTCAAAGAAATTGTATTAAAATATTTAAAGTGCAAGTGTCTGAATTACAGCACCCTGATGTTGAGATAGAACAATGTAATACACACTTATTTCATAAAATACAGTGTTATTTTGTTCTATCTCCATTTTCTGTTAAAAAATATAATACAAGCTAGTATTTTTTATATATATCGTGGCAAGATGATTGTAAACTTTGGCAATTAAAGTACTGTATTGCTGTTTTATTAGAAAAAAATCTTATTTTACACTTGTGAAAAAATAATATAAACACGCAATTTTGTCTAAAATTTAATTCTACAGAGAAGATTAGTATTATATTATCATTACGGTTCTCAACATTAGAATTTTTTAGGGGGGGCTTAATGATAAGATGAATTTTGTCTTCTTCAAGCCCCAGTCATGTAAATATTTGTTTTTATAAATTACGAGTGTAAATTATTTTCAATCGGCAAATACAATACTAAAAAAAAAAAAAAAAAAAAAAAAAAAGAATTACGGTTCTGTAGTAAACGGATGTGCTTTTGCTACGAAAGAAATAAAATGATAAAATTGATATTGCAAGTTTTATTTATTTATTTATTTTTCAAATCTTGTCAATAATGAGTTCAAAACTTAGCATTGAAGTCTCAATAAAATTAGTTCGTGAAATATTTCAAGAAATGTTCCAAAAACAACAAAAATATATTTTAGCGTTAATAAGTGCAAATTTAAAACTGGCTAACGTTCGAATTGATGGATTGCTAAAAGAAATATACATTAAAGAATTCTTGTGAAGTTTTAAAAAAGGAAAACGAAAACCGAAATACCGATCTTAAAAAAACAAACAAGCAGATGATAAAGTATGAAAAAATACAAAAAGACATTGAAGAGAGTCTAATGTTCTATCACGATTGCCATGATAAAAAAGTCAGCGATTTAGAAAAAAAATTGATAAATGATAAGAAAGTCAGTGATGTGGAAAAAAAAATATGGTCGAATGCAACCATAGGGGAGAAAGAAAAAAATAGATTTAGACAACTAGAAGATCGTCAAAGGAGAAACAATCTTCGAATCGAAGGAGTCAAAGAAAATGATAACGAAAACTGGGATGATACGGAAGTAAAAATAATAAACCTTCTTGAAAATAACCTCAATGTAAAAGATGTAATCATAGAAAGAGCGCACAGAACTGGTATTATCGATATTAAAAAGCCTAGAACAATTGTAATTAAGTTACTAAATTATAAAGACAAAGTAAAGATTTTAAAAAACGCCAACAAACTAAAAGGTTCTGGAATTTATATTAACGAGGATTTTTCGCTAGAAACTACTATAATAAGAAAGAAACTTCTTGAAGAAAGCAAAACGCATAGGATAAACGGTAAATATTCTGTTGTTATATATGATAAGCTCATTGTTAAAGAATTTAGAAAAAAAAATCATGTTAAATGATTTTTTTTTTTTTTTTTTTTTTTTTTTTTTTTTTTTTTTTAAATATTTTGCCGTTTAAAAATATTACAATAACCAATTATATTTTACAATTTTTACATTAGTAACGACAGGACTTCTAGAAGATCATGTGGATCTTGTCATGAAGCCCTTTACAATATATGGTTAATTTTTGATAAAAATACAATGTCTTAAGTGAAATAATAATAATAATACAACTTTATGCAAAAACATGTAAAAACCAAGATAAAATTTTAAAAAGCCAAGATTAAAAAATAAATAAAATATACAAAATAGAACAACAACGAATAAACAAACAAACAAAATAAAAAAACAATTAAAAGTAAATCAAAATATTTTCAATTAAAAATATAATTCTTTTAAGTTTTTGTTTGAATGAGGCAAAGTCAGTTGGGTAGAAAAATCAAAATTTGGTAAGACTATTTTGTTCCAGAGATAAGGACCTCGATAAGAAACAAAAAACTGGTCTTTGCTTTTATGGCAAAAAGGGGCAATAAGATTGTTATTAATTCGAAGATTATATTTGTTTTTAGGTTTCATACAATAAAGATTTTGTAATACGTTTGGCAACAAATTTTCTCTACATTTAAACATGAAACATAAAATGTTAAAGACATTTTGTTGATATACATTTAAAATATTCATTTCTTTAAAAAGTTGTTTCGTATGAAAAAACCGATTTTTAAAATTTATTGCGCGAGCTGCGTGTTTCTGATGAAGGTAAAGAGATTTTAGTTTTGTTCTATGAGTGCTTCCCCATATAATATTCGCGTAGTTTATATGACAATGTATAAATGAATAATATAATTGTGTTAACTGGTGTTTACATAATACATTTCTTGCTTTATAGAGAATTCCAATGCATTTAGCGATTTTATTGGAGGTATTATCAATATGATTTCTCCAAGATAGATTCTCATCAATATATACTCCAAGAAACTTAGTAACTTTTTCTCTTTTTATTATTATATTATCAATTAAAAGGTCTGGCATGATATGAGGCAGTTTCTGTTTTTTTGAAGGTGGATAAAAAAGTGTCCATTTAGTTTTTTCTATATTTAGAGACAATCTATTTTGTTTAAACCAAACAGATACTTTTTTTAATTCATTTGTCATATTAGTAAAAAGCATATTAATATCTTTATGAGACAAAAACAAGTTAGTGTCATCTGCAAAATTTATTGTTGTTAAGTTTGATGATTTATGAAGATCATTTATGTATATTAAAAAAATAAGTGGATAAAGTATGGATCCTTGTGGAACACCACATGTTATATTCATTAATAGATGAGATATAGAATCTTTATTGTAAACAAACTGTTTACGGTTAGTAAGATAACTTTCAAACCATAATAGGGTTTTATCTTTAATACCATATGATATTAGTTTTTTTAACAGAATTTGATGATTGACAGTATCAAATGCCTTAGACAAATCAAGAAACACTCCTAGTGTAAAACAAGAGTCTTTAAAAGAGTCAGTTATATTGCGCGTTAGTTGAAGAATGGCATGCTCGGTTGAATTATTTTTTTTGAAACCAAATTGGTTTTCGTATAGAATTTTATTTTCAACAAGATAAGAGTAGATTCGGTTGTACATTATTCTTTCTAAAATTTTTGAAAAAACTGGAAGAACTGAAATAGGGCGATAGTTTGTTATATTTGTACGATCCCCCGTCTTAAAGATTGGAGTTACTTTTGCTATTTTTAGTTTATCTGGAAAAGACCCTTGTGCAATCGATGCTCTGAAGATTTTATAAAGAATATCTTTTATAACATCGTAGGAATCAATCACAATATTTGTGTTAATATCATCATACCCAGTAGCTTTATTACGTTTTAATGACTTAAAAGCAACCTCAAATTCATTAAAAGTTAACTCAGTATAATTTAGATTAGAACTTATTGATGTTTCGAACTCATCAACAGATTTATCTTTAACGAACGAAATACTATCGCTTAATTTTGTACCGATAGTGGTGAAAAGCTTATTAAATTCAAATGCAATATCATTTGAGTCATTTATTAATTTGTTATCAATTTGTATAAAATTTGGAAGTAAATTTTTATTTGGTTTAAGTTTTCCAGACACCTCCTTCATGATTTGCCAGACGCGTTTTGAGTTGTGCTTATATTTATTAAGCAAGTTTGAATAGTAGTTTTTTTTTGCACTTTTGCGAAGCTTTTCAAATAAGTTTGTATAAGTTTTATAATTTTGTTTATGTTTTTCAGATTTTGATTTTAGGTATTTTATGTAAAGCTTCTGCTTAATTTTTGACGATTTTCTGAGACCTTTAGTAATCCATGGAGATGATATTTCTTTATCGCTTAAAACTATTTCAATTAAAGGAAAATTGGAATCATACACTTGGTGAAAAGTTTTGAAAAAATTGTCGTAGATTATGTTGATATTATCATTAAAGTTAATATAACCCCAATCTACAAGTGATAGTTGTTCTCTGAAAGAATTTAAATTATTATTATTGATAAGCCGTTTTTTTATAAAAACTTTTCCCTGCTTTTCTTTTTTTAAATTAACACATATAGAAAAAAAAATCGGGAAGTGATCGGAAACGTCGGTTTTTATAATTCCTTTTTTTAGCGACTTATTAAAAAAATCGGTTGTTAAAATGTTATCAATTAATGATGATGAATGACTTGTGATTCTAGTCGGGCGATTAATTAAAGGTATTGTTCCAGTTTCAAATAAACCATTAAAAAATTTTCTCGAACTTTGATTTTCATAATAATCAAAGGAGTTTATGTTGAAATCCCCAATCAAGTAATTTTTTTTCTTTTCAAGATCAGTTTGCTTTATTATGTTTTTTAGTAAAAATTTGCCAAAGTTTTCAATTCTTCCAGCTGGTGGCCGGTAACAACAGCTTATTAGTATATTTTTTGAACGCTTATTGATAAGTTCTATTGTTAAAATCTCTTTGTTTTCGTCAGAAACGCACATTTCGCTTCGAACTTTATACAGAAGGTTATTTTTAACAAAAAATAAAACTCCTCCTCCTCGCTTATTAGTACTTCGTTCTAAAATTACTGGATCAAAACCTGGGAGATGGAGATTTGAATTATTTTTAAAATCTGCTTGTAAACACCACGTTTCAGTTAAACAAATTAAATTAAAAGAACTTTCCGCTTCGCTAATAAAATTTAATAAGTTTTCAAAATTCCTTTTTAAGCTACGTATATTAATGTGGACTGCATTAAGATAATCACTTTTATTATCGCCTTTTAAATATTTGCTCATGTTACTAGTAAGCATCGGCGTTACCGCACCGTCGGTAAAAATGCGTAAAAATGCGTAAATTTGCGTAAAATGCGTAAAAATGCGTAAATTTGCGTAAAATGCGTAAATTTGCGTAAATTTGCGTAAAAATGCGTAAATCTGCGTAAAAAGCGTAAAAATGCGTAAAAATGCGTAATTACCGCGGTAATTTTGCGTAAAAATGCGTAATACGCAATTTTACCGCATTTATCACTTTTTACCGCATTTATCACTTTTTACCGTTTTTATCACTTTTTACCGCTTTTTATCACGATTTACCGCATTTTATCACAAATTACCTCTTTTTTTGCTGATTACCGAAAAACTAAAAAAAGATACTTTAAATTGCTTTTTGTATTTCTATTAGTAAATATTACATTTACAGTTTTAAACAAACAAGTTATTGATAAAAAATTAATCATCAGATATATCATCATCTGTCTCTAATAAAATGTTTGCAAGCTCAGATGCTCTGTACTTTTTTTTCTCATTCCCCTTCTAATTCGACTTCATTATATTACCTAATTTTGCTTTTTTGATTCTACTTTGATTGTGCTGGAGTGTCATTGGAATAAACAAAGAGACACTTTGAGTTTGGTCTTTACCTTGAGTCACTTCATACCCTTCTTGTTGAGCTAGAGTCCTTTGACTCTCTAGAGTATCTAACTGTAGCTGTTGTTGCTTATTAGGTTCAGGACCAGTTTGAGTATCTGATAAAGTTGGAGAAGCCTTTTCAAGTGCACCTCTTTTTTTAGTTTCAGTTTGACTATGTGATTTTCCCTGTTGGTGAGTCTTCTTAGTTGGTGGTGTGACATGTGGTAATTCATACGGCTCTTCTTCGCAAGTTTTTTCCCAATCGTTGAGGTTAGAAGGAACCCTTGCGTAATTTTGACTCACAAAAACTAACATGCTAGTGTTTTCTGGTTTTACATTATGTCTAAAATCAGTAACTGTCCTACCTCCTACTGAAAACATTCTTTCTGATGAAGCAGAAGTCACAGGTATAGCCAAGTAACTTCTAGCCAGACCAGCTAGCAAAAGTAACTCATTTTTATTTTGCTTCCACCATTCTAAAGCATCCACATCCCTTTCAGGTAAGGCCATAGTCTGATACTTTTCAAATTCAAGCATCAAGGGTGGCTTGAGCTTTGATTGGCTAGGCTGTGAAGTCCCAGGGCGATGCGCTGAAACCTGCCTCCTGTCTTTCAAAAACTCAAGGTCCACTGGATCCATTGTTTCGTCAAGATCTGATGTTTCTAGCGAAGTATGATCATCAACCAATGACTCGCAGAACTGGATTGTGGTTGGGTGATTGTCAACCAATTCCTTGATGGCGGCTTCCCTTCCTTCCTCACTGTTTGCAATATTTTTGAGTGTATATCCTCTATAATATGGGTGCAGAAGTGAACCCACATTATAGTATTTGACTCCAACGCCATAATTAGGTAAACCATTCTCAAATTCTTTCATGAAGTTGTGTAGGCACTCTGCAACTTGAGGGTCACGCTCTTCAATGTCATTTATGGTTCTTTTGCAAAGCAAGTGGAGATTTAATATGTCTTTTTGAACTTTATGCATAGTCACTAGATTTTCAGAAGACCAGGAATCAGAGCATCGCTTACATTCTGCCAGAAATGGTAAAATGTTGTAAATACTAATAAACTCTAACTCATCCGGAATCAAACTTTGAAGATCTGGTTTGTTTAGAGTTTCTAGAGCAACCAGTAAACCAGCCTTCAATCTGAGGATTGACTTAAGCATCATAAAGTTAGAATTCCATCTTGTTACAATTGGCTGAATGATCTTTACTGGTTCTATATTTGCTTCCACGCACGCTTTCTTGATGTCCTGCCAGTCTAATGAACTTTGGTGGGTCCTTTGAGCAAGTCCTTTACATTTCTTAATTATACCATTGATTTCTTCTGATTTTTCTACAGCCTTTGTTAAACAAGTGTTGAGCAGATGATCGGCACAGGTTAGATGATCACTGATCTCTTTGCTTTCCGTGATTGCTTTCTTCATGTTGGCTGCAGCATCAGTAACACCCACTTTGTAAAGGTCTTCCCTCTGAAGACCAGGAAATTGAGAAATCATGTGGTCTATTCCTTGTGCAAGCAAAACCCCTGTATGACTCCCAATAAAGTTTTGGCAATCCAAAGATAAGTTTTTGAGTTCAAAGTCTTTGGTAACATAATGCAATGTAAGGGAGACGAAGGGATCACCATTTCTTGCAGTCCATCCATCTGTAGTGAAAGCTGCCATTTCGCAATGCGGGATGTCTCTCTCAATTTGCATTTTTACATCACGTCTTAGATTGCGATAAATCATTGGTAGCTTGAATTTGGATAAGGTGGTTGGACTTTTTAGGTTGGCTTGTGGACAAAGATAATTCAGCAGCATTTTGAAGCCAGCAGTTTCAATAACGTGAAACGGGAGGTTAGAGAGAACTAGTGAAAGGGTTAGGATGATATCAAATTCCAACTGTTGAGCACTTTGTGAAGGCCACTTTATTGTTTCAGTAAAGTCGTCCATTTTTGTTTGGTGACTTGATGATGCATCATGTGGGAGGTTATCAAGCCTTTTGTTTTTATTAATAGGACCAAAATATCTTCTTATGGTACTGGACTTATCAGCCTCTGCCTGAGCATTCCTCTTTTCTTGAAATTTCTTCTCTTTATTTTCGTTATCGACTTTTTGCATCTGGTAAAAAGATAGCGGATTGCAGGATCTGAAATAAAATAGTGGAATTATATATGTTTAAAAGGATGCGAATTACAATGTTTCAGTAGTAGATAGTTCATAAAAAATAAATACATGAACCACAAGACACATTAGTGTTTTTTTAAAAATTCTAAATAATTTTTTTTTTATCATGTTGCATTTTACCATGGACATATAAGAAATGGACGTGCAACCTATTGTTTTTTTTGCGAACCATGCTCGTTGCGCATAGTTAGAAATCTTTTGTTTTAAGCAATAGAAATTAAATTATATTAAAGTCTGTCGGATTTAACGAAAATTTTTGGACTCGTCTAACCAGTCATTTCAACTTCCTCTCATTTATTAAAGATAACAGCAAAAGAACCAAGTTTTAAGCTTAATTTTATATAGATAGACATTCTTAATACCTTAAGAAATAACGCGGACAATGAAAAGAAATTGAGATCATTTGTTTGACTACCTTAGTACATGTATAACTTGAGATAAAATAAATAATACAAAATCAAATTGTTTTGTAGCTACCTAGAGCACAATGGTTTCATGTCTAGGGAATTACTCCATCTATTATATTGCTGTAGACATCCAGTTTATGAATATTATAGAATTTTCTATTTTTATGTTTAACAACAGAAATATATACAGTAAAGGATAAATAACTTATACATAAAATGAATGTAAATACAATAAAGAAAAAAATAATTTGTCACAGTTTTAAAGAATTTAGCAAAGTCAATTTATGGCAAACCGCAAGAATAACTAAGTATTTAATATTAACATAAAATGATTTACCAGCTATATATAAACTAATTTTTATTTGACAAAAACAAATGGGTTATTATGAGCTTATTATGACAATTGAAATAATATATGAAATATGAAAAGCGAAAACATGAAATATCTGACCGCATTTTGCAAGATAATTATAAATTTGAATAACTTTTTAAAAGGTTATGCTTTATCAAATGAATTATAAAAAAGTCTATAAGAAAATACACCTACTAAAAAAATAATGCATTAAGGAATATAAATTATGGAGCTTATAAAGTAGCCGAGGCAAAAAATGGCGACATGTCGGAAAAAATACTAAAAAAATACACAAAATTAAGGCTGGTGAATGAAGGACCAAGGAGTTGAATGAAACCAGATCTTAATAAAAAATTTAATTTAAGCTTTTTTATACTTCGCTATACTTTTTTTAGTCATTTTAAAATTATCCATACAGATCTATTTTATCATTGACAGACTTTGTTTACACGAAAAAAGTTCCCAAATTTACAAATATTTATCTTGAAAAAATGATGAAAATCTGTTCGTGCCGACAACTAATTTCCTTTACCTTATTTACCTGTAATTTGTTTAGTAATTTGTCAACGCGTGAAGTAGTTACTTTATCCTGAAGTACAGTCTTATTAAACAAATGCTATAAAAGTTTAAACTAATACCACGTGATCAGAGGTTCTGTTTTTAAACTGTGGGCAGCCATTTTAATAGATTTTTTTGTTGACTGATGAAAATTTAGAGTTAGGGCCTCTTTATATGGAAAGTGGGCTGGCTCGGCAAACGAGCCAGCCCGTTTACCGAGATCTCGACGTTGTCCTTATTTCAACTTAATTTTATTTTGCGTTTATATGAATAAACAAACTAGCCCGGATCGCTATCCGGGCCAGCTCGTTTATTCATATAAACGCAAAATTTTTCGAAGCCAGTTTTGGCCTCTCAAGAAGGCGGCGGATACAACGAACGGCTATATGAAAATTAAGAAACTAATGATAATCAAATTTTATATCTTAAGCTCAAATATTGATAAGTTTCAAATAAAAATCTATTTTTTTGTTTAGCATAAGATTTTTTTCATAAAAATAACGGAATATTACATAATTACATAAACTTCAAGTATAAATATTTTTTTATTTAACAAAACATATTCTTACAATAGCTTGTTGTATGTTAACTTTCTGCTTTTCGTTTTTTAGAATAAATATGAGCCCATAATTATGAAAGTGGTCTAAGTCATATTTCTTATTTCGAGATATTTAATGATTCGCATTTGAATAAATTAAAAATTCCGTATAACGTTGTAATTACAACTACTTTTTAAAGGTTCATTTTTGACGATATCGTAAAAATTACATTGAATATATTTAGTTTAAAATCATGTCGTGTGAAATAAGTGATAAATTCATTTTTTTTTGAATTTTGACTTAGACCACTTTCATAATTATGGGCACATATGATAAAACACAGATTCTCAGTAAAACTAAGTAGGAGTTTTAATTTTAGTTTGTTTCAATTTAGTTTGTTTAATAGTAGTGAAGAAAAAGTATTTGTTTACTTGTGCAGAAATCTCAAATTTAAAATAATTAGCATTTGCAATATAACTTACGTACCTTTTAGTTATTAACTACCCAATGCTTGTGCTAGAAGCAGGGGCCTGTACAGGAATTTTTATTTGGATAAGTCGCAATTTTAACCCCTTCCCAAAAATGTTAAATTTTAGCATCCCCCCCCTTCCTCATTGAGAAACGCATATATGAGGTAAGACGGCTTAGTGTATGTACAAACGTAAGTCCGAATTTAATTTTTAGTGTTTAAAACCCTTACTTTCTTTTTATATTGTTCAAAATGCAAGTAATTAAAAAGATACACAGCTTTGTATAAAACAATTGGGGATGTCCATTGATATATTTTAATATATGCTTGTTGTTAACTGTAGTCTTCTTCTCCTGATGATAAATATCAAAAGAATTTGACTAAAACTTTACTAAGGGTTTAATTGAAATGGAAGTCCGGAATTTGTTCTCTAAGAAATAATAACTTTTATTTTTTTTAAATTAACAAAAGAAAATATTTAAAAAAAGAAGTACTTTATAACTTAATAAAAAAGGTATGTCCATTCAAGTTTTTTATTAATTTGTTTAAGTCAAAAATTAAAACAACCTCCGTTTAATATATAAATCGTTTTTTAATAAACTTTAGACCGTTCTCGATTTGAAAAGCGCTATAATAAAATACCAAATCGTAAATCTAACTGTTATCCCGGATTAATAACTTCTTACCATCCGTTCGAACAATTAACCTTGTATAGTTTGCTTAATTATTGCTTTAGTTTGCTATAATTATTCGCTCTGTTTGCTTTTATCTACCGACGCATCATATTTATTCAAAATATTGAAGTTGTGAAAAAATATATAAAGATACATATTTTGGGTATGTCCAGCGACGTAGCAGACATCCCCTAGACACGCCCTGAGAAGGTTAGTAGCACAACTGCATGTTGCGTTATTGAAAATATAAAATTTGTCAAAACTGTAGGTAGACACCACTGCCGCTTACCATTCAGTTGTGTTATCAACCTTCTAGCACACTGTATTGGGTAACTAAGAACTAAAAGGTACATAAGTTATACATAAATATTAATTTAATCGTAAATTGCACATAAAAAAATTATATCAAATATTTTGAACTTTAACATTTAAATTAACAATTTCTTTAATTGTCTAATTTTTTTTAAATCATTTCATTTCTATAAACTTTTTAAAAATTTGTTTCATTGTCTTGTTTTTCTTTCAAAACTGTTTAATTATTTTCTTTCATATTGCAATAGTCTTATTAGATGTACATCGGTTCACCGCTAAGAGCTCTGATCGCCGCCATCTTGGAAGGCCAATTTTTGCTTCAATATTTTTTCGAAAACAACAATAGAATACGCTATCTAGTTATATTTTGAGATCAGTGGTTTAAAATATACTAAATTATAGTAAGAGTAAAACACTTACTTTAAATGAGCTTTAACTCCACTGGTGCTACCTTGAGACAGCTTAATCACTTTTTTGCACTTATTGCACTCAGCAAATCCTGATTTTCTGCCAGAGCCAGAGATGTTATCCTCTTCTCTGTCTAGCTTGGTAAAATAATTCCAAAGAGACATTGTTTCTTGAAGATGGTTTGATTCGGTAGTGATTTTGGTATACTAATCAGATCACTGAAGAACTTTGAGGTTGTTAGTCTTTCTTGACTTTTGTCAAGCTTATATAGGAGACTAATTTAATTTTAGAGGGTAATTAATTATTTAACAACTATCTGACTTGATAAAAACAAAGTAATTTTTTACCATAATAATTACCGCTTATGCAAACTTTTATCACAATTTACCGAAATTACCGATTTTTACCGCTTTTACGCAGTTTTACCGTATTTACGCAATTTTACCGTTTTTACGCATTTTTACGCATTTTTACCGATTTTACGCATTTTTACGCAATTTTACCGTCTTCTGTTACAAGAAAGCGTAAAAATGCGTAATACGCATTTTTACCGCATACGGTAAAAGTGCGTAATACGCATTTTTACCGCACTGCGGTAAAAATGCGTATTACGCGTTTTACCGCATTTTACCGCATTTTACCGAAATTTTTTTACCGCCGGTGCGGTAACGCCGATGCTTAGTTACTAGGATAAAAATAAGAGGTTTCAAATTCAGGAGAATTAATTTCATTAAAATAATTAATATCCGGATCGGATTCGTCGTCTAAGTGTAATCTATACGTTTCAAATAAATTAACTTTTTTTTCAAAATCATTATTAGCTGTTTCCATTTTCGCTATAATTTAGATTTAGCAATAAATAATAGTATGCGACAATTTGAAAATCTTTTAGGAAGACTTAGTGATCAACTTATTGTAGACCATAAAAAATAAAAAATAAATTTAAAAAGATAAGATATTACTTTTTTTGGAATTCCAATCTCGTACAATAAGTTTGTCGTATGAAATGTACGCGTATTTGCCAGCTTGTCTTTCTACTTTCATTTTTTCACGTAGTGTCTTTCGTATAACATTCGTTTCGTTACAGTAATCTTCATATATGAAAATATTTTTACCTTTTAATTTGTAAGAGTTGTTGAGAATTTCAGTTTTTTCCTTAAAATCCAGAAGTTTTAGGATTATTGTTCTATGTTTGTTGTGAACAACTTTGCCTATTCTATGTGCTCTTTCAATGTTTACACTTTTGACTCCTAATATGTTGTTGAATATTTCTTTTACCTTTTTTTCACATTCAGCCCAGCTTTCATTGTCATTTTCAGGGACACCATCAATTCTTAGATTATTACGCCTTGACCTATCCTCAATCTCTCTGAGTTTGTTATTTATTTTTATAAGTTCATGGTTGTTATTTTGTACTTTGATGTTTGCCAGATTTTCTTTTGCGAGACAATCAACGGCGGTTTTTATTTTTTTATCGAAAAGATCTTCATGAAAATTTAAACTTTCTTTGATTTCTTCTACTTCCTTTGCAATTGATGCTATTTTGGTTGAGTTTTGAAGGATGTTAAGTTCAACTCTGTCTAATCGATCATTTAATATTTTTGTGTTAGAACTAACTATGTTGATAAAAGTATTTTCTTGTTGCTTCAGCATTTCTTCCGTCTCGATCTTAAACTTCATAAACATTTCCGTTATCAATTTTTTAACTTCAACAAGTGTGATAGACATGTTTAATAAGTATAAATTATTATAATATAAATATCTATTAATACTATTAACGATTTTTTATTTTATTTTCTTAAAGCAGCGAAAAAAGCATGCGTTCACTTCGGCGTTCTTTTATCAAAAAAAAAAAAAAAAAAAAAAAAAAAAAAAAAAAAAAAAAATTTATATTGATTAATTTTTTTATTTAAAATGGCTGATAATATTGTTTTATCAAACATAAATTTTAATTCACAGAAAAAGCCAATAATTTTAAACAACTATTCGGATCCCGATTATAATTTTTTTAACGATAGTCAAGTAATTAAAAATACTAGCCCGATATACTATAACCCAAATTCAAAAAAAATTGATAAAGGAATGGAACATAATTCGTTTTCAATGCTTCACATTAATATTAGAAGTATTCAAAAAAATTTTTGAGTCATTGAAACAATTTTTACACAAAATTGACATTAGATTTCAGGTAATTTGTCTCAGCGAGACATGGTGTAACGATGTAAGCATTGAAAACAATTCTAATTTTCAATTACCTAATCATAAAGTAATTCATCAAGTTAGAGCATCAAATAAGGAAGGTGGAGGTTTGTGTATATACATAAAAAATTCAATTTTATTCAAAAGGAAACCACAGTTAAGTTCAACCACTAATGATTATGAATCTTGATGTGTTAAAATTATTAATAAAACTTCAAGAAATATCGTAATTTATGCTTTATATAGACCGCCCTCAGGAAGTATTAAGGCATTTGAAAATCGCATTAAAAGTATAATTAAAAAAAAATCATCCTTAAATAAATCGGTTTATATTGTTGGTGACATTAATCTTAATATATTAGAATACGACAAAAATAAAAACGTTAAGAACTTCTTTAACACAATTTTTCAAAATAGTTATATTCCCCTATTCAATAAACCAACGCGAGTAACTAGAGAAAGTGCAACATCTTTAGATCAAATTATTACAAATGATTTCGTAAATATTAAAATAAGGACAGGTATATTTAAATCTGACATTTCTGA
Source organism: Hydra vulgaris (assembly GCF_038396675.1). NCBI lineage: Eukaryota > Metazoa > Cnidaria > Hydrozoa > Anthoathecata > Hydridae > Hydra > Hydra vulgaris. Next base: position 18,109,970 of record NC_088923.1, read on the forward strand.
TCACTTCCCTATTTTTATTCTATCGCAAAAATGCATCGACTATGACGCTCTTAGTGATAGAAAAAAATTTATTACAACACGGTTAGTAAACGACGCTTCCATCAAAAATTTTCATAAACTTCTTACTGGTGTCAACTGGGACACCCTACAACTAAATCTAAATGCCGATAAAGCATATGATATCTTTTTAACTGAATTTCCTAATCTTTATAATAAAGCATTCCCGGAAGTTACTAAAGTTATCAAAACAAAAACACTTTTAAACCAGGGGTTTAAAAGTATTTTTTGAGGGGCGGGATGTGAGTATGGATGCTAGATGAGTTAAAAAGGAGATCATGTTTTCATCAGAAGTAAATAAGAGGTCAATTGTAGAAGGATTTTGATTTTGTCTGATGTGTGTTGCATTTGAAATATGTTGGGTTAAAAAAGAATCGCGAATATTTTCAGTAAATTTAATTGATTTAGAGGAATTTGTAATAGGCTGTTTTGGATTTTGCCAGATGATATCTGGGTAGTTAAAATCTCCTATAATAAGAATGTTTGGATATTTGTTTGAAAGTTTGGCAATGTGTTGATTTATGCAGTTAGTGTTTTCATCGTTACTATTTGGTGATCTTTAATATAAACTTAACAATAACTTAGAAGTTTTCGTTGCAATTTCACAACTGAGCGATTCAGATGGAAACATATCTAGGTTTATTAGGGATGACTTTAGTTTGTTATGTATAAATATTGCTAAACCTCTTCGGCAAGAACTATTCTTGTGATTTGTATGTAGTAAGTAATTTTCAATAACAAACTCGAGATCATTAACTTCAATTTTTTTATTTTTAGGCAGAGTTTCTGTTAAAAAAATAATTTCGGGTTTCAGATTGTTTACAATTTGTTTGAGCTCGTGGCGTTTATTTAGGAAGGAGTCGATGTTTGTGTATATAGCTTTGACGGATTTAATTTCAGTAACTTTTTTAATGGTTTGAAAATTAATCCAATTTTTTATAGTTTTTTTATATTTTTTGTTTACTGAAATTAAGTTTGATGACTTCGTTGCGCCTAATGCACCATCGAAAGGGTGAGTTTGGTTTATTTTCAAGGAGAATTTGGTTTTTCTTATTTCTTTCTTTTCTAAGTTGAGAATCGATTTGCCTTTCGGCGAGTGTCATATCTGGATTAATGAAGACGTTTGTATATTTTATCTTTTTGCGTAATTCCCTAGCGGCAAGTAAAACTTTATTACGTTCGCTGTTTTCAGGAAGTACTGCAATAATGGGCGGAGGAGTTTTTGAGTCTTTTTTGTTTTTTAATCTTATTATTTTAATAGGTTTTTCATTGCCTTTACCAATTTCCTCAAATATCTCGTCAATTATTTTTTTTGTCGTCGTTGTTTTTTTCAAGTTCATTTATTTTTTTTGATTCTGGAATTCCAAAAACGATAATGTTCTTTTCGCGCTTTTTTTTTTCTTCCTGTTCAGATAATATAGTTTTGGTAATTGAGTTTATTCCAAACATTAAACAAAGAACGAGACAAACTAACCCAATGGTTTAAATCAAACAAGTTATCTTTAAATATCACTAAAACAAAATACACTTTATTCCATCGCCTACGTAAAAAATCAGATATTCCCTAAGAACTTCCGGACCTTTTTATTGACAACCAATTAATAAAGAGAGAGCAATCAATAAAGTTTTTAGGCGTGTTTCTAGACGAAAATGTAACCTGGAGGGAACATATAGGTGTAGTTGAAGATAAAATATCAAAAAATTTAGGTATAATGAACAAAGCAAAGCAGTTATTACATCGATCTTGTTTAAAAAACATTTACTTTTCTTTTATTCATTGCTACTTAAGTTATGCGAACATTGCTTGGTGTAGCACCATCGCGACGAAAATAAAAAAATTGCTTAGCAAACAAAAACAGGTTATAAGGATAATTTCAAACGTAGATCGCTTCTCACACACACAAACACTATTTAATGAACTCAATATCCTAAATGTATATAAACTAAACCTCTATCAAGTTCTTATTTTCATGTTCAAACTTGATAAAAATATATTACCAATCTCATTTTATTCAATTTTTGAAAAAATAAATCACATATACCCTACTAGATTTTCAAAATACAACTACATTCAATCCAAAACTTATTATTCCGCTACTAAATTCTCTGTTGTAAACTGAGAACCAAAGTTGTGGAACATAATATTAAATAATGAAATGAAATATAATTATTCTCTAAACCAATTCAAAACAAAACTTAAGCAATTACTTTTGTTAACTGAAAATGAATTAAATTTTTTCTAATAAAACTTCTTTATATTCGAAATCAATAACTAATAGCTAATTAATTAATTACTTTAGATTATTAATACATAATTAATCAATAATTGTACATATATTTTTATCATTTTAAATGATAATCTTCTTTTTGAGAAATTTATTTTTTATTTTTGCGTTATTTATTAATCTTTTACTTTTATTTTATACTGTTTATTTGCTTTTACTTAATTGGCAATGAAAAGTATTATAAATATAATTAAATAAGTTAAACTATAAAATGCTCTACCAATAAAATGTTTTTATATAAAATCATATCTTCTTATTTTTCAAACCAATTCTTAAATGTTATTTTTGTCATTTAATGTTTTAATAAATTTTGTTTCTTTTATTTTACAAAGCAATTGTTATATCTTATTTTTTGAAAAACTATAAATTTTAAATGATATGCGATATATTTAAATTTTCTTTTATAATATATATCAGAGATATATACATTGAAACTATATTTTATTGTCAAACTATATTTTGTCTAGTAATGACGCATTTTTTGGGGCTTAATGATAAGACTAAATTTGTCTTCTTCTAGCCCCGGTCATGTAATTATTTTTTTATAAGTTACGACTATAAATTTTTTTTTATAGGCAAAGTGTAAATAAAAAAAAAAAAAAAAAAAAAAAAAAAAAAATTATCTAAAGTATGTATACCAAGATCTTCACAACAAAATAAAACTTTAGTTATAAGTTCTAAAAGCATAATTTCTAAAATACATCTAAACATCTAAAATACATTGCACAATAAAAAGATATCTCAGAGAATAATTAGTTAACCAGCACTTTTGGTAAGTCCATTAAAAATATAGCATTTCAGTAAGAAACCCATTTAACAACATAACATAAAACATTATTATTTTGACAATAAAATAAATTACTTTAAAACACTCTTATAAAATGCAATATTTTCCGATGCTTTATCTGAATTTGGGAAACAATCTTAAAATTCAAATAGTCTGCAATAGCTGAAAAATGTTTGAAATCCAATTTTAGACAGAAAATATAAATATTTTTTGAAGAGCATGAACTGCTCTTATTACACTTAGGAGAATATTTCAATGTACTATCAATTTGATATTTGTTCTATCAATTTGATATCACTATTGATATTGTCAACCTTTTGTATACTAGAATTCCCTGGGTCAAAACTTTTGTTAAATTACTCTGATTTTTGGGTAGCATATCAAAAACTAACATAAGGCGATGGGAAAATGACTATTTTATTGATGGTTTGATGAAGTTTCTTCTTAAAGTCGTTCAGTTCAGTTTTTACATGTTGTCCATAAACCAAAGATCAACAATTATACGTGTTCATTTTTCATCACTGATATTTTGTGTGTATTTAGTTGTTGTGTATATATAAGAATTTAAATACTTTTTTTTTTGGTTACAGACTTGAATGAAACATATTCTCCCTATCTATTTTTATACGGCAGATCAGATTGTCTTAGTTGCTTTCTCATATTCTGCGTCCAAGTTTTACCTTTTGTTTTACGATGTTTTACCTTGAAAGCTTTGTTTTTCTGTAATAACAACTTCCGCATTTTGACGTAAATAACTTTTGATCGGATAAAACGGAGATAGCACATTATTATTTTAATTTATAATCAGGCTTAAGGAGATAGAAAAAATGCAATGTCAGGTAGAGTAAGTTATTTTTTTTCTTTTTACTGATTTATTTATAAAAAATAAATATTTTATCTATGAAAAGAAAAAAAATTGACCTTATCAATTTTTTTGATTTGTGGAGATAAAACAAAATAATTCTAACCTCGCGAATTACAGAACTTATATATTATAACAGTAATGAAAGATTGTGTAGATATTTTTTGTGTACAAAATATCTTTTTTACATGTTCAGTATTTCTCATCAACATACCATTAATTGAAGACAAATGTTTTGTTATAACTTTTTTTATTGCAGAAATTAGCAAAATATTTATGATTCATGGCTATTTACATACATTTAGCATTAGATTTACATAATCAAATGTACGGAGGATATTGGAGAATGGTTTATCTGATACCTAATAGTAAAGGTTAGTAGAAAAAAAAATATCGAAAACTGTCTGTTTTTGATACATAAAACTAAGAACTAAACTTACGTTAAATTGTTTTTAAAAGTCTGAGCGAAAAAAAAAATGTTTATTAAAATAATATATTTTGAAATGAAAGTCAATAAAGTTAATTTGAAACAATAGCGTAAGAAAGTTGATAAATAAAAAATGCAAAATAGCGTTTTGGAGCACATGTCAAATTTACGAGTAAATAACCGCATAAAATAACCCTTAAATTATTATTTAATGTTATTTTAACTAGATATTTCCTCTAATGAACATGTCTTCACCATTATGACAAATTTTCACTGTGCAATGCCGACATTGATTTTTTGATTTTTTTGGCACACTCTATCCCACTGTGCGTTGAGCGAAATTTGTCAATTTTACGATGATCGCAACTACTGGGGCTCAGTACGTCAACTTAGAGAATATTGCGTAAGGATCTGGAATTGCATCCTTATAAAGTCGTATTGACTCCAGAACTAAAGCAAAATGATTATAGATTGCGTTGAAAATCTGCTAACTGCGTACATAAGCATTTGAAACACCTTTCTAATTTTTACAAAAAATCATCTTCTCAGACGAGGCACATATTTTATTGAATGGCACTGTAAATAATTAGAATTGTTGTTCTTGGTGCAAGGACAGGCGCTACGTGTCATACACCTAACTATACTCTCGCTTTACTGAGGGAACAATTTAGCAATTAGATTGTCTCACTACGATGATATGTGAATTGGCCGCCCAGGTCATGTAATTTGAAATCTCTGAATTATTTTCTTTGGGGCTATGTAAAAGCCAACAAGCCACAACCTTTGGAACACTTAGGAGAGAGTAATTGTAAACTTATTGGCGGAATACGGCCGGAATTATTGGAAGAAGTAATCAGATATTGTTGAGATTGGGTGCGTTAGTGTCTACGAGCCCGTGGTGGACATTTGAAGAAAATCTTATTTCAAACATAACTGCATTGTCCAAGTTTTAAAATATAGCAGGAATTAAGATAATATGTCAAACCTTTGTTTTAATCAAAATTAAAATCCTATAATGAAAACCTTTCTTAATAAAAACCCTTTACTATGAGTCACACACAATCGAAAATTTTATTTTGAGACAATAAAATGTTTACATAGTAAACATTTTATTTCTTTGAAAATATTAAACAAAACATGTAACAAATTGCTTTGTAGATAAATTATTATAAATCAGTCATAAATAAATGAATCAAATATATATATATCGATTTAGGAGCAACTTTATTTATTTTATTGTTGGGGTCACCACCACTTGACAAATAATATCAAGGGGTCGCGGTATCGAAAAGTTTGGGAATCGCTGATCTACATGAATGGGAAAAGAGAATGGAAAAAAAATTCACGTGAGAGTGAGCGGAAAAAATTAAAAAGGGTGCACATGCTTATATTCAATTTTTCTTAGAAAACTTTGAAATGTTTAATGCATATTGTAAACATTTTTTTAGTGCTGTTATCGACTAAATCGACTAAAAGTCAACTTGTCAAAAGCGTCCAAACTTGGCTTTTCAAACACAACAAATCATGCAATCACATAGTGATTCTCTTGTTGCAGGACAAATTTCTATGTTTTATTAGTAAGGCAGTGAGGGAAGTTAAACACCTTCACTATTGTTTCTTTTTCTAAGGCCTACTTGACAGTTTTCGTTGATACCAATGGGAACTCTTCAAAGTTGATGGCTTGACCAAAAACTTCTTGACAGTGTTTAACCATAAAGCCAGTCAGTTGTTTCATAGCTTTTTTCAAACAGAGAAAACAGACAGTTTTTTGGTTATCATTATGAGCTTTTGCTTGATTTGGCATTTTAACTGGTTTTGCACTTGTTTTTTGCTTAAAAGAAACAATAAAGCTGTTCGCAGGCTTTATCCAGAATTTTTAAAATAATAAAGGGTCTAGGAACGTTTACTTTAACAAGTTCCTTATCTTTGTTAGTAACGTATGTGACAAAAATATTTCTTTCACGGACAATGATAAAAGATTTCAAAACCAACTCTAATGCACTCATACATACTTTTACGATAATACCCCAAAGATTTTTTTCGGGAAAAGAGGTTCAATTTAAAAGTAATTTTGTGACACAGTGTATAGTAATTTGTTAATTCTTTTTAAAATAAAATGTTATTCTTTGTAAACAAAATCAGTTAAGGATACAAAAAAGATGAGAATTTTTATAAATCTGCCACCCAAAAAATATTTAACCAGATCTTCTTTATGCTACCTTGCACCATGCTACGCCACAAAAATTAGGCCTTGCAAATTTATTGCTTTAATTGATGTGAAAAATGGTATAAAGATTTAAATTATTCGAAAATTTTATATTGAGATTCAATTGAAATGTAAATATAAAGATACTTTAACAAACAAAATTCGCAACAAGGAGAAATACAATAACAAAACTAGCTCAATTGCAAATCATTGTATAGTAAACATATAGTATTAATATTAAAGAGTTTAAGTTTCTATGTTTAACAACTGGTAATGTATCTATCAAAGCTGTATTTGCAAACTCTCACATATATTATTTGCAGGATTTTAGGGATTTAGAATAGCCTGTGTTTGACTTCGTTTTTCAAATACGTCAACCACTCTCGATTGTTGATAATAAGTATTTAATTAAATGATTGTTTTTTTTGATAACAAATACGAATTGCCAGCTAGACAAATGTTTTCGTATGAAGTTGTGCCACTTTAATTTGAATCATTTAAAGTAAAGGTAACGCATCTTTTAAATGAAGCTGATTTTTGCCATCTAACAACAAATGGACGGACATCACAAGCCTTGCATTCATATACGGGCGCCACTATACATTTTGTTGGCCAAAACTTGTTTGAAATTGCATTAAAGCATAGCACAAAAGCTCATACCAACCCATATTTAAATTAGCTAATCGAGTTAATTCTAAATGAATGGAAAACAATTGATAAAACGCTTTTAACAAGTAGTGACACTGTTACAAATATCAAGCGTTGTCTAAAAGTTCTAATTAATAAATGTACATACCGTGTTTTTGCCATATAACAAATTTAATTGTCAAAGATGTTCGCAAAAGAGAATGAGCTATCAACTGAAGAAAACCATCGTGTTTTCAAAATTTTCAAGAAATGTATGAAATTGGTTGACTTATTCAAACATAATAACATAAAAATAAGCTTTCTACTCAGCTAGTGCCGAGTTAAGTAATATGAAAATTGATAATTTGAAAGATAAATGTTCAATTAAAAAATTAAAACAAGACGTGCCTATTCGCTGGAGCTCTTCCTTTTTAATATTGCAGTTAGTTTTTATACTTTGCGATCAATCAAAGACGTTATAATCAAGCCAGAGAACAATGATAATAAAGAATTGTTATTAAAAAGCAGGAAACATGAAATCATTGGCGAGCTCATTGATTTATTAAAGCCAACTTTACAAAAGTGTTAAGCGGATCACAATATACCACTTGTACAATTATATTACCGGCCTTAACCGGCCGTATATAAATTAATTGATTATATAAATTAATTGATTATTTTGCTAACTTTAAAAGTGAATTAAATAATCGTACAATTATGAATCTTTCCATCAAATTCAAAGACAATTTCATTCAAAGATGAGAAGATTTTCTCAAATTTGAAAAGTTCTCTACAGCTTCATATTTAGATCCTCGATTTCTTATCTTTAAATTTATATCGAACTAAACAAAGAAAATTGTTTGTATTAAAAAGCTCATTCTTTAGTTGTTTAACTGAGCTAAGAAATGCAGCTCACACCAACAAGTCTTGAGTTGTCTAGCCAAGAGTCGTCATCTAGCCAAAGATTTCCATCAAAAAACGAAAAATATTGTTATCCGACGAAACAGTGTCATCAGAAGATTTGTTAGTAATGGACAACAAAAACATCAATTATTTAAACATGAATATAAAAGTATTGGAAAATTCTTTTCCCCTTAAATTTTATGCAGATAATTTATGCTTTCCGTTTTGTAAAGATAGCAAAGTAGCTCTTTTGTATAACTGCTTCATCAACGCCTTCGGAAGAGCTACATCTTCACTTCCAAAAAGGTTGCAAGCAACCATTATTCGAGTTGAAGTTACTGGAAGAGAAGATTTTGTTAAACGCATAAAATGCTCATTTTATAACTTTTTTACATTACTGTTGTAATTTTTTTTTTTTATTCAATTTAAATTAACCTGATTGATCAATTATATCAAACAAACATAAAAACGCTTTTGTTATAACAATAACACGTATTATAAAAGTATTGCATAGCACCTAGTTTTTTGTATACTCTCTTACAGTGGCGGACTAAGATTTTTCGTGGCCCGGGACTATTTTCTTTTTGGAGGCTTTTTTTGTGTACCACAGCGTAAAAAATGACTTAAAAAAAAAGTCCTCAAAACTATTTTGGGGCCCCTAAAATTGCGCAGTTCGGGGCTATAGCCCCTAAGCCCCCCCACCTCCCCCATTCTCTCTCCTTAATCTAGCACTGCTCTCTTATTGTTTTATTTATTTCGTAGGGCCTAAAAAGTACATTGTCAAGTAACATTAAACAATTATGATAAAAAATTTGTTCAAATATTTTGACTAAATCGACTTTTAGTTGGTTCAAAAAATATATTTTCGTTGATTTAAAAAATATATTAGTCAGTTTTAGTTGGTTTAAAAAATATATTAGTTGGTTTTAGTCGACTTTGAAAAATAGATTAATCATATTAGTCGACAGTCGTATTATTTTAAAATCGTAACAACACTACATTTTTTGCAATATAGATAACTATATTCATCTAGCTAAGAAGACCATCTGCAAAACGCGCTGAGAAGTCCATCTGCAAAACGTCACAAAAATTAAAATTTTTAGTTAATTCCATTTCTACGTTCTATATACTGAAATCTATCATCAATTTAAATATTAGACCGATTGAAAGTTTAAAATTGACAATGGAAATATCAATTTCTGTTGATGCGCAACTACTAGTAGTACATTTTTTCGTCATTTTTTCAAAATCGATTTACTCGGACTTTTTAAATTCTAAATAATTTTTTGTTCTAGTTAATCCCATTTGCAAAACTGCGAGTGCAATATATATATATATATATATATATATATATATATATATATATATATATATATATATATATATATATATATTATCTTTACAATGTTGTGATTCTATATAACTGATACAAATTTACAATTTTTATAAAATATATAATGGTTAGAGAAAAAAAAATGAAAGTCTCACAATTTTTTAGAATACAAAAAAAATATAACTGCAGGGCATCATTAATATTAAAAGAACGCGGGAAACTTGCAGAAGACCAGATGATCTTGTTATCAAGAAACTGCTTGTACTAGTAATATTTTTTGTATCTTCGTTTTACATGTTTCTAGTTTCACAAAATATAATGGTAGTTCATTTTATATTGGATTCACATATAATAAAATGTAAGATAATAAATAATTGATAAATGCTAGATTTTGTACACATAAATATATGATTAGGCATAAATAAAATTATTGATTTATATATTTTTTATATTGATATTTGTTATTGAAGTTTTTGGGATTTTCGTTTCAACGTTCATTTCGTTCTAGTTTCAGTATTAGTTTAGTGTAAGTTCATATAATTGTTTATATTTAAAACGAATTTTTGTAGTAAGATTTTCAAACAACTTAGGTTATCTAATTTTGTAATTATGGCATTTCTAGATATCAGTTTATTATAGAAATAGGGACCGCGATATGAAATTGTGAAACGCGAAAGTTTTGTTTTTCTTAACGGTATATTAAAGTTTCCTACTTCTCGAGTGTCATATCTATTTCTATTGCTTTTAAAGAAATCATTTGAGAAGTGTGATGGGACAAGCCCGAGTTTGTATTTCAGCATAAACAATAAGTTTTGATAAACGTTTATTCTATAGACGTTTAGTGCATTAAGGAGTTTTAACAAAGGTTCAGTATGAGTGAGTTTATCTTTTTTATTGACAATTCTAACCGCATGTCTTTGATGTTGATAAAGTGATTTCAAATTGGATTTATTGCTACTTGCCCATGCTATATTTCTCATTTATACAGACTTATTATGTATAATTGGTCTGTATAAATGAGAAATAAAGATGTTTTAGATTTTCTTGGCATAACATTGGTCTAGCTTTGTATAGCACGCCAATGTTTTTGGTTATTTTAGTATTTAAATAGTCATTGTGTGCTTTCCATGAAATATTTTTGTCAATTAGTAAACGTAGAAGTTTGGTTGTTGAGGTTCTTTCAATATTTTTGTTTTCTATTTTTAGCAATGGTAACATATTTGGTTGTTTTTTTTAGTTGTGATGGAATAAGATGTAATTGGTTTTTTCTGTGTTTAAAGATAATTTATTGGATTTTAGCCAGATATTAAGCTTTTCAAGGTCAGCATTCGTTGTTTCAAAGAGTTCTTCAAAAGGCTGAGATTAAAATAAATTAGTATCATCTGCAAACATTATGACATCAAGTTTGTTTAAGACTTTCGGAAGATCATTAATGTATATTAAGAACAATAAGGGAGCTAGGGTGGAACCTTGGGGAACGCCACATTTAATTTTAAGCATTTTTGAATAAATATTTTCATCAGTGTTAACACATTGCTGTCTGTTTAGCAAAAAGTTTTTAAACCAGAGTTATGCAACATTTTTTACGCCATATTTTTCCGATTATTTGAGCAGGATAGCATGACCAACAGTATCGAATGCTTTTAATAGATCTATAAAGATTCCTAGAACGAATTCTTTATTAACAAATGAGTAATTGATGCTATTTACAAGATCTACGATTGCATGTTTGGTTGCTGTTGCTTTTGAAAGCCAAATTGTTTTGTATTTAAGATGTTGTTGTTTGTTATATATTTGTATAATTTATTATAAATTATTCATTCGAGGAGTTTTGAGAATACATTAAGAATTGAGATTAGTCTATATTTGTTTAATAAGTATGGTTCTCCAGTTTTATATATTGGTAAAATTTTTGCAATTTTTAATTTCTCCGGAACGGTTCCAGTTGTAATTGAAGATTTAAATATTTCGAAGAGGGGTTTCATTATTATCGGAAAGATATTCATTACTACATTGCTACAAATTTCATCAATTCCTGGTGCTTTGATAATTTTTCAAAAGAATTTTGCATTTTCGAGTTCTTCATAGCTTAATCTGTTGAAAGTTAGTTTGCCATTTAGATCAGTAAAATAATTTTCGAAGGAGTTGTTTGAGAATTGAATTTTGGACGCAATGTTAAGGCCAATATTTGCGAAGAAATTGTTGAATTGTTCGGCAATAGAGTTCTTATCGTTGTGTTCTGTTTCATTTATAATAATTCTATCTGGTAAGCTGTTTGTTTTTATATATTTTTTTCCGATCATTTCTTTCATGATGTTCCATGTTTTTCCGTATCTCCATTTGTTTTTTGAAGTAATTTAGAATAATAAATTTTTTTAGAATGTTTTCTAATTTTTTCGAAAAAGATTTTTATATTGTTTAGAAGTAGATAGGTTATCTTCATTTCTGTTTTTCAAATATTTAACATATAGTTTTTGTTTTGTTTTTGAAGATTTTTTGATTCCACTGGTGATCCATGGACAGCACAAATGTTTTATTTTGATTTCTTTTTCTTTGATTGGAAAATGATTATTAAAGTGTTTTAGAAAAATATCTGTGAAAGTATTATATGCAAGTTTGTGTTCCCATGGTTACATTCTTGATATACTTTAACCCAATCTACTGCCGATAGTGTGTCTTTAAAACATTGAATAGAATTTTTATTTATTTTTCTTTTATAAATTTTTTTTTTCGAGTTATTATTTATTTTTGTATCATGTTTTATTGTAAAGTAAATTTGAAAATGATCTGTTATATCAATTTTTATTATTCCTGCTTTTAAGGAGGTATCTAGAAATGAGTTTGTTAGTATGTTATCTATAGCAGAAATAGAATTCAAGGTTACCCATGTGGGTTTATAGTGGGCTTAATAATAATTGGTAAAATACAATGTTGAAACATGTTATCGAAAAATAATTTAGTAAGCGGATACTCTTTGTATTTTAAAGAAGTTATGTTCAAGTCCCCGAAACAGAACAACTTATTTTGCTCTTTATTGATTTTGAGAAAAATTTCTTCTAAATAATTAGAATATTTTTTAATACCTTCAGATGGTCTGTAACAGGTGGAGACTATAATACTTTTAAACTTGGAGTTCATGATCTCTATTAAAAAGACCTCAGTATCGGGATTAGAAATGGAGTGAACTTTTCTCACTTTTCTCACTTGATCATTCCGAACAAAAGTTGCGATCCCTTCTCCTTTTTTCGTATGTTTTTCTTTCAGAAGATAATAATTTATAATTGGGAATTTGAAAGTTAGAGTTATTTTGGATTGATTCATCAGAACACCAAGTGTCTGTTAGACAAATCATAATGAATAAATAATTGCAATCAATTAGGAAATGTTTGTTTGTCGAAAATTTTATTTATGCTTCTTATATTTATGTGAATTACCGTAAAATAATTTTTAGTAGCTTCAAGTTCAGTTTTAAAAGTTTCTGTTTCAAAATATCGATCACTAAAATTATTCATTTGAAAAATTAGCGTATCAACGTCATATTATTCGCAGTTTCAAAGACATTAAAGCGCATCATTTCAAAATCTATTGTTTTATTTTTTATTGCCATTATTTTAGAACGTAAAATTGTAAACGCGTTTACTTAGGGGTCATCCATAAATGATGTCAGTAAATATAAGGGGGAGGGAGTGCTGGAAAGTTTGACACTAACTGACAATGTGGAGGGGGGTGTTGATGCCAAAATGATGTCAATTTAAATTGTTTTTTTAGTTTTAATGAGCAGATTTAAACGGTATTTACATCTATGGTATAAACATAAAGGTATATAAATATAGGTATATACATATAGGTATAGAAATGATGTTTTTTTTGTGGAAAATTTTTTTGTGGGAAATAACAACTACTAACGTAAAATAAAAATTACTATCGTTTTATTAATGTTTTACCATTTTACTGGAATCAAATTATGATAGAGATATTAACTCTTTGTATATAAAATTCACAATCGTTATTCGCTCCCTTGCGGAATATAAAATGTGGTTCAAAGTAAACTCATATAAGTAAACTCTTAAATTTGTCATTTTTTGAAATTAATTTGTCGTAATTTCAAATACGAAACTCTAATTGCTCTCTAGGAAATTGTAAAACGTGATGCAATGCAAACACATAAAGTCTATTGAAAATTCGAAACGCTAATTTCTCCCTAGCGGGTTGAAGAAACTCTTTTAAAAAGCTTGCGCTAACGATGAGCAAAATCATTATTCTGATTGTGATGTAAACAATACTAATAAATTAATATTAAGATATATGGATAAAACCGCATTACTTAACTTATTAATGGTCTCGTATGGAAATGCTTAACCCGATATAAAAAAGGGTAATATCCAGAAAGAAGTCCATAATATATAGAATTCATTAAAAGAAGAGAAACTGGTGCATAAGGATCTTGAATCAAAAGTAATGTATTTAATCAATTTGTTTAATGAAAAGGCAATGAAGTTCAAGAGCAAGCAATTATCATTTTGGGCCAATACTCCAAAACAGTCTGCCCCCACGTATACTCCACTTGAATTTGACAAGAATTCCTCACAGTTTGTTGAGCCCACCAATGAGCGATCTGTTATTGATGATCAACAAAGTGCATAAACTTTGAGTTTGTTGACCACGAAAAATCAAAAAAATGCAAGAACAGTGGCTCAAGATCGACTCAATTCTTAGATTGCAGCTTTAAATTGTGAAGTTGCTGGACTGAAGACTAGAAAGAGAAGTGGATTCATTTCTGAAGCTGAAGAGGATGATTTGAAAAAGAAAAAGAAGAAACTAGCTCATCTATATAAAAAACTGGCCAAAAAAAAGTATGACCAAGCTTAACAGAAGAAAACTAGAGAATGGAGGAAATCTGGAGAATCCAGAAGTCAAAGAAAAACAAAAAATCAGAAAGAAACCTGGTCGACCGTCATAAGGAGTAGATCAACCTCTTCTTTTGAAGGCGAATATGGATATTGCTCTCCATGGTTCTTTGGCTGATGAAAGACGTCGGTCAGAAGTTTTTTGGGTAATAATAGCTCAGCTATGTTTGTTAATATTGTATTTGTTAGAATTTTACTCTTAGTCAATACTTGCACTAATGTAAATATCCTTGAAATGTTAATAACTAATTTCAAGATTTGATTTGAATATAATTTACGAAACAAATTCCGTTTTCTGTAAAAAAAGTTAATTATATCCAAATATATTTCTTTATTATTTAGAGCATTAAAACTCTCGACGAATTGACATCCGAGATGAACAAAATTGAATTTGCAATCAGCAAGAGCGCCCTCTATACTCTTCAACTTCCGAGAAGTTACGGAACGTTAGAAGGCAAAAGGCACGTCAAAACAGTCCCTGTTAGATTGATCAGTTCTCAGAATGAATCTCATTTAAAACATGTTGACGGACTCTTTTGCAGTTCAACTATAAAATATGTGGAAGAAGTTTGTTCTATTTTAAGGCCAGATGAAGTGTGTTTTATTAGCCAAGACAATAAGGCTAGAGTGCCAATTGGAATCACAGCAGCCAAAAAACAGGCGCCGTTATTGATGCAATTGGAGTACTGGGTAACTCTCCCGGACCACGACTGGGTCGTGGCTGCTAAACACAAGCTTATACCATCTTTGTACGCTGGAATTACGATCAAAAACGATGGTCTCGGAAAAACAGATGCTGTTACTTATTTTGGACCTACCTGCATTGCTGTTCAATCAGGAAAACACGCATCCTTGACCACCTTCGCTCATGGTTTAGACTTTCAGCGGCTCTTGGATATCAAAGAATTCGACTCTATTACCAGAGATCCTCAAACTATAATGGTTAAGCCTATCGTTGTGTCTAGCGTCGATGGAGGACACGACGAAAATCCCAGATATCAGAAAGTAATTGAAATCGGGATTAACCATTTCTTGAAGAATAACCTTGACGCTCTTTTCATCATGACGAACGCTCCAGGTTGCAGTGCATTCAACAGAGCTGAGCGACGAATGGCACCTCTAAGTAAAGAATTATCTGGGGTGATTGTTACGCCCGAACATTACGGAACTCATCTTGATTCTCAAGGTAATTACATAGACAAAAGCTAATTTGTAAAAATATTAATATAATTTTTAACCTATAATAACCAACATATCTTTTTAAATCAGGCAGGACAATAGATGAAAATTTAGAAAAACAGAACTTTGGTTTTGCTGGACGAGCTTTGGCTGATATTTGGTCTGATCTACAAGTTGAAGGTTATCCAACCATTGCAGAGTATATTGATCCAGACAAATCAAAGCTAGAGTCATGGAGCCTTTTATTACAAGATCAACGTTGGATTGCCGATCATCTTCGTACAAGTCAATATTTTACTCAAATTGTGTAATGTGAAAATCGTTCTTGTTGTCGGACTATTAGAAGCTCTTACTTTACTCTAATTAGAGCAAGATTTCTTCCACTACCTGTCCCTGTCAACCAAACGAGAGACGGGCTTAAAGCAATAGATGTATCAGAAGGAGTAAAAGAATTGTTCCCATCATTCGTCTTTATGCTCATCGCATCAAACATTGAAAGTATTCATTTATGGATGTCCCCTTAGTAAATCAAAAGTGTGTAGCGCTATTTTTTAAAATCTCGTGTAAATATTTTATCTTATTTTAAAAAGGCGTATTTATCTTCGTTTCTTAGTTTTTAACTTCTTCCCATAGCATTCTTCGATGATATATTGTTTCTTGAGCGAAGTCTTCATTTATGTATAGGCCAGTTCCTTTAAGATACTTTACAGCATTGAGAGTTTTAATTTTGTCTTGGATGTTTTAAGACTAATGTTCTTGGTTTATTGTCTTTGAATTGTCCAATACGATGTGCTCGTTCAACCACTACTTCGCTTTGTATTTTCAGTTTTGTTTCGAAAATTTCTTTAACATCTTTTTCTCAGTCTTCCCAACTTTCGCCTGGTGTTTCTTGTAGTCCATCTATTCTTAAGCTGTTTCTTTACGATCGATTTTCTAGGTCTATGGATTTTTTATATAATGAATTTATTTCTTTGTCATAGTATTTCTTTATTTGTGATATTTTTTTGAGATGTTATTTTCTTAAAAATTTAGACTATCTTTAATGTCACCTAAGTCTTTTTCTACATTTTATATTTTACATTTGTTGTTATTAATGTCTTTCTCTAGCATGTCTAATCTATCTGTAATAATTTTGAAATTTGCACTGATTATTGAGGTAAATGATTTTTCCTGGTCTTTTAATAAACGTTCCTTTTCTTTGAGAATACTTTTTTTTGAGTTCCTCAAGCTTACTTGAAATCATTTTTTTGATGTTTTTCATTGTAATATCCATTGTTTTTAAAAATTTCTAATATTTTGTTATATAACACGTCTTTCTTCCGCAAGAGCAGGAATGCAAGAAAAAGAAAAAAAAGGAAGAAAAAAAAAAAATACTCAGTTTGTTCCAATAAAACAGAATACTAAAATAGGTTTTCAAATAGCTATATATCAACATGCTAGTAAAAGCAAAACGTGTTGCTAAGATTGCCTTAAACTCTCAATTGAAAGTAAAATCAAAGGTTTGTAATTTTGTTTTATTGTTATTGAAATTAAAAAAAGAAATACCTTTTTACTAGGAATATTTATTCGGTCTTTGTCTTTTTTTTGAATTCTGTCACTTATATAAAAATATAAATAGTATTCTATATAATAAACAGTTTGGATTTCAGCCAGGATATTCAACTGACTATGCCATTATTAATATTGTTCACGATATATTTACAGCATTTGATGAAAGTAAGTTTACCCTCGGAGTTTTTATAGATCTTAGCAAAGCCTTTGATACAGTAGACCATAGCATTCTTATAAAAAAACTTGAAAGTTATGGAATTAAAAGCATTTATTTAAAATGGCTAAAAAATTATCTAAGCAATAAAAAACAATACATAGCGAAGAACAATACATATACAAAAAAGGAAAAACTGATTACTTGACTATAACTTACGGTGTTCCCCAAGGCTCAATTCTGGGTCCACTGTTATTCCTTATTTATGTAAACAACTTTTATAAGTTTTCAAACATTTTAAATTCAGTTTTATTTGCAGATGACACAAATTTATTTTCTTCTAATGGAGATGTCAACCTTTTATTTAAAATAGTAAACAAGGAATTTTTAAATCTAGCGGAATGGTTTAAGGTGGTTATCAGGTAAAAAAAATATTTTTTGATTGCCAACTTAATCATGTACCAAAATTAGTTTAAAAGAAACATACTTATTAATATAATTAAAATCGCTTAAAATTTTTTTTTTTTTTTTTTTTTTTTTGCTGAATTAGCATTAAATGCAAAAAAGTCAATGAAAAAGGAAACAACATTTTCTCAGCTTCTTTATGACATTATAAGCTAAAAATTACAACACTGCTAGATTATAGTGTAATAAACAAAAGTTTACTAGAAAAACTAAAAATTTTAATTATTTTTAAAATGGCAGCTTTTTCAATATTAAACAAAATTATTGATACAAAAACCCCAGGTAAAATATTAATATATTCAAATGGAAACAAGTTTAAGATTAGTTCTAGTAAGCTATTGTAGTTCTATCTATAAAGAAACAACCCTTAAAATTTGAACTCAATTGCATATCTGGTTAAAAAGATATGAATGATTTGCTCTTCGCAGTCAGGCAAAAAAATACAATTGAGAAATCAAGCTTCAAAGTTTAAAAACAATTTATTAATTAAAAATTCCCTGAAATATAAGAGTCAACTCCCTCTTTTTCTTTTTCCTTATCAATATAGCCTTTCCTGATACATCTCCTTTTCCTTCTAGTCATTTTTTGTTTAGGAGTTGAATTTTTAATCGTGTTCTTTACTCTTGATACGTCCTTCTTCCACGATCCTTGGATCATAAAACTTCCAGGGGCAAGCTGCAAATGTTTAAAAATTCTTGTGAAACCTCTTAAACCATCATTGTAATTTATTACAGCTGAAGCAACACCCATATCTAGTACCTTTTTTGTAACAAAAATGTTTTTTGGGCACTTTTTCAAAGAAAAACTCGTTTAACTTTGCTAAGTTTAAAACTTTTATTCTTTGCCATAATAAAACCTTTTTTAACAACTTCAAACTTTTTCCTCTCTGCTTAAAAAATAACATCAAAACATACTACTTTGCTTTATAACTCTAGTTCAAAAGTTTAGTTAATTATACAGACCCAAGAAAATAAATAATTATTTAAATCTAGTTCTAAGGATAATATATCTATAAAAAAAAAATTGGTTGCTATGAGGTTGCTAAGTAAAGTTTTTTTACTCTTACCAACTAAAACAATTTTTTACATTTTTTTTATTAATAAACCTATATCATGTTATATATGGTTGAAAAGCCAATTAAATTTTACACAAAGTTGGCTAATAAACTAAAAAAGACTTTTTTTCACAAAAATCGCTATTTTTTTACCTGATAACCGCCTTAAGGCAAACAAATTGTCCTTAAATTTAGATAAAACATTTAGATAAAGAATACTTTTTTTTAAAGAATTCACGATAAAAAAATATTCCAATAAAACTTCCTGATCTTTATATTGGTAACTCTAAAATAATTAGAGAGTCATAATTAAAGTTTTTAGGAGTGATACTTGAAGAAAACCTGACATGGAGAGAACACATAAGAACGTTAAAAGATAAAATTTCAAAAAGTATTGGCATTCTATACAAAGCTAAGCAATTATTAAACCAAATCTGTTTAAAAATCATATATTTCTCACTCATACATTGTTATATAAATTATGCAAATATTGCATAGTGCCGTTCTAATGTAAGTAAAGTTAAAAAATTGCTTAGCAGACAAAACACGCTGTCAGAATTATTTCAGGTGCAGGTCGTTTTACACATTCTAAAGAACTATTTAAAAATACTTAATGTTTTTCAGTTGAATCTTTATCAGATTCTTATATTTATGTACAAATTTCAAAATAAAGTAACTCCTTTAATATTTAATACACTTTTCAATAAAATTAATCACGAGTACCCTACAAGATATTCAAATTACAATTATGAACAACCTAAAATGCACTATTTGATTACTAAATTTTCTATTGCCATCAAAGGTCCTAAAATATGGAACACTTTATTGAATAACCAGCTGAAAAATTGTTCTTCACTTTCTTTATTCAAACAAAAACTTCTTACCGATATTAATGAATTAAATTCCTTTTAAGACTCTTTTTTTCGTCTTCTTTTATTTTATTTTTTTTCTTTTTTTCTTTTTTTCTTTTTAATCATTTATCTTATTAACTGGCTTTTAATTTAAATTTTCCTTAAATTCTCCTATTAATTTTTTTTAATTTTAAGGGTTAATTATTATTATTATTATTATTATTTTATCTTTTTTTTTCACGATTTTCTTTTGATTATAAATTAGTTACTGATCTTAACATACTTGTAAAATTTGTATTTTTTTATATGGAACAAAGCAATTTTATGTTTATATTTTAATGATTGTACACGCTTGCTGTTGAAAGCACGTCGGGGCGTAGTGATAAGGCAAATATTGTCTTCTTTTAGCCCCGGTCATTTAAATTTTATTTGTATAAAACAGGATTGTATTCTTTTTTTAATGACGAAATAAAATGAAATAAATAAAATAAAATAAATAATTTCTTTTTGCAAGTAATTATAAAAAATATTATTAACAATGCGAGACCTATACTTGATTCCCTACCTTTAGTGATTTTCATTAGTAAAATTAACACTGTTATAACAAATCTTTTTAAATTTGTTCTGCAAATTTTTATTTGTTTGATTAGTATAGGGGAAATAATATATAGAATACAAAAAAGATGACAAATATATTCAGACAGGTTAAGTTGAATATATGGGCAATTCCACCGTTACTTACGGGACATTTTGATTTTTGTTATGTCACATTTTTAGATATATATTTTTTAATTTAACAGATTAGATGTTTATATACTTATGAATCATCCCAAAAACATTTATTTATTTTCCTATATATTGAAATTTCATTCAATTACTACAAGTTTACGAATTTTAGTTGATTATATGCTGTATTACTTACAAGACGCAAAACCTGTTGTTTTTAGTTGAATATTTCAAGCCTAATATAACCCTATATAAACTGGCAAATATTACCCTAAATAAAATGGCTTTTTAAATTAAAATAAGTTGTTATTATTCTGCGTAAAATTATTCAAAAGATTCTTTTAGCTATTTATTTATATATCTTAAATCAAATTAGTTATTGTTACTTACGAGGACAATTCTACGCTTTTATCAAAACGTAGTTTAACTACCATTTATATAGAAAACATAACACATGACTTTAATTTTAAATTTAAAACAAAAAATATAACACAAATAACATTATTAGTAATAGTAATAATAATAGTAATATATTTAAATAAGTCCTCGTAGATAAAATGACAAATAA
This sequence comes from Hydra vulgaris, assembly GCF_038396675.1. Lineage (NCBI taxonomy): Eukaryota > Metazoa > Cnidaria > Hydrozoa > Anthoathecata > Hydridae > Hydra > Hydra vulgaris. Next base: position 18,130,912 of record NC_088923.1, read on the forward strand.
TTAAAAACCAAACAAACAAAACCAACAAATTATACAAAAATTTATGGTTTGTGAAATTTAAATTTTAAGTAAAAAAAAAAAAAAGCAATTGTTATTCATAGCAAGTAAGTTGATATCAAAATTGGGAAAAAGGAAAAAAGATTGCTTTCATTTAATTAAAGTTTACATCTATGACAAATAGTTCCTAAAAAGCCAATATTTGTAGCTGCTAAAGCACGAATTAATTAATAAACGTGCAGCTCATCTTCAGAAAAAGATGTACTGTTTGCAGCTGGAGAAAAAAATACTTGTCAATTCTATTCTTAAATGCGTTAACTGACGGAACCCTTTTGCATGCTGACGGCAAGTTATTCAAAACATTGACAATAAGATTTGTAAAAAAATTGTTACGAGCATTATTATATGTGAATTCACGCATTAGGACGTTGGAAGATGATCTGAGAATTGGTGGATTATGCCAATTGATACTCTCAAAACCGTTTTCTAGCTTAAACTGTTGGATTAAGTCGCCACGTCTCCTGCGAGTTTCCAAAGTAATAAAATTGAGCCGACGACACCTTTCAGCGTAAGGTAATCCTATTAAATCATGAGGTACTTTTGTTGCTTTGTGCTGAATTTTTTCGATTTCTTTGATGTCACCTTTTAAGTAAGGACACCATACCGGAATAGCGAATTCCAGGTGCGGCCTAACATACGTAGTGTATAACTTACTTCAAACTTTCATATCTCTTGATCTAAATGTCTTTTTTAATAGGCGAAGTATCATATTCGCTTTACGTGTTGCAACCTGTATGTGTTGATTCCATTTTAGATTAGATTAGATATGAAGATACCCAGGTCCTTCTCAATATCCGTTGCCTCAAGAGTAAGTGATGTATTTCCATCATTCATTACATATTCATGATTACTATTTCCATAACCAAGGTGCATAACTTTACATTTTGGAACATTTAACTCCATTAGCCATTCCTTTGACCATTCTGTGACAATGTTTAAATCATTTTGTAGGATCAGGCAATCAGCATCGTGAAACTCAGGTCTTATTTCTTGTAACAGTTTAGTATTGTCAGCGTAGATTTTATGAACTGATTTTAACTTATCCGTTAAATCGTTTAAATAAATGATAAATAATGTTGGACCAAGTACAGAACAGCTCGCTTCAAAATTAACAGTTATATCGCCTAAGTCTTCTTGATAATGCCTTCTCTCAAAAATAGGTAACTGACTACTTTTACTATCATCAACAAAAACTGATTTAAAGTGCTCGTTAAGTCTGTTTGCGATATGTATTCCCTCTGTTAACGTTTCACCTTTTGCATCAGATTTAGCACTAATAGATACATGAACATTCTGTTGCGCCTTAGCATAAGCGTACACCCTTTTAGGATTACTTTTATCTGATGCTAGTTGTGCTTCAAATACTCGAACACGACGTTTTCCATGCTTTCTGCACTTGGCTTCTTAGTTTCCTATATTCACGAATCAGTGTGCTGATCGCCAGTTAGTCGCAGATAAGTAATTGCCCAGTTTTTTTTTTTTTTTGCTTTATCATAGCCAGTACCTCCGTATTCATCCACGGCGAATTACGGGTGGTATGGAGTTTTTTTTAACGGAATAAATTGCTTGCTGAGTTTATTATATTAATTGCAGAAAAGTTCATAGCACTCATTAGTGCTTTTATTTTCAAATAATTGCTTCCAGTTAGTTTCCATAATCTTTTTACCGAAATTTATATAGTCACCTTTATTAAAGTTATATTTTTTGTTTGAGGAAGTGGTCTCATTTTTAGAAAGGACGACATAATCCCAACTCAATATGCGATGACCTTGTGACAAATTACCTAACGGCAGAGAGCTAGATAAGTTGATTTCTCTTGTTGATAAGTCTGTAATAATTAAATCCAAAATGTTTTTTGCTTTACCATTAGATGTTTCGAATGTTGAGAAATCAACTAATTGTTCTAGGTTATGATTAGCCAAAGTATCAAGAAAAACACTTGCCGCACTATTTTGACCACTTAGTAAATCGATCCTGTCATCATCGTGTCATTTGATATCCGGAAAGTTGAAATCACCTGCAAGTAACATGCAACTATACACTTTTCTATTAACAGCTTGCTTAGCCAATATAATTGTTTTATTTATATCATTTATATTCGATAAAGGTGGTCTATAGACACAACCAATAAGAACAATTTCGTTACCGATTTTAATTTCAGACCATATTTGTTCGGAGTTGTTGTTGTTTAAGATCTCTCTTAGATGACGATCAGATACTTCATTCACGACTAGATCACGCTTGATGTAGATAGAAACACCTCCACCGTGACTTAATCAAAATTTGAATTAATCGTGAATTAATCAAAATCGTGAAATTAATCACCGTGAAATTAATCAAAATCGTGAATTAATCAAATCGTTAATTAATCACGATTTGATTAATTCACGATTTTGATTAATTGTTCGTGCATTAATCAAAATTTAAAATTTTTAAACATATGGCAATCTAATGATTACTTGGTTTTTTTTTGAATTTATTTATTCATTTTATCGAAATTGCAAAGCAGCAATTGTATTTATAAAGTTACTTTCATATGTTGTTTTTGAAAGCGTTGATGGATTGAGCGTTCAATGCTTCTTGCGAAAGCGCATTCCATGGGGCAACAATTTTATTCGAAAAAAAGTTATATCGCTCTTCACAGTTTTTTACCATCTGACGTTCTAGTTTATGGCTGTGGCCTCTTAGAAAATACTTATCTTTACCTTTTGAAATTTTTTGCGGGACGACAAAACTGATAAGCTTAAGTTTACGAGTGATTTTGAATTGCTCGATAAGATCTGCTCTTTTGCGGCGTTTTTCAAGAGCTGTTAAACCGAGCCGTTGGAGTCAATCTTCATAGGACAGGTGTTTAATAGTCGATATTGTTTTTGTTGCTCGATGCTGAACTTGCTCGAGAATGGCAATGTCTGATTTAAATGTGGTGACCAGGCTTGTACAGCTAACTCAAGATGGGGGCGCATGTAAGTGTGATACAGAGTGCGCCATAAATAAAAACTGCAACTGTGAAATATTTTTTTGAGTCACCCTAGCATTCTATTTTCTACTGATGCGGCTGACTCTATTTGCGGTCTGACGTTAAGTCATTCGAGACCATCACACCAAGGTCTCTTTCGACTGCGGTTTCTTCGAGAGGACAACGGGTGCCGTCGACGTTAGACATTATGAGTATTTGTATGTTGACTTGTTACATCCACGCCCAACATGCATTACTTTGCATTTCTCAACGTTGAAATGCAAGAGCCAAATATGTGACCATTCCATTGCTCTGTCAACGTCATCTTGGAGAGTGATGTTGTCCGACTCCTTATTAATTATCCCTATTATTTTGCTGTCGTCGGCAAACAGTTTCATATGTTGAGTAATTCTGTCTGGCAGGTCGTTTACAAAGATTGCGAATAACAATGGGCCCAAGACCGAGCCTTGGGGCACTTCACTAGTGACTGCTTTCCATTCAGAAGTAACGCCGTTTATAACCACTTGTTTATATTGATTGTTTAGCCAAGCTGTGATTCAGTCAACAAGAGCGCCTTGAATACAGTACGCTCTCAGCTTATGAAGAAGGCGTTTATGTGGTACTTTGTTGAACGCATTTGCAAAGTCTGTGTAAATGACGTCTACTGCGTGTCTGCAGTGAGTTGCTTCCGTCATGATTTCCCGAGTTTCTAAAAGGTTTGATACGCATCCCTTACGATGAACAAAGCCATGCTGGTTTGGAGAAATTAAACCATTAGCAACGCAGTGTTCCATTATTCTTTTTTGTAATATACTTTCTATAATTTTACAAAGTATGGAAGTAAGCGAGACTGGCCGGTAGTTGGATGCTTTTAGCCTACTCCCCTTCTTGAAAATAGGTGTTATATTCAATTTTTCCACAAGTCAGGAACTACACCAGCCGCAAACTTATAGATAAGCGAAAAAGGCTTGGCAAAGATAGCTAAACATTTACTAAGGACCCGTGGATGTAAGCTACCTTGCCGGTTGATTTTCTCTCATCAAGGTTGTTTAGGCATTTTTGTACTATATAGATAGAGAAACTTGCTGGATCAAAGACTGATTGAATATAGTTATTTAACGATGCGCATATATCGCCGGTATCAGTTGTGATGTTGCTATTGACTGTTTCAAGCAATGTAATGTTGTTACTGACACTCTGTTTGCTTCTTACATATGCATGCAAGCTTTAGGGTTGCTTTCGGAATCCCTGACGAGCAGCTCTTCGTACTTCTGCCTACCAGCTTTGACCATTTTTTAACTTTTTTGCAGGCAGCCGATGCGATATTATGAGAAAATTGTGCGTATCTCACCAGCATTAATGTATTTGGCCCAAGAGGTGTGTTTAGCTTTGACCGCCTCAATAAGTTCTGATGTTACCCATTGCTCCTGTTTTTCTGTAAAAGGAGTGGTAGTTGACGGAATGTGTAGGTTAGTGGCTTCATTGCACACTTTTGCTAGAAGCTGGTAATCATCGTTTGCATTTAGTCCATTGAATACTGTTTCCCGTTCAACAGCTGCAATATGTGCTAATATTAGTGCGTAGTTTGCTCGACTCCAAATGAGTCGAGGTTTTAGCGGCAAAGTAAGCGAGTTGTTGAGGCATGCAACAGCAAATTGACCTTCGATGAAACAGTGTGCTTGGCCCATTGGAGTGTCACCAAGAGAATCGCCTTGTTTAATGAAGATTACACGGCCTGGCTCATTTGTTATAATAAGATCGAGTGTGTAAGTAGGCTCGACGAGTCGATTATTTCGGTAGGTTGGGAATGTGATAAGCTGAGTTAAGTGACATTCATCAAGGCACTTCTGGAACCTTATGTTGCCTTGACGCTCACCTCTCATGTGAGCAACAGTTGCAATGCCGCCGTTAACTTCAATAGACTCATAAGATGTATGGCTAATATTGAAATCGTCTTACAGCAGCATTGCAGAGCAGTTTATATTAGGCAGTATCTGTTGAGCGGTAGTAATCGATGTGATACACTGAGTAAGAAGTTGATCATTTTCGTCGTGTGGACGATATAAGCAGCCGAGAAGAAATGATTCTTGACCAAGTTTTATTTTTCGCTAGGTTTTCTCAATTGATGTTGAGTTGAGCTGAGTAGAACTAACTTTGCTGACTATGATATCGTCTCTTGAGTAAACTGCAACTCCACCGTCCCTATTGTCTCTGTCTTTGCAATGTGGTTGGTAGCCGGATACGGCAACGTCTGATAAATCTGTGAACCAAGTTTCCGCAAAAAATATGACGTGTGGCCGGCTGTATATATGTCGAGCTGATAGTCTAGCAAAGAGCTCTTGGCGTTTTTTATTGTTGAGTGAACATGGGTCGTTTGCCCAGTAACATAGATGGCTAGGTGAAACTGTAGAAGCGTTGGGTTGTATTGGTTTTATTTTTGCTTTAGTCATTGGTCTAGAACGACTAGTTGGCAGTGGAGATTTCTGAGTTAGGAGCGGCTGTTCTCTTTGTTGTGGTGTGCGCATTTTTTGAGTATTTCCGCTCGCGATGAAAGATTTGATAACGAAACCTGGATAATGTTCGAGTTTGACAATTTCATTTTGCTTTTGCTCGATTTGAGGCGGTTAACACGTGCAATACCAGTAGCATCCTCCAATCCTATTGCTATAAAAAAATCCTCAACAAGCTTTTTATCGTCTACAGTACTAGACTTGTTAAGACCGACTACAATGGCATTTAACTCGCGACTTCGAATATTTTTATTTTGAGCAGCGATAAAAGTACTTAACTGCTGCCATTGCTGCTTGCAGTCATCCGATTTGTCCTTAAGCAAAGATGCAAATGATGATGTGGCTGTTGATTTTATTTCTTTCAACTCATTAATTTGTTTTACCAGTAAATCATTTTTATCTTTCAAGGCTTTTTCTCTTAATTCACTAGATCGTTTCTTTTCCGCTAGTGCAACAAGTAGAGCTGCTTTGATCATAAGAGCAATATTGTTTTGGTAACTTTTTATGAGAGTAGCATTTAAATCCTTTAGATCTACTGCCGCTTTAAAAGCGTTGGTAGCTATTTCTTTGATTGCTGACATAATTAGCAATGAAATGCAATTAATTATTGCAAGTTTTTAAATTTTCAATATTTGTTACAATTTATTACAAATTTTAAAAATTTAATTTAAAATTTCAATAAAATTGATATTTTATATGATTATATGAATATACCTTATATAATATAATAACAAGCGGTATCTGACACAAATTTATCTTAGTACGCTAATCTATATTACTATTTAAAATAAAATATTGTTTTAAAAAGCATAAACAATCAATTGATTTGTCACTTAATCGTGAACGGATTTTTCTCATAAATAGACCCGCGTCAGAAAAAGCTCTTTCTGATTCAATTGATGTCGGCTTGATGGTCATTAATGTGGAGTATGTTCTTTCTAAACTTTTTCTACGCTTTCCAGTTGCCTCAAAAAGTTTGATTTCTTTTGAAAGGTTTTTTAAATTGCTAATGTCTTCTAGAGCTGCTTTTTCTACTTGTTTGACAATTATTACAAATAGTCGCATTCAATTTTTGTTCAAGTGTCAAAATACTTTTGCCTAATAAATTTGGAGCAACCGGTTGAGTTGTTGACGAGTCAGAAACCATGCTTTGATTATCGCGACTACTTCAACTATTTCATTATTTGATGAACAAGTGCTAGCATCCTCTATGTACAGCCTGGTATAAATTTTTTTTGCTGTTGCTGTTAATGCATGTTTAGACGGTAAGAGTAGTTTGGAGTTGATATAACTAATTGGGTTATTTAAAAATTTTAGTAGTCCAATTAAATTGGTATTTCTGCGTTCTTCAATTCTCTGCTGCACAGATTGAAGCAGTTTATTAGCTATCAAATTTTTTTTCTCCGCCAAATCGTCCAAGATGAATATCATTACACCTTCTGCGTCAAGTTTTGTCGGTTGCAGTGAAATTGTTATGACGTTCATAATCGCATATTCATCTTCGGAGACATTCAGAACTTCTTTTAAATCGATCATTGTTTTTAGTATACATGATTTTAATTTAAGGAATCTTTCTAGCATTGCAACAAGACTATTCCACCTTGTTTTGACGTCTAATATCAGCTTCAGCTTTTTATGAAACATAGATTTTACGCAGATTTGTAAAATGTCATTTTTAAGAGGTAACTTGCGGAACATTCGAACCACTTTTCGAACCTTCTGAATTGTTAAGGCTATATTTAGGCTATTTTGTAAATCATCAATAAACGTAACGCCTGTTAGAATAGAATTTCTATTTATTTTGTCATTTTACACATTTTACAATGTTATCTATAAATTTAAACAAATATACATAATTACAAGCTGACTGGGGCAGGGAGAAGTCAAAATGACTTATCATCAAGCCCCTTTGTGAAATACAAAAAAAAATACAATTAAATTTTAGATCTTCCAATATTACATAAAAGAGTAAAATTAATAAGTTAAAATAAAAAAAAAAAAAAAGTGGTTAGAAATTTTAGAAGGTTAAAAAAGAACTTAAAGTTAAAAAAAGAACTTAAAGTTAAAAAAAGAACTTAAAGTTAAAAAAAGAACTTAAAGTTAAAAAAAGAACTTAAAGTTAAAAAAAGAACTTAAAGTTAAAAAAAGAACTTAAAGTTAAAAAAAGAACTTAAAGTTAAAAAAAGAACTTAAAGTTAAAAAAAGAACTTAAAGTTAAAAAAAGAACTTAAAGTTAAAAAAAGAACTTAAAGTTAAAAAAAGAACTTAAAGTTAAAAAAAGAACTTAAAGTTAAAAAAAGAACTTAAAGTTAAAAAAAGAACTTAAAGTTAAAAAAAGAACTTAAAGTTAAAAAAAGAACTTAAAGTTAAAAAAAGAACTTAAAGTTAAAAAAAGAACTTAAAGTTAAAAAAAGAACTTAAAGTTAAAAAAAGAACTTAAAGTTAAAAAAAGAAGAAATTTAAGATAAAGTTAAAATATAAAATAACAAATAAAAAATTACAAATCTGTACATATTCGTATACATATTAAAGACAATAAACAAAACAAAAAAAAAATTTAATTCGCTTCATATGCATATACATATTAAAATTAAATAAAGTACAAAAAAAATTAAAAATACAAAATTATTTCGATTTTTTTAAAAAAAATGAGAGAATGTACGTAATGTTTAAATTTAGTAAGTGTTTTTTTATAGTTCTTTTAAATGTAGCAATAGATTTTATTTTTTTCATATTTTCGTCAAGAACCGAATTCCACAAGCGTGGTCCCCGGCATATAGTCGAGAAGTCAGATTTTTTGAGTGATGTTAGTGGGATGTAGTAAATACTTATTGAATGTCTTGTTTCATATTTATGATTAATTCGAGTGAAACTTTTAAAAAAATATTTTGGAATCATTTCATTTTTAAGTTTAAACATAAATAACAAGTTATGGTATATATTTAGTTTGTATACATTTAGAGCATGTATTTTCTTGAGTAACGGCTCGGCACTTTCGTATCTACGTGCGCCCAAAACTAATCTACTTGCTTGCTTTTGTTTTGTATAAATAATTTTTAGGAAAGATAAATGATTGTTTGCCCAGGCAATATTACAATAGTTTATATGACTATGTATAAATGAAAAGTATAAATTTTTTAAACATAAATTATTTAAAAGATGTTTTGTCTTGTACATAATCCCCAGGGTCTTTGAAACTTTGTTCTCGACTAGCTTTATTTGGCTTTTCCAATTTAAATTCTCATCGAAAATTATTCCTAGTATTTTCATTGAAAAAACTCTTTTTATTTTAATATTGTTAATTGTTAGTTCAGGTAATTTGAGTGGAAGGTTCTCAGATTTAGATGACTTAGCAAACAAAATATATTTCGTTTTTTCAATATTTAATGAAAGTTTATTTGCTTCAAACCACTCATTAAGATATATTAATTCTGTGTTTACAATATAAAAAATATTTTTTAAATTTGAGTCAGAAAAGAAAACATTTGTGTCATCAGCAAAAATAATATAATTAAGTATTTTTGAAGACAAATAAATATCATTAATATAAATTAAAAACAGCAGGGGTCCAAGTATTGATCCTTGGGGAACTCCGCAACTTATTGATTTAAACGGGGAACATGTTAAGTCATATGGTACTCCTTGTTTACGATTTTGTAAATAACATTGCAGCCACTTTAAATTGGAGTGAACTACTCCATAATTGTGTAGTTTATCATTAGAATCTTGTGGTTGACAGTATCAAATGCTTTTGATAGATCTAGAAAAATTCCGAGTGTGTTACTGTCGTTATCAAAACCATTTAAAATTTGGTTGGCAAGATCAATTACTGCATGTTCCGTGGAATGGTTGTTGCGAAATCCAAACTGTTTATGATAAAGAATGTTGTTTTTTTCAAGATAATTGTACAGTCTGTTGTGCATAATACGCTCTAGTATTTTGGAAAAACAAGAAAGTATAGAAATTGGTCTGTAGTTAGATTTTATTGAGTCATCACCGCCTTTGTATATCGGAATTATTTTTGCTAATTTTAGTTGGTCAGGAAAAATGCCGTTTTTTAGGGAAAGATTAAAAATTTTAAAAAGAGGTTTCTCTATAATATCTGAGACTGCTTTTACAACATCAGGGTTAACTTCATCCAGACCTGCACTTTTATTTGTTTTTAGCATACTAATTGCTAGTCGAAGTTCATCAATTAAAAGCTCCGATTCCTCCATGAAGGAATCAGATTTTTTCAAAAAAAATTTAAATGATTTTTTTCCCTCAGGAATTTCACCGGCAAGCTTTTTTCCTATATTTATAAAAAAGCTATTAAATGTTTCAGGAATTTCTTTATTTACAAAAGCATCTCCTCTATTATCATCTCTTTGCAATCTTTTTGGAAGGTTATCACTTTTTACAATTCCCACTCCTGTTATTTCTTTAATTACATTCCATGTTTTCCTTGCATTTCCAAATGTTTTATTAAGTAACGAAGAGTAGTAATTTTTTTTTGGATTGCTTTTTTAATTTTTCAAAAGAATTTTTATATTTTTTGTATTTGATTTCATTTTTGTAATTCTTTTTTTTAAAAAATTTTTGGTAAAGTTTTTGTTTCCTTTTTGACGACTTAATGAGTCCTCTCGTTATTCACGGACTTAACAAATTTTTAGAATTAACAATTTTTTTTATTTTTGGAAAGGTCTTTTCGTATTGTTTTGTAAACATGCGAATAAAAAAATTGTAGCCATCATTAACGTCATTGCAATCAGTCAATAGTTCCCAGTTTACTTCATGTAAGAGATCACGAAACGTGGCGATTGATTCATTATTTATTTTCCTTACGTATACCGTTTTTGTTTTTATTTTATTCTCAAGGGTTGCAGAATTTATTATCAGAAAAACTGGAAAGTGATCAGTTAAATCTGTTTTAATAATACCACTTTGGATTTTAGTCCTTGTGTAATTATTAGTAATAATATTATCGATGATAGATGCAGTTGTTTTAGTCACACGTGTTGGCTTATTAATCATTGTTGAACACGTGTTGGATTATTAATCATGTTGAGCTGTATGACTCATCGTTACAGTCAAATACATCATCAAACTCATCGTAATCACTCAAACTTTCATCAGAATCTTGCAACTACGATTCAAATTCAATATATTTTGCTGAAGAGTCTGATTTTTTGTAAAGAACGTCACATACTGCCAAATAAAGTCCGTGGGCATAACACAGCTGATGTTCAATACACTTAGCCGTCCAAATTTTTTTATTACGGATGCTCCGTCAGTGACACTAGCTATGATGTGCTTTTTAATTGATAAATTTAGATGTGACAATTTATTTTCAACCAGATCACCAATATTTTTTGCAGGAAGTGATCCAGCTATCGGAGTCAATCCCAGGTTCCAAAACTTTGTTAATAAGTGTAAATTTACATTTAAATAACTTCGATTTTTTAAAGACGTATACTCGTCAAACGATAAAGAAAATCGTGACCCGCTATATACTTCTTTTGTTATCTCTAAAACCACAGTTTGTGTGGCTAAATCATATTGTTTTTTTATCATACTCATAACATGGGATGGATTTTTTGGTAATAACATGCCTTTTTAAAACAATGATTTTCTAATAAATTCACTTTTTGTTATGGCATTTATTGAGAAGCCATCCACTGTTGCTGGCTTTGACGCAATTTCCTCGACTATCTGCTGTTTAACAAACAGTGTGATTTGTTTTTGCACAATTTTAATTTCCAAACCAGTATCTTCATGTAGACGCTTCATATTTAAATCCAAATCTTTATTTGCATTTTTTAAATGACAAAAGAGACGAAACTTGTCGAAAATCCTTTGCACATTATCTTTACATTGCATTTTTGCAAATTGCAGATTCGCCAGATTTTTCTTTACAAAAATCTGCCATGTTTTCGATCTATTTACAATTGACATTGTATAAAGTAAATTGAATCGTAAAACAATTAAAGGTAAAGTTTCAAATATTTCATACATATGTATGTTATCTTACGTATGACTTTATATGTCTTTGTTTGCCGTTTTTTAAATAAAAAAATTATTAAATATTTCAATAATTCAATACAGAAAAAGTTTAACTTTTCATTAATTTAGAAGTTTAAAAATCAAACTTACTATTTTGGTCGCAAGAAATCTTTTTATTTTTTACTCATATTTTATAATAACGAGAAAAAAGAAAACATCGCATTGCAAATTAAGCTTGACTTTAAAATACAATGATTGAAAATAATGGCATTGATAGCAAAAATACTAGTACTTATGAATTATTAAAGGCTTTTAAAGATGATGAGAGAACACATGTCTTAGTAACATTAAAAGTCATCTCTGTTTAATGAAAAGCGGCCGTGGCGCAGTGGTTAGAGCACTTGCTGTAGAAGCAGAAGATTTAGGTTCGAAACGAGCTCTGGACATATTTTCGCGTCACGGTAAGGAAGGAGGCGTGAACTTCCTGGTTAAATGCACTTCCGCGGTGCTCTGTGACAAGACCGTTCCCAGTAGGCACGCAACGTTTTATTCACGTTTCAATCACGTGTATTTTAGGTGACTTCGTCCAGGTTACTATTTTACGTGAAAGTTGCGTGAAAGTTACGTGCCAAAATATCGCGTCTAACGGAACTTTTTTTATTCTTAATAAAAACCTGTGATAAGAAATATAAAATTATATTATATATTATATTATATTTATTATATTTTTATTTTTTTATAGTATACTTTTTGTATTCATTATATTAGTTATAATTATTTTACTTTTATGAAGATATAATTAATTTTTATTGTAGTTTAATCATAATTTAAAAAAAAAAATTGGTCAATATAATATCTTATAACGCAATGCATTTAAAACGAAACTAAATAGTCCAATATATTTTAAGTTGTAATATCTAATATCCAAATTACATCAAATTAAGTTAAATAAATTAGTACCAAGCGTCCCTATTTGCCACACAAATAAGATTAAACTCAAATACAAGGTATGCTTTTTTTCTATTTTATGATATAATATTTTAGACTGGCGAATTTGTCCATTTTGCTTACTTAATTTAGTACAAAATGTTATAAAGAGTTTAATATCAAATTAAGTAAGCTTCATGGACAAATTATAAGTTCTAGCAGAACTTATTCTTGATTCTTGAGCAATAATAATGTCTGTAGAACTTCTGCATACATTATTGCTCAAGAGTCGAATAGATAAAAACCAAAAATAGATTTTCTTCTATTATTTGGTTTTTATCAACAAGTTTAAAGAACTTATCCAAGATAATATCAATAAACAAATGTGTTATGTTATTTATTATTGATATATGTATACATTATTATTATATGCTTTATCTTTTTGTAATATATGACATCTTGATCTTGTGCTTTACTTGTTAAAAAAGGTTAATACTTATTTATTTCATTTTTTTATATTATTTAAATATTATATGATTAATATATATATTTGAATTGTATTTATGAAATTATTATTGTATATATTATATGACTTTTATTGCTATTGTTATTATATATAATATATTGTTTAATAATTGTTATATATAATATATTGTTATTATATATAAAACAGGTTATTAATGCGGATTTGTTCGATGTTTTCCCCACAAAAAGATGATTATGATGCTATTGTATTTGAAACTGCATTATACTCATCTTTCAATGTTGACAACTTTCCAATATGTAAAGCAAGTTTCTCTCAAATATAGCATTGCTTTTTTAAAAATTGTTTCATGATTTAGATCAAAGAAATAGCAACACCAGAAAATCTTTTTGCCAAAACAGTTGGCGACTCACCATGTAAGACTTGTGTTAAAAGTATGTGATATGTAGTTTATATATTCATTATTGTAATTACTTTTTATTATACTTTTATAGTAATATAATTATTTTGCATTGCAGTTTTATAATAATAAAAAAAGTATCAGGGTATAACATATCTTATAACATCACAATGCATTTTTGACAAAAATAAAATGTCACATATATAATATTTTATCTAAACATATTATATTATTTTATATCTAAGTTTTATCAATTTAGGTTTAATAAATATATTATAAAGCTTAGTTCAAAATCGTTAACGTTATGGCAGATAATTCTCATATTGCAACATGCTAAAGATCAAACCCTAATACAAGGTATACTTTTTTTTTCTACCCTATTATATAATATTTTAGACTGTCAAATTTGTTGATGTAATTATATTAATAATAAATAAGTTATTATACCTTATTTAATATTAAATTTATTAAACTACATGACAAACAATAAGTTCTGTATAAAATATTATTGACTAGGAAGATCCAATGGTATTGTTATGTTATTGCCTAGGAATATGTGGTAGTGGTGTAGTGGTAAGAGCGCTCGCTTTGTAAGCGAGAGGTTCGGAGTTCGACTCCCACCACATTCCTGGAAGTACTGCGCTCAACTTAGTTTCTCCGCGCAGCGACCTTGCTCGGCAAGGTTCGTGTTTCGGAGTTTAAGAATTGAGAGAGGGTTGCACCACGAATAACAACTAAAAAATAAAATAAAAATAAAAACACAAAAAAAATGA